>NC_061508.1:45722012-45810271 GCF_022539505.1 Lolium rigidum
CGGCCACCCAAGAACCACCAAGGTGGCCGCACCCCTTAGTGGCCGGCGCCCCCTCTCCCCAAACCCTAGCCGCCCGCTCCTCCACATCCCGCATAGCTTAGCGAAGCTCCGCCGGACTTCTACACCGCCACCGACACCACGCCGTCGTGCTGTCGGATTCAAGAGGAGCTACTACTTCCGCTGCCCGCTGGAACGGGAGGTGGACGTCGTCTTCATCAACAACCGAACGTGTGACCGAGTACGGAGGTGCTGCCCGTTCGTGGCGCCGGAACCGATCGTGATCAAGATCTTCTACGCGCTTTTGCAAGCGGCAAGTGAACGTCTACCGCAAGCAACAAGAGCCTCATCTTGTAGGCTTTGGAATCTCTTCAAGGGTGAGACTCGATACCCCCTCGTTGCTACCGTCTTCTAGATTGCATCTTGGCTTGGATTGCGTGTTCACGGTAGGAAAATTTTTGTTTTCTATGCAACGTTATCCTACAGCGATTGCAAGTCTTGTCCAACGCCTTATAATCCTAGTGTGCTGCTTAGAAAGAACAAAACGACTGCTAGAGATCAACTGAGATATTCTCAGATTATTGGCTCGCTTATGTATTTGGCTAGCGCTACGAGGCCAGACATCGCCTTTGCTGTGAGCAAACTTAGCCGATTTGTCTCAAATCCTGGTGATGATCACTGGCATGCACTTGAAAGAGTGATGCACTATCTAAAAGACACTGCGAGTTATGGCATTCACTATACCGGGTATCCGAGGGTACTAGAGGGTTATAGTGACTCAAACTGGATTTCTGATGCTGATGAGATTAAGGCCACTAGTGGATATGTATTTACACTTGGTGGTGGCGCTGTTTCTTGGAAGTCTTGCAAGCAGACCATCTTAACGAGGTCAACAATGGAAGCAAAACTCACAACACTAGACACAACCACTGTTGAAGCAGAATAACTTCGTGAACTCTTGATGAACTTACCCGTGGTTGAGAAACCAATACCCGCTATCCCAATGAACTGTGATAATCAAGGTTAACAGTTCTAAGGATAATATGAAGTCATCAAGGCATGTGAAGAGGAGATTAAAATCTGTCAGAAAAATGAGAAACTCCGGAGTTATTGCATTGGATTATATCCATACGTCTAGAAATTAGGCAGACCCCTTCACAAAGGGTCTATCACATAACGTGATAGATAATGCATCAAAGGAGATGGGTATGAGACCCACCGTTTAAGTTATCAACAGCGGTAACCCATTCTATGTGATCGGAGATCCCGTGAATTAGAACTGGGAGACAAACTGTATGTCAACTGAGAGGAAAGTATCCTTACTCCTTGTATGATACCACTCCATAAAAGATGCAATACTTTCCTAATCTGCACAGTAGGCTGATTTATCTTAATATGTTCTAACTAGCTTATTTAAGCACAGATGTTGTCCTGCAGAACATCTGTTGAAGAACACACCTATATGAGTTTGGTTGTTAAAACGTCGCAACCAATGAGAGTTGGGTGCTCTCTAATAAACTCATGAAAGGCCATGGAGTATGACGCATAAGCTCCACCCGCGGGGAAGCCCTGTGACGGCCTAGTACCGGTCGAGGCTCTTTGTGAACCTAGATTAGCAGAAAACTTGCAGTTCAAGGCTTAGTCCACTGTTCAAGTAGCAGTCTAGTGTAGCATAGCGTTCTGGTGAAAGTTCAACTTAACAGTCTTCGCTATAGTACCGGTATATAAAACAATGTTTTGGAACCAAAGACAAATTCTATGTGCCTCTAGGATCTGGTGGGGATTGTTGGAATTTTGGCCCATATTTGATCAACACAATAAATAGTTCCATAAATTCCTAATAAATCCTAGAAGCCCACTTGGCCCATGCATGGCAGGGGGTGGGACAAAAGTTTAGTCCAACATTGCTAGTTGAATAAGAGTTGGAGCAGATTATAAGGAGAGCTCTTCATACCATTTGTATGAGGGAAATAATAGAAGGAAATATGAGCTGACCACACACGCACTCCTCCTCCGACGACGTCGCCGATCGCTCGCCTCGTCACGACACGTCGCGCCGCGGGTTGCGGGAATGCCTCGAGCCGAGAGCCTCTCTCTCTCTTCTTTTTGCCAGTCATGAGAAACATTTTTTCAGTGGGTTTTGAATACGAAGGCTGTTCAGCTTCGGCTGCTGCCTGTTCGGTTCATCTCCCTGACCCTTCGTTTCATCTCCTCGTGTGGCTTGTTCGGTTCCTCTCTCTGTGCCTATAAAAGAGGTCGCTCCTCTCCAGAGACAGACTACGAGACACAACACCATATGCGCCTACCACTCGATTCCAGAGCTTTGCGCCGCCGCTGAAGACTTCTCCATCCCGTCTACCGCATTCACCGCTGGACGGGACAGCAGGCCTCCGGAACCCCGTCTCTTGTGATCATGTACGGGAGAGAGGCGATAAGTTTTTTTGGGGAGCGCTCTAGCGCGACTGCCGGCTTCAACATCGACACGGAGGCCGACGATTACATCCCCAACGACGACTTCTTCCCCGACATCAGCAACCTCTTCAGCGACATGGCTCTCAACGGCGACAACACCACCGCTGGTTCCTCTTCTGGACCGTATGTGTTCTTGCCTTCTTTTTATAAGATCATGATGTTCTTCCTTCTTCTAGCAACATGTTCAGACTCATTATCAGGAAACACATTGCTCTTATCAGTCTGTTTAGACTTGTTGCTCCTTTACTTTATGGTGATTTGTATGACTAGTTTAGCCTCAAACTTTTTAGTCATATTTTATCTACTGTTTTCTTTGATTAAATCATGGGGAAAATTGCTAATAGATTCAACACGCTCTAGGTTGTAAAGATCAATATATCACTTTCGAATATGAAAAATAGATCAGGAGTTACATGTATCCTGCTGTTTTACAAAAAAAAAGTGTTTAGAATCCTAATAATTAGTGAATTTTTCAGAATCTGAATCTGGAAATAAAAAATACAGGTGGTTGAATGCATCTCTTCAGAAGGCAATCATGTCACGAACCGATCATATGAGTTAGTGATGTAGCAGGTGCATATTATATACATAGTGCCATGGTGGGCTTGGGTCGGCAATCAGTAACCACATTTGCTTTGGAACCTGCTCGATCGACCAATTAAATTAGTGGCCGCCCAAGCACTTTGCAGATGCTTAATTAGATGGAGGGAGTACGAGAAAGCAGCTATGATTCAAGCAACCTGCGGTACTGATGGACGCACGCACGCGATGCTTCACTCTCGCCGGGATAAACAAACATCTGGGTGTGCCCTTGCACGGCACCGGGAGGCCAATCCAGGCCCGAAACGTACGTGATCACGCCATTATATCAGAGAGGCCAAGGACAGAAATGCATGATTCTTAATTTTCACCCACTTTCAACCGTACGTGGCCCCGTGCATCACCTCCTAGGAAGACACAGCCATCTGGATTAGATTACTTACTATCCAGTCAAGCACTTTGATTAGCTTAAGCATATATCTTCGTTGGCACCCTGACATCACTGGTGGTGCTAGGGTTGGTGGATGGTTTGCGTCGAGAGGGGCCTGTCTCCCGTGGTTCCACACCGGCCGGCGTCAGCGCTGCCGTCGATGAGGAGGCCGCTCCGTTTTAAATTGCTCGCCTACATACATGCCAGCACACGGACCTTGTTCAGTGTCGCTGTACTACATGCACTAGTTTTCTGCAATCTAGGACAGGCAATGTCGACATTTTACTGACTTGGCTATACAAAAGTGTCAACGGAGAGGACGAATATGTGTGCGCAGGGGTGATAGAGGGGCTCTCAGGTTATAGGCAGAGATTATATTTCAGCTCAGACTCAAAGCTCGGTCATTCTCTTACGATTTTTTGGTTTTCAACCAGCTTGAGTTTAGATGGACACAATTGAGATGGAGGAACAAATAAACCACAACAAATTCTTTCTTTTGAATTCTGTTGGACACAATAACAACTAAACTTGACAAATAGCACTCTCACACAAAAAAAAAACCCTAGATAATTGTGTGTTCTAAAACAGTCTAGAGCACACCACCAAGATATTTAAGAGGTCTTCTAAAAAAAGATATTCAAGAGGTTACAATCTGGAGACAGGCGGCTTATAACTAAACAGCTACTTTTATCTTCCACGCTTATGTATCCTATGGATTTTCCTTATTTTTAGTTTAGACTTGATATATTATAATATTTCCTCCAAATCTCATTTGTTATTGGGCAACAAACTTCTGTTCCACCATTTCTTAGCTTGTAATCAATATATTATTCACTATCTTAATACTATAGATGTTAAGACTATGTATTTAAAATGTCCAACCATATACTAGTAAATATGTTTAGTATAAGAACACTTCAACATTTGATTCATTTATATTACTGTTTCTAATCGATATTGTTGGCTACAACTGGTGATATAAATAGGAAGTTTGTCCACATTGATTTATTTTTCAGCAGCCACGAAATCTCAAGTCCTTAAAGTCTTGACGAATGGATAGACTTTGATAGCATACTGCATAGAGAGGGGAATTCTAATAAGTGTACTAAATGTGATGATATGTATTGACAAGTTGATTGATAATAGAGTTAGACAGACCGAGAGATATAGAGAGTGAGACTATAATTCCACCTTACTTAAACTGATAAGCCTTTGGCAATAACTTAATGGGTCAATTGTAGTCTTGAAAATATATTTTAAAATTTGACCTTATATGTAATAACGTGGAACCAAGTCCTCTATTTTCACCATTGCACCTTTTATTATGACTATGCTTAATTCCATGTCGTAAAGCTTATTTGTTGTTGCTTACAAGTGCATCCATTTGATATTATTTTAGTAGACATATCGAATAATTATTACTCACCTAATTATACAAAATATAAAATAATTTCTGATATATTTTAATTGTTGCCATGAAATCTACAGTGTGTTACCATTGTTGTTGTAAACATTCTACATTAGTCTCCTTGGTATGCACTTATATTGAAGATAGGACACGTTTAGTGCAAAAAAGAGTTGTCGTCTTGTTTCATCAAGGAGCTTTTAGTTGGGTTTGATATTGCAAAGCTCTTATCATATCGTTCGACGGTATTAACTTATTTTCTCTTTAGTAAGAATACAAAAGGATGAGAAAGATTAAAAAATGTAATGTGGCTTCTACCAAGACACAAAGTGACGTGTTTAAATATCTATCAACGTGAAGTTGAAAGTTTTTGCAATATGAACATATGTCGCATTGCATTCTCTGTTGCTAGTACAACATGTCGTTGGAAACCATGTTGTTTCATGTACAACCACCACTGCCCATTTCGGTAGTGCTTTATTTTTGTGGTTATGGTGGTTAGAGTACTTTAAGGGAACTGCAAGATAGTTGCGTGCCAATATATTAAGATACGAAAGTGGTACGATCGTGTGTATATATGTCTGCATCTTACTGATCTGAGCAAGGTGACTATTGAAGTCTCACAACGATCTTGTTTATAAAGGAAAATTTATTAACTTAATAATTCGCAAAAAGTAGCAAATAACAGAATAGCGTTTTTTACGTGCACAACACCTTATACTATGCCTCGCTAGGCGTCTTTGCCCCTAATAGGACATTATATTTTCGTAAAATCTTCTGGGCGGGTGCATGCCAAACAGACCGTCCGAGCACGCGCGCTATACGACAACCGACGCCCAACCCACTAGTTCCCAGTTCCGCCCCAAATCGCGCCTCCAGCGCGCCGCCGCACCTCTCTCCGCCCGCACCTACGCGAGGCCATGCCGGCTGCGGCGCCTCTGCTCCTCCCGCACCGATCGGAGGCCGCGCGCCACCCCTGAACCTCTCCCACCGGAGCAAGTCCACCACCGGCCCTGCTTCTCCCCCGCCAGCGCGAGGCTACCGCCGCTCCAGCTCCTTCCCAATCGACGGGAGACCGTCGCCGCTCCTGCATTCGCGGCACCGCCACAGAGGGCCCCGTGGCGCGCCGCTCCCTTCCCCGTTGTTGCCCTCTTCACCCGCCTCAACCACATGCGGTTCCCCTCCCGAAGTCCCGTCGCCACAGTCAGCGACATTGACCATCACCGTGAGTGTCGCAACTTCAGTGCCCAACAGAGGGAGCAACTTCAAGGGCCGGACGGAGCAATTTTGGTACCGTGCACACGAACGTTGGTGCCCGATGATGTAACTTCAGTGCCGATCAGACCAAATTTGTTGAGTAACAGTGTAATTTTGGTATCCAACAAGCAACTTTGGTACCTTGCGGAGCAATTTCGGTACTCGACGGAGCAATTTTGGTACCCTATAGAGCAACTTTGGTGCCCGAAGATGTAACTTTGGTGCCCGTTATAGCAAATTTGGTGAGTGCAATTTCGGTGTCCAACAAAAGCAACTTTGGTGCCCGATAGAACAAATTTTGTGTCCAACGGGAAAATTTAGGGGACAACCACGTCGGCATCTGGGCATTGCTTCATGTTGGTATCCGGATGAAGACGACCTGCCCACCATGGTAGGTGACCTGCACCCACTCTTCGCAGAACCGGTAGGCAGACAAGGGCACACGGCGAACCATGGGGGGACGACGAGCATGTGCATGCCTTCCATGTTGAGCTAGACGTAGAACCTCCGCGGCATGAGGGCCCTGGCGATGTGCCCCAGCTTAGGTTGGCGGCCTACGGTGGGAGGTGGCATGAGCACATCCTCCATCCTCCCTGACACCACCGGCTTCAAAGTCTTATCTATTCCCCGCATAAGACGCCATGGCCTCCGGGCCAACGCTGCAGCCATTACAGCGACCAAACCCTCCTCCGTCGGTGGCTCTGCGTTGTCCTCTGCCGGCATTCCACCTCTTCCTATGAAGGGTCTCTGATACGGCGCCGCGCTCGCCCAAGAACCATCGCCCATGGACGGAGCAGATCGACCGCTCGGACATCTCGCGGCGAGACTACCATCCCCGAGGTCAACTACGCGCTATGATGGTCGTATCCCTCGCGGCTTCCCTATTGGCGTGAACTTTCTTCGTCCTCATGAATTCCGATGAAGTTGATTTGTGCCGGTGACCTGTCGTCACGCCGGACCTCCGGTGCAGCCCCACGAAATCTCCCGCCACCGCGCCGCCCAGGTTCCCCCGCCGCCTTCGGGGCTCTCCTCCGTCCCAACTGCGTTGCCGCCCCGTGCTTCCACCAGCGAGGATGCTCGCCGCCACGGCTCAGTCCTCATGCCAGTGGTGCAGTGCTGATCCCGCGGTTCCACCCCACTGCGCAGCCTAGGCAGCCCAAAAGGCTTCGTCTCGTACTCTCGTCGTACTTGCTTATTGGTGTATCCTAGTTTCCTACCTATATTTCTGAAGTTATCTACGATGTTGAAAAGTTGCTTCGCCGTGCGTCGTAGTTGCTTACTGGTGCACTGTAGTTGCCTACCTATATTTGTGAAGTTGTCTACCGCTCTGATGAAGTTGTCTAAAATATTGAAAACTTGCATTGTAGCTCAAAAAAAACTTGCTTTGTTATGCACCAAAGTTGCTTATCGGTGATGTGAAATTGCCTACAACTCTGGTAAAGTTCGCTACAATATTGAAAAGTTGCTTCGTTGTGCATCAAGTTGCCTCTAAAGTTTCCTACCGCTTTGGTGAAGTTATCTACAATGGTGAACATTTGCTTTGATATGCACCAAAAATTCGAAATTGCTTACCGGTGGTGTGAAGTTGCCTATAACTCTCGTAAAGTTGTCTATAATATTGAAAGTTTGCTTCGCGGTGCACCATAGTTGCATACCTATATTGTGAAGTTGCATGTTGTTGTTATGAAGTCGCATGCCGCATTAGTAAAGTTGTTGACCACTGTTATGAAGTTGGTTACCTGCGGTTGTAAAGTTGCATACCACTGTTATGAAGTTGCATATATGTTTCGCAAAGTTGTCAACACTCTAAATTTGTATATGGAAGTGTAAAGTTGCCTACCGGTGTATATGAATTTGTTTTGCACTACACCGTGAAATGCTGTTGTGTTGTGATGTTGATAATAAAAATTGTCGCTACAATGAAGTTTTCTAGCACTACTATAAATTTGTCTATCGATGCAGCGATGTTGGCTACCATCTACCATTATGTGCCACCCTACCGGATTTGAGGTCCTCCTACCACATGAGCACATGGTAGGATGGATCCCTATTATTGTGAAGTTGTCTACGCCTCTGATGATATCGTATACAAAATTGAAAACTTGCTTTGTGGTGCACCAAAGTAGCTTATTGGTGATGTGAAATTGCCTATAACTATGATAAAATTGTCTACAATATTAAAAAGCTGTTTCGCCTAGTTGCCTGCCTATATTCTAAAGTTTCCTACCGCTAAGTTGTCTACAATGATGAATACTTCGAAACATCTCTAGGCAATTTCGTAACATCCGTATGCAACTTTAGAATTCGGTAAGTGCTGTTGGGACGAATTACAACTAGTACAATGGAGTATATCAGACAACAAACTAGGTATAGCATTTTGGAGCAACTAATACGTGATTTAAGGCAATAAATTGGCACCATGCGGCAAGTCCCAAGTTTCTTATACGAGGAGCCACGTCTCTCTCCTCTGTCCACATTATCTTCTTCGTCGCGATATGTCTCTGTCCTCCCGTTAACACTCCCCCTGCTGCCGATTCTGGCCGCCGTAGGCCTCCTCCGCCACCGCCGTTAGCCGGCGCCTCCCCGCCGGTCTCCCATCCCCCTATTCTGCACAGTTGAGACTTCGCCCCCCCCCCCCCCGTGCTGTTGATTCAACTGCTGCTCCAGCTGTGGCGCGGTCGACTGCGGAAACCTGCGGTGGGAGAGAGGAAGTCTGCGGCGGGGCGGGAGAAAGCCCGCGTCGCGGAGCTCGTTCGGCGGGAGACGGGGAAGCTGGCCCGCGGCTAGCGAATTGGAGGGGAAATCAAGGAAGGGGAGCGCTTTCTGGAGGGGAGGAAGACGGCCGGTGGCCAGCGCGGGTGGACGGTGGCGCGCGTGGTCAGGTCGGGGCCTGGGGCTGGGGTGGTGGCCGATTTTAGGATGAGGAAGACGACATGGGGAGGGCTGAGTTTTTTTTTTACGAGGCTGAGCGCTCGGGACGACGGTTTGGCACGCGGCCGCTCGCTAGACGCGCCCTTATATTTTTCCCAAATGGAAATTCAAGTTCTTAACACTTACGTAAGTATATTAGTACAAAGCCATTTCGTATGCCGTCTACCCAACGGTACCATGTATCAGTTATCCCGATTTAAGATCCCAGTGCTACCGCTTACCCCTGTGAAGAATAGACCCGTGTGGTCCTTTCCTTCTTGAACCTCGCTCTAGAGTTTTCCCCTGCCGACCTCTCTCCCTTCCGTCGCCGGCGGCCACGGTGGCCGGCGCCGCGTGGGAGTAGGGGGGGGGGGTCTGGCTCCTCGTAGATGTAGGTTTGCTCTTTTCTCTCTTCTTCCTGGCAAATAAACTGGAGGCGGCCGGATCCAGATTTATCTCTGTTTTACCTCCAATCTTTCTCCATGGTATGATTGATTGGAGTTTTTTCAGAGCTGAATCCCATGCCGACACCCCTTGGGCGAGCCGATGGCGAGGTGTTGCTTTGGCTCCCTACGCTCCCACTCCCTTTCTTCCCCTTCTTTTCTCCAATAAATCCTTGATGGCAACCATGGTTATTCCTCTGCTTGATACTGATTTGGGAGGTGGGTTGCTGTCTACTGCTGCTTGTTTTCGCGGAGTTCTTCAGCAGGGGACTTGCGAAGGTGCTCGCCGTCTTGCCTCTGCTTCTAATGGCCGTAGGGCGGCCCTCCTCATGTACGGCCCAATGGGCGGACGTTCTTCAACCTCCATTGTGGAGGCCCTCTCTGGAACCAATCGCCGGAGCTCGACATCGCTTCGCCCCCAAGTGGTTCGTCCCCGGGGACGTCGAGGTGGCCGGCGGTTGCGGTTCAGCGTCGGCAACGAGATATTTTCGAGCTTCTTCTCGGACCTCGGCGTGGCCTGCGCCTTGAGGTCGCCGGCGAATGGCGGAGAAGGATTCCAGGCACCCGATTGCTTTTACATTTCTTGTGCTAGGGTCCTTTTTGTAAAGTTGGAGGCCTTATCTTCAAATTGTAGGTTTTCTAGTGCAATAGATGCCAGAGGACTTCCATGTAATTATGTACCTGCCGGTTTTAATAGCAGCTTCTAGGCCTCTCGAGGCCACCTCTTGTTCAAAAAAAAAAAAGATCCAGTGCTCGAACACAACCTGATCGTCAATATAGTGGTATAAAACTTCTAAATCCGGTGGCTTCTAGTCCAAGGCATTTTCCTCGGATTACATCTTCTGAAAGAGAAGGCCAGCGCCTGGTGACGGGGAAAGGTACGGGTGAAACGTAGCTATACGTGATGGGAGAAGAAATATTATGTGTTGGTTGTTGCTTGCAAGGTCCCGGTCTCCCACTTGCAGCTTGCAAGTGGATGCATTAAGTATAATGTGTACGCCATTGCAACGGCTTACATGAATAATGTCTAATACTGTAGTAGAGATCTCAATCTAGTATGATCTTCTTTGGTGATGCCGCCGATAATGTATTCATAAGTGTCATTTCTGTGCCAACTTCATAATTTAGAGTCATTTCTGTGCTTACTTGAAACATTTTTTTGTCAACATCATAAGAGCAATTTATGTGGCAAGCTGGCAAATCTAAGTTGTACATTATTCTGTTCTATCTAAATGTTGGTAAATGCTTAAATCTGGCCAAGATACGCTAACTTCATGAATGTCCAATCAAAGGTATTAGTCAATTTTCAGCACACTCAGTTGGTTCTTGATCAGTAGCATCTCCTCTTGAAACATATAGCAGGGCAGAGGAGCAACCAAGAGCAAGGGCACTGCTCGTGCTGGTACTAGCAATGGCAGGGAAACAACAAGATCACGTGAAGGGTACAATATTGGACCTAGGAGTGCACATCACCTTCTTTTTTGTGATGATCTAGTTGCCTCGGGTAAACTTTTGCTACAACAAATTTACGCCAACCTTCTTGTGTATTTGGTCAATATGGATCCTCTACTGTCTAGGATGTCACCCCTGGCCATATATGGCTAGTTTCTATGATGCTTAGCTCAGAGCTTTAATACCTGAAAAGGACATGATTCTAACTACCACCATTTTCAAAAAGGATGGTAACTACCAAAGGTTCTGTTTTTTGTTTCCAGATATGGGCTGCCTTTTCTCCTGGTCCAAGGGGCAGGATATCGGCAGCTACACTGTGCCATCCTCCAACCAGAAATATCCGTTGAAAGCTACACGATCGTATTATTTTCAATAGGAAAACGCTGACGTTCCCCGGGGGAACAGCGTTCTGATCCTCCGCTGCGAGAGCACGACGTGTGTCCACGACATAGCGACGGAAACGAGTGGAGAGCGCTGCTCGCACGACAGGTCCCACCCACGTTATCCCTTCCTCCTCCCCACCACCGAATCCCCAAAGAGCTCCGTCATCCCCACTGCAGGAAGCCGTCGCGGCACGCCACCCCATAGGAACCGGCCCCGCCGCTCCACCCCAGCCGCGCCTCCAAGATTCCCGCCGCTGCCCGTCGGGATCAATGTCGCCGGCCCCCGTCGAGAGCACCGCCACCGGCCTCTTGGGCCTGCTCCGCCCCTCCCTCCTGTTTCTCCTCTCGTCGCCCCCCCATCAAGCTTCGCCGGCGTCGGGACGGGATACGGGCGTTTTCCCACGGGCGACAGGAGATGGGCGGCGGGAGACGGGCGACGACCCCGCGCGCCTCTTGGTGGTCCACACCGTTGACCTCCGCCGCGCGCTTCGCTCTCGCACCCCCGCGCGCCTCCTGGTACCTGCCGCCAGCGAAGACCACGCGCGCCTCCTGTTCCCTGCCGCCAAGGACGAAACTCCACCCGGCGCTTCGCTCCCGCAAATATAGTATAAATACTTTGCTACATGTCTCTTGCTTTGTCTCCGACGAAATCTGTTATGCTACATTTTGTTCTCTGATTTTGCTATAATATTTTAATTTTTTTGCTACAATGTCTCCGGCAAGTTTCCGACGAAATCAGACTTTGCTACATTTGTTGTGTGCTTTTTCTACAATAGTATAATACTTTTGCTACAAGGTCTCCAATGAGGTCTTCGGCGGGTTCTCCGACGATGTTATCTCCGGCGAGGTCTCCAGTGAGGTCAGTTTTGCTAAAATATCAAACCATTTTTGCTACAATAACACAATGTTTTTGCTACATGTTCTCCGGCGAGGTTTCCGGCGGTCTCCGGCGAGGTCTACCGCGAGGTCTATGTATTTTTGTGGTCAACCTTTTTTGCTACAATCGGTTTGGTTTTGCTACATTGATGTTTTTTATGGAAGCAAAAGTGAGATTTTAGGTGGAAATAGATTTTGCTACAAACGAACTTTTTTTTGCTACTTTGGTACATTATGGTAGCAAAAGTGGGAGTTTAGGTGAGATTAGATTTTTGCTACAAACGAACCGTTTTTTGCTACTTTGGTACATTATGGAAGCAAAAGTGGGAGAGATAGATTGATGATTTGATCAAACGGCTAGAAATGACCCAGATTGCTCGATCCAATGGCTGGGGACCCGGGGATCAAAAATCTAATCCCCCGGAGGACGCTCAGCGTGACCCTTTTCAATAGCAATGGCTTTACCTATTTCTCTTATAATTCGGGGAAAAACTTAGACGTGTTGTCTCGGTCTCCAACCGGCAACAACACATGACACATACTATACAGGGACTAAACTACACCATGTTAACTTGGAAATTAATTTCCACCTCCACTACACTATGGATTAACTATACAGTGCGAGCCATAAAGCTAGCCGTGCATTGTGTATCCGAGATCCAGGATAGCACGAGGTGCCAGCTTTGTACATCTGTACTGTGTACATGCATGTATGTACAGCTAGGAACAAATAATACTTGCACATGCTTCTATATACATCGACCTATCGTCAGAGATACACATCCTTCTGTTTTGCTGGTAAGATATACGTATCCTAGTTCAAGTGGATACTGTGTTGTAATTGTAAGTAATGACTAGCTAGTCAATGTGACAATGTCCATCTAGATGCTGGTGAATTCAAAGCTCACAAACTCGGAGAATATTTTGGCGAGTGAGACAAGCATGAACTGGTATTTGTCTATTTGAGTTTAACCGTGTGCATCATAGCTCCCCATTATTTTTAGCTCCATCTCCTCTCCTTGGCTGCCCGTAACCCCTCCCGTGGCGCTCCCCAGGGCGCCACCAGGGGGCCGATCTCCCTCCGTCCGCCGCTCCCTCCCTCCGTTTCTATCCCTCCGCCGCTGCCGTCGGCGCTGGCCACGGTGGCGGCGGGCCCCGGCGCCAAAGTGCCCGAGGGGTTGTTGGAGGCGGCGACCGGCGGTGACGGCGACCTCGGGCTTTGGCGTGCTCCGCGTCTAGGGCGGCGTCCCTGGATGTGCGGCGGCGGCTCCTCCTCCACGGCCTCCGGCGATGGATGGTGGCGGCGGCGGCTGTTGGATCTTGTGCCCGCTGATATCCATCGTCGGCTTCTGCTGGCGGCGCGAGGAAGGGGGTGGCGATGTGCGGGGCGAGGATGGTGTGGTTGCGGCTTCCGCCGTCCACCGAATTCTCCTTCGTCATCGTTGGTCAGCGGATGGCGGCGTGGGGGCATGTTCGTCTGCTTCGGGTTTGAAGGTGGTGGTCCTAGGGTTCTTCTTCTGCAAAGATGAAGACCTACCGGATGCTGATCATTTTCATCTAGCCGGAGTGTTGAGTTCCGGAAGGCTCCACCGGCGAATGCATCAGCGCATCTTTTGTCTATAGTTTGCTGGATCGGGTGGTATTCGGTCGCGCGCACCCATGGTTTTATTCCGACCATTTGGTTCTGGAGGGAGCGGCGCGAAGCTCTTTTTTCTGTGTTGACATTAAGTGACTATGGATCCATGATGAATGTCGGAAGAAGAGAATTTCATGAAGGCCGGATGGGAGGTCGACTAGCTAAGCGAGGTTCAAGTCTCCGCGATGTTCAGGGACTTGCTTGGTGTTCCGGGCTTCACAGCAGCGGTAGGGGCGACAGCACAGGAGTCCTACCTTTCAGGGTGAAAACCCAAGGTCTGGCCTTAACTGGTTGTGCCTGGCAATGACCTTGTTGGAGGCATTGTTTTGAGAGCGGGGACTATCTTCAGGGTAAACCTTCTAAGATCTTTGACCGGACGATGACGGTGTTAGAGCATTGTTCCCTTCTTGAAGGCGTATTTTTTGGAGAGTCTGTATTCCAGGTGTTGTCTTGGTAGTGGATGTATTGCTGTTGTTAGGCCGAGATACTGTAGCGGGACTTTTGTTTCTTAGTTTTATTTTCTATTTTTTAGCTGTGTGCATCCGTAGTACCATTAGGATGGTGCATTGTTGCAGAGGTTGGGTGTAATTGGTATCTTTTAATATTAATATATTTCCTTTATCGAAAAATCGTGTGCATCGTATCCCACAATATCTGGCGGTCAATTTGCAGGTTTACTTCTGGGTTGCGTATCTCCAAGGACCTAAAAGATACGAGTAGCTCTGCACCTAGCCGGCTCTGACCATTTTGGATGAATAATTTTTTTTTTGGTCAACTTCTTTCCTTTCTGTTTTACAGCATGGTCAACTTGTTTGTGTAGGAAACCACGCGTGCAGTCGGCTGTTTCCTGGATTTGGAGCCTTAAATTTTTTCCTTTGACTGCTCCCAAATGTTAGTTAAATCAGTAGCTTGGGTACAACTGCATCGTATTGACCTTGTAAAAAATATTGTTGTTTGAATGCAAAAACATGTAAAAAAATCAAACTGTAAAGCAAAAGTTTACCCGTCGTATTGACCCTGTAAAATGTCAACTGTGTTGCCTACAAACCAAACTACATACAGTGAAACTGTAAAGTGTACCGTAATAATCCAGAATATAGGAACATCGAAGGGTAGATTTAGAATTGGGATGTCCATTTTATCGCAAAACAGGGGAAATTTTCGCACCTTATTGCATATAAACCTAAGAGGAATCGAGGTTCTCTCTCAACTGCAATTAGGGTTAGGCAATGTGAGGTTCAGAATTTCGACACGATCTCTTTTGTAACTTAGGAATTTTGGAAGTTGATTTGAATTGGCAATTCATATTTGAATTTAAAATAAAATAAGTAATTGATAAACAATATAGAATTGAATTACAAATTCATAATTCAAACACATCATAATTCCAATCATTTTATAATTCAAACCATATTATACATACACAAATAATTCATAACTGAATAATACAATTACAAATAAGCTCATAAGGAAAATTTGAGCTTTATTGATATACACACACACATAGAATGTCTTTACAATGTTCATCATACAAAAATTGGATGAATAATAATAAAAAAAAGATTACATAAATTTGAATCCTATACTAAAATCTAAACTACATGTCTTGGAAGAATTGCTTCTAAATCATTTCCATCTTTGAAACCTGCAAAATAGAAAGAAGAAACTAGGCAGAGGTGTTAAACCAAGTCAGAAACTAGTCGGGGGTAAAACCAAGTGTCAAGGACACTTGGCAGTGTCCAAAAACCTGGACAAAACCAAGATATGCATAGGCAGACCAAACCTGAGCCACACACAGGGGCTCAAGTTTCACCAAAGGGATCACACAGCTCATGGAGCTGCTGTGCATCCAACAGCACACCAAGGCACAACCTAGTCACCAAGCCATGCCAGACTTGAGTGTCACAGCCAGAGGAGAAACACATCAAGTATAAAAGGGGAGAAACCCTAGAAGCAATGCACAGGTCGACCAGATAACCATTCATCAAGCAACCAGCAAGAAACAGTGACAGTTCATCTATGTTCTTGCTCAAGAACAGCAACAGCCACCATTGAAACCAGTTATCCATCCAAAAACCCACCAACCAAAACCAGTAGGAAGATGGGAACTTAACCAAGATCATCAGGAGCTAGGAGGAGCAGGGCAAGTAACAAGATCATCCAGCAACTGCTCAACAGAAGTTGAGCTTAACCATCTAGGAGCTGGAACAAGATATACCAAATACCTGGAGAGGATCCAGTGGATCCAATCCATAGATTTTTGCATGACACAGGTCATGAAATGAGCAGATGCTCAAGGGGTTGATCATCACTTGGTGTTGACCAAGGATCACTGGCAGAAAAGGGAGCAACTAGAGCTAAAAACCATCTATATACCATTCTAGTGCAAATAAACAAGCATACATGCACAAATAGCACCAGTAGAGGATTTACACGTAATAGAAGCTACCAAAAGACCATCTAGTGAGATCCTAGCCATTAAACCATCAGGTAAACCCTAGATTTCTTCACAGCCAAGCATAATGGCATTCATATCATGTATGATTCCCTATTATGCAAGCAGAGATGAGTAGCCAACAAGATCTAGCCAACTGTGTGAGCAACCAAACAGTAGCAGTGCTACTGTGGTCATATCAAACACAAAACCATCCATTTAAGCCAAGATTATAAGACATCACTATCCAGAAATGGATTCATACTTTATTTATTTTCAAATTGATCATGGAAATATCAAATCATGCATAGCAAGGTAATTAATCAACACTGCATAAGCAGTTCATTCATAAGTAATCCACCAAGCATACATACACACTTATCCAGGCATGAATAGATAACAATCCATGCATGAATAAGGCAACAGCAGCAGGCACCATTGCATCCTAGCCACTGGATCAAGTCCAATGAGATATGGATAGAAACATCAGCACACACACAGATACTTAAGCATCATTAGCAAGCATGAGACATAGCAATAGGTAGTAATCCATTCAAATAGCCAAGGACTTCACCAGTAATTAGCCACTAGCATATGATTGATCAAATGGATCAAATAGATCAAGCACCAGGCATAGTAGAGCATCACAAGCATGCAGTGATCTAAGAATTGGATCAACTGAAGCATATACAGGGCATAGGTGAGCATCACTGACACCACAAGTGTCAGTAGTGCTAACCTAGGCCAATAACAAAGCTATTAGGAAGCAATTGCATGGCCCAGAAGTATCACTAGATAGAATAGGATGAACAAGCACAAGTAAGCATATGAACTAGCACCAGTGAGCATATGAACAGCACAAGAACATGAACCAATAGGATAAGCCTAGCACAGGGAATCAGCAAGAACTGCACAAGCATAAGCATCGCACCAGCAAGCAAGGATAGGCTAGAATAGGGCATCAATAGGCTTAGGCGCAGCAGCATAGCAAGAACAACAGCACAGCAGCAAGCATGGCAGCACGGTAGCACAGCAGCAGCAGCACACGCAAAGAGGCAGTAGACACAGATCGAGAAGGAGGAGATGGAGTAGAGGAGGTAGTCAAAGCAGAAGGGGGTTACCTGGTGAAGCACGCAGAGGCAGCAATGGCGGCACGGTGGCACGGCCAACCACGGCGACGCCAGACCGCGGCCAAGCCATGCTAGGCCACGCACACCACCAAAGGAGGCGGCGAACACCCAGGGGTGGCGAGGAGAAGCAAATCGACGGAGATCACCACAAATCTGTCGATGTCTGCGAGCGTCGCACACGCGCACGAGCGGTCGAGGACGAAGTCGTCGGATCTACGCGGATGAGAAGACGCGTCGGCATGCGCTGAGTTGATTAAGCACCACGGCGTGCCCTAGTTCGGCCGGAGTTGGCCGGAGCAAGGCGACGGCCATGGTGGCGGCGACGTCGCCACGGAATCGCCACGGTAGGTTAGGGTTTCGCGAGAGAGACGAGAGAGACGAGTGAGAGAGAGTGAGGTGGGCCGATGCGGTTCGGTTCCACCGAACCGTTATGGGGGGAGCCCAAGTGGGCTATCCAGATGGGCCACGTTAGTGGGCTACCCCAATTGGGCCATAGGGGTATTTCTGTCTTTTCTACTATTAAAATAACTTGTGAATTCTACCAAATACTAAAATATGAAAAAAACCTCTAAAAATCCAAGAAAAATAGGTTTGATGACTAAGAAATTATTCTTAACAAGAATAAAATAAGAAATAGAATTGACCACCAAAGTTCAAAATTTGAAATTTTTGAATTTAAATATGAATTTTAAATTTGCAATATTCCTTGGATTTAAAGATCAAGGAAAAATTCCAAATGAATTCAAACATTTGTTATTCAAATGTTTTCAAAAGGAATTCTATTATTCCAAGTTATTTCTTTTAAAGATTAAGATTTTCCAAAAAGGAAAAATCTTAATATTTCAAAATTCCTTGATAATTCCAAAAATGGGGAAAACTCTATTTTTCTAATTCTTTATTTGAAATCAACATTTTCCAAAGGAAAAATA
The DNA here is from genome assembly GCF_022539505.1 of Lolium rigidum. Classification (NCBI taxonomy): domain Eukaryota; kingdom Viridiplantae; phylum Streptophyta; class Magnoliopsida; order Poales; family Poaceae; genus Lolium; species Lolium rigidum. The sequence goes on from NC_061508.1 coordinate 45,740,307, forward strand.
TCAACTACTTTTCAATTCCTTTCTTGTTAGGAAAGGAAACAATGTTAAAGTACTTAAAGAATTTATAAAGTACCGCCAAAGGCATAAACACTTAACTCAACTTTAAATCTCAAATACGGGTAAGGGATTCAACATGAAATAATGCACCCATGCATGCATCATTTGGATCTTATAACATTGTCTTTACCGGAAAATGATGCTTCTTTACAGAACCGGAGGTCCAGGTTCCATCCAACACATCGAACTGCATTATCTCGCAGTCACCAGGCAAGTTCACCCTTTCTCATGTCATCTTGATTATTTTATATCAATTTACCCGCAAAAGTACTATACTTATCATTCATGCATTGAAAAGAAAATGTTACTTTTCCAATTATGAATCTGACTATATGGTGGGCAATGGAACCATGTTATGTGTTGATATGGTGGAGGTTCCATTGCAAGGGTTCTATTAATCTAGGGCTAATCACCAATGCCGTCAAGTGATTCTAGCGCCGTACAATTCGCGTTAACCATGAGATCTATAATGGCTCTGGGGAAGTCAGTTGTATCTTTTCCCTCTTGCATCAACGGACTTAATAGGGTCTGGCTGGGTGTTGGGGATAACACTGCAGTAGGTTGGGAAATCCTTTAAAATCCCCATCCGTGTGGATGAGAGGCTCTATCGTCTATGAGGGATTGTCCATAGTACATCGGGGTAAAGCTGTATGATCGGGAGATGTCTACCGGGGATGTACGGATGGACAAAAGGGTAGGTATGCAAGGCCGCGGAGAACGTAGTGATTGGCTTGGATCTTACACCTGGCCCCACACCAAGGAAGTGTGGACGAGAAACGCATCTCGGTTGGTATCAAGGATAAGTTCTCTTATGCGAAAAGTAACGCACCTCTGTAGAGTGTATCAAATTTGTGGTTGTCACTCCCTGTTCCGGGAAGGAAACTACGAACGCGGCAGGAAAGGAACTCCGTGAAGTTCTGTTCAACCTGTAAAGACTGGCGGGCATAGTTTTCAGAATAAAATCAACCTTTTGAAGAAATGTTTTCGAAACATGCATTGACCTGAGATTTTCTGATCAATGGTCGTAGCTAGTGCATCAAACGCATTTCTCTCTTTTGAGTTTGCTGAGTACCTCTGTACTCAATTTCTTTCGACACCCTCGCTAGACTGTGACAATGAAGTGGAGGCCACCGACGGAGCACCAGAAGGAGATTACGAGCTGGTCTACGAGGAACCTGATCTGTCCGGAGGAGTGTAAGGCGTGGACTATGGGATAGTCTACGGGCCCGACAACAATGAGGCGGAGGAGTAGCGTCTTACCTTAGTTATCATAGAGCCGAGCAGCGTAGAAGCTTACCTAAATAAGTTGATGAGGTCAGTTTAATATTTATGTTGGTTTGTAATAATACTTAAGTAGTATCCTAGGGTGTTTTCATTGGACCTGTGAGAATACCTACTTGTTCAGACCATGATTGTGATATAATCTCGAGTGTTATGACCTGCAATGTTTCTGTTGTACCACTCTGTGGGATGTGATATTTGTGAAGAAGTCCCTTCATGAAGATCATATCAACGACTTGTATACTACAACATGCAGTGGTATGGTGGGTCACCGCAGCTGGTATCAGAGCAAATGTTGCGACCTTAGGTTGCAAAAAACCTAGTAATGGGAGAAACCTGTAGGAGTCAAGTAGGAATAGTAAAGAATTCTCTAGAAATATGGTGATTATTCACTTGAGAATAGAAAAATCATATCTTTTAGTGCGATAATTCTTTATTATAACTATTATGATGCATCATCACTATATCATCACTATATCATCAGTACATCATCATTACATCATCACTACATCATCGCTACTAATATTCTACTCATGTATACAGCCAAAATGGCGTACACTTTTCCAAAGAGGACTTTAAGGAAGGTTGAAGGCTGGCTTGGCGATTATGATGGAAATCTTACAGATCTCCTGCGTGGGATGCTGAAGGAACTCCGTTGCGAGACTAGGATTCCTGTTCTCATGTACATATACTATGATGGCGAGATAGTTGCCAAGTGCAGAGTCTTCGTACAACTTCCTAAAATACTGGAGAGATGAGTCGCATTATGCCGTATGGAGAAGCCAAAACACTCACCACGGCGTACCACATGGCTATCTTCAAAGAAATTCTCGAAATCGGGCAACACAAATCCGTAGAGCTTTTGTGTTCACATTATTCTCATGTGCCTCTTGACGAGGAAGATGAGGATCCTACTCTGAATCATCCACTCATGGCACACAAACATCCTGAAGTAGCAGCACAACACATGGACAGCCGCAAGTCCTTGCTGACTACGATGTATCTACTTCACATGAAGATGGTGGAGGAAGTCACACACATGCTAGCTGAGTTCACGGACCCTGACAAAGTCCAGGCTCGAATGCATGATCTTAGGGCACAACCTCAACATACAACACCTTACTTCATCCTACACAACTACGTAGATTTGAGTGACTAGTTGCCAAAGTCAGAACCACTCACACCCAACTTCATTCCACATTATCCACATGTGTCAATGTCATATGATGCAGGATAAGGGGGAGATGCTTCGGGAAACCTAGCTTGCTCGGAATCACCAATCGGGAATTCGACTGGTTGGTGTTTCGGGGAACCCTTCGGAGATGAAGATGAACCTATCACATGTGATACATATGATGAAGGAGGCGAGGTTAACCAGAATATTAACCAAAACTTTGGGCAAGAAGAGAAAGGTACCAACTCCATTTCTCTTGATTTGGAGATGGGGATCTCACTAACATCTCAATACGAGGTAGGTGAAAGTTCCGGAGTGAAGAAGAAGAAAAAGAAGAAGATGAGGGGCAAGTCGATAGAAACCCTTCATGGATGGAGAATGAGGGAGGTGTGTATCCTACTAGGGATACATACAAGTCACTGTCCAGCTATTTCGGCATGACAGATCTCTGTCTCGGCACTTCGTCCAACTCAGACTACATTCCAACAAGAAGGACTTATGTTCCGGACGGTGTTCGGAAGACCAACCGCTATACCGGATGGACTCCAGGCATGTACGCGGAGGCGAACAAACATGATGAGGAGTAGTGCTCGAGGGAGGAATAATGTAGTATAGCTGGTATTGTACTAAGACGTATTTTAAATTCCACTGGCTTGGGCTTGGAGCCAAATAAGTGGTTATATACGCCACATGTAATATATGTGTGTAATGTTATGTTATATACGGTGTATATACATAATAAATGTTTGCTTTGGATTTGCTTCTTGATTTCCTTGTGTGACTAGTACTGGGGAATGAGTTGAGCTCAGAAAACATTTGCATGGTGTAATTATGAGTAATCGCTCTTTGTTACATGACTAGGGGGAAATGACGTTAGTTGAAAACGATGAGGCTAGAAGAGAGCGGGAGGCGAGGAAAAGGAAGAAGCAGATGCAACAACCAGGATGGAAAATGCACCACCACCACATCCTATGATGCATCCAGATTTTCAGCAGTACATGAGATCAATGGAAGAAAATAGGAGAAGATACCATGAAAGCCAAAACAAGAACATGCAAGATTTCTTTGCTCATGTTATCAACGACAGGGGCAACGAAGGCAGAGGTGTAACCCTATCAGACTTTCAAAATGCAAGACCGCTACCTTTTGCATCAGCTCCAGAACCAATGGATGCAGAAGATTGGTTGATGGACACAGAAAGGAAGTTAAGGACCGTTGGATGCAACGATTAGGAGAAGATTAGGTATGCCACCTATCTGCTGTTAGGACCAGCGACATCATGGTGGGAAAATGTCGTCGTAGTACATCCTCCAGAAAAGTTGTTCACATGGGAAGAATTTAAGAAGAATTTCCGGGATGCTCATGTTCCGGAAAGCGTGGTGGAGTTAAAGAAGAGGGAGTTTGACGAACTACAGCAAAACACTGCACCAATTATGCAGTATGTTCGTGATTTCGACAGACTGTCAAGGTATGCGCCCGACGAGGTGAACTCGGATGAAAAGAAAAAGAAGAGGTTCATGAAAGGAATGAATCCATACATGAAGATGCAACTGACATTGGCACAGACTGCAGAATTCCAGGAACTGATTGACTCAGCAATCACTTTCGAGGATGACTACAGGCAGGTCCAGGAGGATAGGAGGAAGAGGGCTCGCATTGAGCCAAGAAAATACCCAGTTACTAAACCAACACCTGACAGGAGCTTCAAACAACGGTTCCGACCTACTGGTAATCAATACAACAGTATAGGTCAGAACCAGAACCCTAGAAACCAGATCATATGTCACAGCTGTGGGCAGAGAGGACACGTGCATAAGGACTGTCAGAACCCCAGAATCATACGTTATCGTTGCGGGAAGGACGGACACATCAAGCTAGAGTGTCTGAATAAGGCATCGTGGACAGAACTCAGGAGGAGGACGAGCCGGAGTTGAAAACAACAACAACAACAACCACGGTTCCGACCTACTGGTAATCAATACAACCGTATAGGTCAGAACCAGAACCCAAGAAACCAGATCATATGTCACAGCTGTGGGCAGAGAGGACACGTGCAGAAGGACTGTCAGAAGCCCAGGATCATATGTTATCGTTGCGGGAAGGAAGGACACATCAAGCCAGAGTGTCCAAATAAGGCATCGTGGAGTGGACAACAACAACAACAACAACAACTTTGGAACAAGCTGGAGAGTCGAATCAAGCAGTTCTAAGTACGCTCAGCATTCTTACTCATCCTGGAAAAATATTATTTGATACGGGAGCCACTACATCATTTCTTGCACGGAAGTTCGTGGAAAATACGGGATTAGATGTTCCAAACTAGAATATCTCATAACTGTCTTATCTGCGGGGGGAACGATCTTAGTAACCCACGTGAAAGAGGCACAGGTCATGACCATATGTGACTGTGTTTATTTCGTGGACCTTTTTATCATTCCCATGAAGGATATATCAGTCATCCTAGGGATGGAGAATGGAGTAGTGATTAACCGTGGAAACTAAAAAGTATCACTCCGCAATTCCATTGGAGGACAGATAGTGTTTCATTGAGACATATATACTCAGTTGGAGATAGGATTGGAGCTTAACAGTTTGAAGGAGGTAAAGATTGTATAAATCCCTGTGGTAAATGAGTTTCAAGATGTATTTTCCAAAGAATTACCAGGTATGCCACCAGATAGGGAGATAGAATTCACCATTGACCTGATTCCAAGCACCGCACCAATAGCTCAACCACCTTATAAGATGGGACCAAAGGAGTTAGTGGAATTGAAAGCTCAGATTGATGAATTGGAACAGAAGGGTTTTATCCAAGAAAGTGTGTCACCATGGGGTACACCAGTCATCTTTGTGGACAAAAGAGATGGAGGCAAGAGAATGTGTGGAGATTATAGGAATCTCAACAATGTAACAATCACGAAAAAGTATCCTTTACCTAGAATCCAAGATCTTTTTGATCAAGTTCAAGGAGCTGGAGTCTTCTCGAAGATAGATTTGAGGTCAGGATACCACCAAATCAAGATTAAGAAGGAAGATGTTCCAAAAACAGTTTTTGTATCAAGGTATGGACACCATGAATACTTGGTTGTACCATTTGGACTACCCAATGCACCAGCTATTTTCATGAATTTGATGAACAAGATATTCATGAAGTACTTGGACAAGTTTGTGATAGTCTTCATTGACGATATTCTGATATATTCCAAAGATAAAGAGGAACATGCAAAGCATTTGAAGATAGTTTTGCAGATTCTGAGAGAACATCAGCTGTATGCTAAGTTTAGCAAGTGCAAATTTTGGTTGGATAGTGTCGAATTTCTTGGACATGTCATAACGAAAGGAGGGATAGCTGTGAATCCAAGCAAGGTTCTGTCTGTATTGGAGTGGAATTCACCCAAGAATGCGAAGGAAATAAGAGGATTTCTTGGAATGGCAGGTTACTATCGAAGATTCATCGAGGGATTTTCGAAGATTGCAGGACCAATGACCAAGTTACTCAAGAAAAACACTCCATTTGTGTGGATTGATGAATGCGAAGCAAGTTTTCAGAAACTCAAGGAGAAGTTAACACAACACCAGTGTTAGCAGTTCCAGAAACCGGAAAGGATTACACAGTATATTGTGATGCTTCCAAGAATGGACTTGGATGTGTTCTGATGCAAGACCGTAAAGTAATATCTTATGGATCAAGGCAACTGAAGCCGCATGAACATAACTACCCAGTACATGACTTAGAATTGGTGGTAGTCGTGTATGCTCTGAAGAGTTGGAGACAATTTCTTTATGGATCCAAGTGTGAGCTGTACACAGATCATAAGAGTTTGAAGTATTTCTTCACTCAAAAGGAATTGAACATGAGACAAAAGAGATGGTTAGAGTTGATCAGGATTATGAACTGACGATCAACTATACACCCGGCAAAGCTAATGTAGTAGCAGATGCTTTAAGCAGAAAAAGTACCGATAACCAACCTACGGAATGGGAGATTCCAAAGGAACTTCGGAAAGAGTTAGAAGAAGCTCAGATCTTACTCATTCAAGGTGATACAGTGGGGAGTGTAGCAACCTTGAGGATCATGGATGAGATGTATTCGGATTTGAAGTATGAGATCATCCGAAAGCAAGTTAATGATCCGTTCATCCAGGAAGAACTCAAGAGAATCGAGGAAGGAAAACCATCTGAATTCCATGTTGGAGAGTTTGATTCATTATACTTTCAGAAGCGGATGTGTGTACCAGATGATCTAGAAGTTAAGGCAATCATACTAAAGGAAGCACATGAAACACCTTACTCAATACGACATCCAGGAAGTACCAAGATGTACATGGACTTGAAAGAAATGTTCTGGTGGAACAATATGAAAATAGAAATAGCCAAGTATGTCTCGGAATGTCATACATGTCAACGAGTCAAGGCACAACATTAGAGTCCTGCTGGACTACTTAAACCCTTGGATATTCCGGAATGGAAATGGGATGAAGTTAGAATGGATTTTGTTACCGGTTTACCAATGACCATTAAAAAGAAGGATATGATATGGGTAATTGTAGATAGACTTACCAAGAGTGTTCATTTTCTCGCAGTAAATCAGAAGGATACTTATGAGAAGCTTGTGGATATTTATGTCAAGGAAATAGTTAGCAAACATGGAGTACCAAAGAAGATAGTCTCGGATAGAGGGTCGATCTTCACGTCAGCATTTTGGAAACAACTCCAAGAATCTCTGGGATCCAAGTTGGATTTCAGCACAGCTTATCACCCGCAAACCGGAGGACAGACGAAAAGAACCAATCAAATACTTGAAGATATGCTTAGAGCTTGTGCTCTAAACTTTGGAGGCTCATGGGAGGACCATCTACAACTAGCAGAGTTATCATAGAATAATAGTTATCAGAGTAGTATTCAAATGGCACCGTATGAAGCCTTATATGGAAGGAAGTGCAGATCTCCAATCTGTTGGTTCGAGACGGGAGAAAACAAGGAGTTTGCACCAGACTACATCAAGGAAAGACAAGGAGTCATCGAGGTTATCAGGGATAGACTCAAGATAGCTCAGAGTCGACAGAAAAGTTATACCGACCAAAAGAGAATATTATGGGAACCCAAAGTGGGAGACATTGATATATTTGAAAGTTAGCCCAATGAAAGGACTAAAGAGGTTCGGAGTGAAAGGAAAGTTAAGTCGTCAATATATAGGACCATTCAAAATACTCAGTCAGAACAGAGGAACAGCTTTTGAGCTAGAACTACCTAAGCAGTTGAGTTTGATTAACAACGTATTTCATGTATCTCAACTCAGAAAGTGTTCAAAGGCACCAGATGATCCAGTTTCACATGAGGAGTTAGAACCACAATCATACCTAACTTATGTTGGAAAACCTGAGAAGATATTGGAAGTGCATTGGAAGAAGCTAAGGAATAGGGCGATCAAGTACTGCAAGATACAATGGAAGCATCAACCTGAGCGAGAAGCAACATGGGAGAAGGAAGACGATCTCAGAAAATCCTACCCCGGGCTATTCAGTACCTCAATCACAACTTCGGGACGAAGTTTCTGTTAAGGGCGAGAGGCTGTAATAACCCAGAACATAGGAACATCGAAGGGTAGATTAAGAATTGGGATGTGCATTTCATCGCAAAACGGGGGAAATTTTCGCGCCTTATTGCATATAAACCTAAGAGGGATCGAGGTTCTCTCTCAATTGCAATTAGGGTTAGGCAATGTGAGGTTTAAAATTTCGACATGATCTTTGATAAGGGGTAGCCCGATCTTCTCAGTAAGCAACGATGGTGATGATGATCACGGGATGGACACAGCGGAGAAGCACGGATGATGAAGTGGATGATAACTTGTATGACGCAACGAGATCTCTCGATTGGTCCCTGTCGCCAATGCAAGAGCTCTCAACCCTGCAAGATATTCGCAACTCCACACACTTGCGCACGTAGCCGCCAACCACGAAGCGGTAAGTTGCAATCTTCTAATTCCCAATGGAACAGCAGATCACACAAGACTTTCGGATCTACACCAAATCAAGAAATATGGTGTAGGGAATTCAATAGTTTTGCAGAGCAAACAACTAAGAACTAGGGTTTATCTTAAACGTGGTCTAAAGCAACTTTGGGGGCTTCATGGGAACTTATATAGGCGTCCGGGACGACCTCAGGTCGAAAAAGTACGAAAATAACCGACCCAGAATAGATCAGGTCGAGACAGACTCGGACTCGGCCGATCTGGGGGCCGGTCGACCGGGCCTAGAACTGGGCAGGCCGGTTCATACCGGGCATGTGACCAGGTGTTGACCGGGCGTGGGAAGTGTCGCGCAGTAACCCTCCCGGTTGGCATTAGCGGGGCGTCCGGTTGGCGCTGGGTGGGATCCGGCGTGCCGCCCGGCCGGACAGGGCTAGGGACCGGGCGCGCCGGCGTGGTGGCCGGTCTGACCGGGTGTTGGGCCGTCCTAGACTTTGACTTCTCCTTTCGCGCATGCCTCCCGCTCCTCCCTCGCGTGTCCATGGGGTATCTTCATGTCCAGCTTCACGTCCATCTTCACGTCCAGCTGCTCCTCTCATCCTCGTGCGATGCTTGTCTCCTCTTCATACCTGATTATACATAAGTAACATGACTTAGACAGTATAAAGTTCTCATCAATCAAAGTATCATTTAGGAACAAGTTCACATGTTATTTAAGTACCTTCGCACGAGCCCTTGTAATAGGTCCAGTCCGAACTTCATTGGACTTCAGCTTCACAGCAGCTTCATCTTCATTTGGTAATGACGGAGGTAGTAGTGTGGTAGGGATGTCCTCATCATCTCCCCCCCTTCAAAAGGCATCGACCCCGACGCTCCAAGGTCTTCTCCGTCATATGGTGTCAAATCAGCAACATTGAAAGAATTACTGACACCAAACTCATCAAGTGGAAGATCTATCGAGTATGCATTATCGCTGATCTTGGCAAGCACTTTGTAAGGACCAGCACCACGAGGAAGCAACTTGGACTTCCGCAGCTTCGGGAACCTATCCTTGCGAAAATGTACCCAGACCATATCACCAGGCTTGAACAATATTTCCTTGCGCTTCTTGTTCATCCTTGCAGCATTGCTCTTGCCTTTCTTTTCTATCAACTCTTTAGTCTTCATATGTATCTTCCGTACAAAATCTGCCCTCTTGGATGCCTCCATATTGACTCTCTCATGTTTTGGTAGAGGCAACAAATCCAGCGGAGTAATGGGTTTAAAACCATACACCACCTCAAAAGGACACAGCTCCGTGGTAGAATGTACCGCCCTGTTGTAAGCAAACTCCACATGCGGCAAACACTCTTCCGACTCATTCAGGTTCTTCTTGATCATGGATCTCAACAGTTGTGACAAGGTTCGATTCACCACCTCAGTTTGACCATCAGTTTGGGGATGACAAGTAGTACTAGAGAGTAGCTTTGTCCCCAGCTTTCCCCAAAGTGTCTTCCAGAAGTAGCTCATGAACTTCACATCAAGATCAGAAACAATAGTCTTCGGACTCCATGTAGTCGTACAATCTCCCTGAAAAAAGGGTTAGCAATATGCGACGCATCGTCGCTCTTGTGGCAGGCAATAAAATGTGACATCTTAGAAAGTATGTCCACTACCACAAACAAAGAATCATGGCCTCTCTTAGTACGCGGCAAACCCAACACAAAATCCATACTTATATCCTCCCATGGTGTAGTAGGTGCCGGTAAAGGAGTATACAAACCGTGAGGCTTCAGCTTGGACTTGGACTTGTTGCAACTAATGCACCTCTTCACATACCTGTCCACATCCCGCCTCATCTTTGGCCAATAAAAATGATCGGCGAGCATGAGTAGCATCTTCTCACGCCCAATGTGACCCATCAAACCTCCAGCATGTGATTCCTGCAATAAGAGCAAACGCACAGACGATTCTGGAACACATAGTTTGTTAGCTCTAAACAAGAACCCATCATGTATGTGATATTTTTCCCATGCTTTACCAATAGCACACAAGCGATATGGTTCAGCAAAATCATGATCAGTAGCATACAAATCACATAGCACTTCTAATCCAGGAATTTTAACATCAAGTTGAGTTAATATCATATTCTTCCTAGATAGAGCATCAGCAACAATGTTATCTTTTCCCTTATTATGCTTAATAATGTATGGAAAAGACTCAATGAACTCAACCCACTTAGCAAGACGCTTATGCAAAGTAGACTGAGCTTTCAGGTATTTTAAAGCTTCATGATAAGAATGTATGATAAATTCTTTTGGCCACAAGTAATGATGCCAAACCTCAAGAACTCTAATTAAAGCATACAATTCTTTATCATATATAGGATAGTTCAACTTAGCACCGTAAAGTTTCTCGTAAAAATATGCAATTGGGCGACCCTTTTGCATCAACACACCACCAATTCCAATACCACTAGCATCACATTCAATCTCAAATTGCTTATTGAAATCAGGAAGTGCAAGTAACGATGCAGAAGTTAACAATCTCTTAAGTTCATCAAAAGCATGATCTTGGGCTGCGCCTCACTCAAAGATAACACCCTTTTTAGTCAAATCATTCAAAGGTGCAGCAATAGTACTAAAGTTGGGCACAAATCTTCTATAAAACCCAGCTAGACCATGAAAACTCCTTACTTGACTCACATTCATGGGAGTAGGCCAATTTTGAATAGCTTAAATTTTAGACACATCTACTTCTACTCCATGCTTAGAGACAACATAACCCAGAAATATGACCTTATCTTTGCAAAATGTGCACTTCTCAAGATTACCATAGAGTTTATTATCACGCAACACTTGCAAAACATGTCGAATATGTATAGTATGATCAGATTCATTGCGGCTGTAGATTAATATGTCATCAAAGTATACAACTACAAACTTGCCAATAAAATTACGCAAAACGTGGTTCATCAGTCTCATGAAAGTGCTAGGTGCATTAGTCAAACCAAAAGGCATTACTAACCACTCATATAAACCAAATTTTTTTAAAGGATGTTTTTCATTCATCCCCTTCTTTCATCCTAATTTGATGATAACCACTACGTAAATCAATTTTAGAGAAAATCGCAGCACCACTCATTTCATCTAGCATATCCTCTAAACGGGGAATAGGATGACGATATCGAATAGTAATGTTGTTTATCGCTCTACAATCTACACACGTACGCCATGTACCATCTTTCTTAGGAACTAGAATAACAGGAACAACACAAGGACTAAGGCTTATGCGGATATAACCTTTGTCGAGTAGCGCTTGCACTTCCTTCTGTATCTCCTTCGTTTCTTCGGGGTTCGTTCTATATGGTGCCCTATTGGGCAACGAAGCTCCGGGGATCAAGTCGATTTGATGCTCAATACCTCGCAATGGTGGTAGTCCTGCAGGTACCTCCTCCAGAAACACGTCGCCGAATTCCTGCAAAACATTAGAAACACCAAGAGGAAGAGGGGTCATGTCGTTAGAAACCAAAACCGTACCCCTGTACAAGAGCACAAGAGGCATGTAGGATTCCGGCTGCGCGTTCGGTTAATATGGTTAATTCGGTACGGTTATTTCAGTTATACGGTAAATACAGTTTCAATACTTCGGTTAATACGATTATGTATAAAAATACGGTTCGGTTTCGGTAATAATTGTTAAACTTCGGTTCGGTTTCGGTAATAACCAAACTAACCATAGTTGACGCGAATTTTAGATTCAAAACTACATATTATTCATTATTTATATTTCACTAAAGATTTTGCAGGAGAGGAAAACAAAAAGTAAATAAATTTTGAACAAAGTAAAATATGAATGTATTTTGCATAACCGTACTAAAGGGTTCGCCAAAGAAGGAACAGAAAAAACAAAAAAAAAACGGCCAGAGGGGTCGAACTATCAACCTACGGTTACACAGGCTTACGTGGTCAAACCACCATGGTGGTGCAGCATACGGGAAAGGTACTCACTTCAGGTAGTATATTAAGATTATCTGCGAAGTTGGGCTGACCTACAGATCGGAATTTTGTGCTAAGCTAGATGTTCGGTTTAACAGCGGTTTTTCGGTAAGAAACCAAATTAACCGAAGTCCTTTCGGTTTGCCATTTTACTAACTATAACTGTAACCTTAAACTGTAAAAACCATACATCGGTTGCGGTTAGGTTTTTTTCGGTTCGGTTTTCGGTTTCGGTTTGGTTATGCACAGCCGGATGTAGGATCCTCACTAAATTCTCTCATGTTTTATTTTGTGGCTAATGAGACTAAGGAACCATTCTCTCACTTTTCGTTATAGCACTCATGACATTACAATTCTCTCGCCTATCTAAAGGAGCATCCTCCAAGTTTACTTCAACTTTCTGACGAGATTCATTGACAATTTGCTGTTGTGACATAGGTTGTAGGTTGATTTTCTTGCCCTTGAATTCCAAGTGATATGTATTGGCACGGCCATTGTGTTGCACAGAACGGTCATAGAGCCAAGGACGACCCAATAGTAGATGACACACCGTCATAGGAACCACATCAAAATCAATGGAATCCTTATACGGTCCAATCGCAAATTCAACACGCACCATGTGGTTTACCTTCATCTCACCATTGTCGCTCAACCACTGAATATAGTATGGATGCGGGTGCGGTAGATACTTCAACTTCAGCTTGGTACACAACTCCTTGCTTGCTAAATTGCGGCAACTCCCGCCGTTAATAATGACCTTGCAAGCCTTGTCAGGACCAACTAAAGCCTTTGTTTGGAACAAATTGCAGCGCTGAGTAGATGCACTAGGCAACACACTAAGAGCACGCTGAGACACAACTATAGTGCGAGCTTCAGACGGATAAGCATCTACACCATCACCGTCATAGTCATCATCTTCTTGAGCATATGGATCAACATCATCTCCAGTCTCATACTCATTGTCCTCATTAATAATCATGACCTTGCGGTTAGGACAATCCCTCCTGAAGTGACCCTTGCCACCACATGTATGGCAATTCATATCGCGGTTGCGCGCAGTAGACATGCTAGAACCACTTGTACTTGCAGCAGATTCGGACTTCTTTGTGTTGGACACATTGGAGACCGGTTTGCTAGGCGGAGTAGAAAAAGGTGCGGAGCGCGTAGATGGCGCCGGTGCCACTGATGGGGGCGCCCGAGGCGTGAAGCGCCCAGCTCCCGTAGTACGGCCTTTAACCTTTGCTTCGTCAGCCAACTTTGATTCAGCTTCTCTTGCATGATGTAGCAACTCATTCATAGTGGTGTAACTGTAATGACGAACAATGCCTTTGACATCATACTTCAATCCATTGAGAAAACGAGTCATTGTCATCTCAAGTGACTCACGGACACGGCCACGCTGCATTAGCATCTTCATCTCCATGTAATATTCATCAACAGTCTTCACACCTTTTCTCAATAGGGTCAACTTATCAAATATGTTTCGCAAATAATTAGTGCGCACAAAACAATCATTCATTGCCACCTTCATTGCACGCCATGTGATAATAGGCGGCTCACCATCTTCTTCGCGAGCACTAACAAATCTATCCCACCAACGCAATACATAGCCATCAAATTCGGAAGAAGCAAGCTTGATCTTCCTATCTTCAATATAATTATGTAAACGCCATAACTTCTCAATTTTCAGCTCCCAAGTGAGGTATTCTTCAACATCAGCACCTCCTTCAAACTTGGGTATGGAGAACTTGGGCTTACCCAATCCATCTTCTTCCTCAAACCCACGACCTGGACGTCGGAGTTCAGCAAACCCACGAGGACGATTACCACGTGTTGCACCACGATTAGCATTAGGTGCTCCATCTTGAAGCTCAGGGTCTTCTTCTTCTTGTTGTTGCTGTTGTTGGGTCCAATTCTCAACAGCTAGTCGCAAATCTTGAAGACTGCGCTGAATATCCGTCATTTGATCTTTCATTGTAGTGACGGTCTCACATGTAGTATCCAGCTTCTGGGAGATTCCCTGAACAGTCCCCCTAAGTTCATCGTCCTGAACGCGGAATTCACGTCGCATCTCATTACGAAGAGCTTCATACTCTCTCCATGTCATGACATCAGCAGCATCCTTGTTTTTCTGGTTAACAATTTTTTCGTCACTAGCAGACATGGTTAGTAGGTTAGTGCACTAAAACAAAGATATATGGCGGTACTCTCACAACTCACTCAAAACTGATAAGAAAAGGAAATCTTACCGCTCCAAATTAAGTGAATTAGTATTGCTTACCACTTGTAGTGATGACCAGTGCACGGATGTAGCGAAGCGAATATCAAGGGTATAAGAATAAATCACACGGCAAAGCATGATATATGTGGGGCTGTAGGTGGGCTACCTATTTGCACCAATAACAAGCTCTAGCGCTGAACGTAGACAACCAATGATACTCACACAAGGCGATAAATGTGGCAATGCAACTATATGGATGAAAAGTTGCAATACTCTCGAGAGACGCTAGCAAAGCTCAACGGGACATGCACAAGATTGCTCAACTACGGGTGCAGCTAAAGAAAACTCAGGCCTTCACTTGATTCTACTAGCAATTCACTTTTCTTTTTGGATTTTCTTTTTGTATAACATGCAGCTATGTAGCTCTTTTTGCTTCTTTTCAATTTTCTATTTTATTTATTTATTTTTATTAGATTTTATGATGCAACTCCTTGATAACACGACCACCAGATAATGGAAAGCACCAAAACCCTAATGAGCAGCCTGTCGAGCGGTAAAACTAGTCTCTTCTGGGGAAGTTCCTAGTCACGTATATCGAAAGGCTGTGGCTATGGTTTGGACAAACACACTGTATGCTATGTGGACTCGGAGTAACAAAAACTGACTCTAGATGAAAGCGGAAACACAAACCCTAACAATACTAGATGGAAGAAAAAGATACGCAAAAACAACTACGAAAAGCAACTAAAACTCGAAATTAGTGCAATCTAAAGCTATGGCAAACCCTAAGCCTAACTTTTTATGGCTTTTTTCTGGATAGGAAACACTCACAAATCAACTATGGGGTGGATTGTGGATGGCTTATCAAGGAAACACTGAAATCTGATACCAAGATGATAAGGGGTAGCCCGATCTTCTCAGTAAGCAATGATGGTGATGATGATCACAGGATGAACATAGCGGAGAATCACGGATGATGAAGTGGATGATAACTTGTATGACGCAACGAGATCTCTCGATTGGTCCCTGTCGCCAATGCAACAGCTCTCAACCCTGCAAGATATTCGCAACTCCACACACTTGCGCACGTAGCCGCCGACCACGAAGCGGTAACTTGCAATCTTCTATTTCCCAATGGAACAGCAGATCACACAAGACTTTCGGATCTACACCAAATCAAGCAATATGGTGTAGGGAATTCAATAGTTTTGCAGAGCAAACAACTAAGAACTAGGGTTTATCTTAAACATGGTCTAAATCAACTTTGGGGGTCCTGGGCACTTATATAGGCGTCCGGGACGACCTCAGGTCGAAAAAGTACGACAATAACCGACCCAGAATAGATCTGGTCGAGACAGACTCGGACTCGGCCGGTCTGGGGGCCGGTCGACTGGGCCTAGAACTGGGCAGGCCGGTTCAAACCGGGCCTGTGACCGGGTGCTGACCGGGCGTGGGAAGTGTCCCGCAGTAACCCTCCCGGTTGGTATCAGCGGGGCGTCCGGTTGGCGCCGGGTGGGATCCGGCGTGCCGCCCGGTCGGACCGGGCCAGGGACCGGGCGCGCCGGCGTGGCGGCCGCCTCGACCGGGTCGTCGGGCCGGCCTGGACTTTGACTTGTCCTTTCGCGCATGCCTCCCGCTCCTCCCTCGCGCGTCCATGGGGTATCTTCATGTCCAGCTCCATGTCCAGCTTCACGTCCAGCTGCTCCTCTTCTCCTCGTGCGATGCTTGTCTCCTCTTCATACCTGATTATACATAAGTAACAGGACTTAGGCAGTATAAAGTTCTCATCAATCAAAGTATCATTTAGGAACAAGTTCACCTGTTGTTTAAGTAGCTTCGCACGAGCCCTTGTAATAGGTCCAATCCGAACTTCATTGGACTTGAGCTTCACAGCAGCTTCATCTTCATTTGGTAATGACGAAGGTAGTAGTGTGGTAGGGATGTCCTCATCAATCTCTTTTGTAACTTGTGAATTTTGGGAGTTGATTTGAATTGGAAATTCATATTTGAATTTAAAACAAAAGAAGTAATTGATAAAAAATATAGAATTGAATTATGAATTCGTAATTCAAACACATCATAATTCAAATCATTTTATAATTCAAACCGTATTATACATACACAAATAATTCGTAAGTGAAAAATACAATTACAAATGAGCTCGTAAGGAAAATTTGAGCTTTATTGATATACACACACATACAATGTCTTTACAATATTCATCATACAAAAATTGGATGAATAATAAACAAAATAAAAAAGAAGATTACATAAATTTGAATCCTATCTAAAATCTAAACTACATGTCTTGGAAGAATTGTGTCTAGATCATTTCCATCTTTGAAACCTACAAAATAGAAAGAAGAAACTAGGTAGAGGGGTTAAACCAAGTCAGAAACTAGCCAGGGGGTAAAACCAAGTGTCAAGGACACTTGGCAGTGTCCAAAAATCTGGACAGAACCAAGATATGCATTGGCAGACCAAACCTGAGCCACACACAAGGGCTCAAGTTTCACCAAAGGGATCACACAACTCATGGAGCTGTTGTGCATCCAACAGCACACCAAGGCACAACCTAGTCACCAAGCCATGCCAGGCTTGTGTGTCACAGCCAGAGGAGAAACACAACAAGTATAGAAGGGGAGAAACCCTAGAGGCAATGCACAGGTCGACCAGATAACCATTCATCAAGCAACCAGCAAGAAATAGTGACAGTTCATCTCTGTTCTTGCTCAAGAACAGCAACAGCCACCACCGAAACCAGTTATCCATCCAAAAACCCACCAACCAAAACCAGTAGGAAGATGGGAACTTAACCAAGATCATCAGGATCTAGGAGGAGCAGGGCAAGTAACAAGATCATCCAACAACTACTCAACAGCAGTTGAGCTTAACCATCTAGGAGCTGGAACAAGGTATACCAAATACCTGGAGAGGATCCAGTGGATCCAATCCATAGATTTTGCATGACACAGGTCATGAAATGAGCAGATGCTCAAGGGGTTGATCATCACTTGGTGTTGACCAAGGATCACTGGCAGAAAAGGGAGCAACTAGAGCCCAAAACCATCTAGATACCATTCTAGTGCAAATAAACAAGCATACATGCAAAGATAGCACCAGTAGAGGATTTACAGGTAATAGAAGCTACCAAAAGACCACCTAGTGAGGTCCTAGCCATTAAACCATCAGCTAAACCCTAGATTTCTTCACAGGAAAGCATAATGGCATTCATATCATGTATGATTCCCTATTATGCAAGCAGAGATGAGTAGCCAACAAGATCTAGCCAACTGTGTGCGCAACCAAGCAGTAGCAATGCTACTGTCATCACATCAAACATAAAACCATCCATTTAAGCCAAGATTATAAGACATCACTATCCAGAAATGGATTCAGACTTTATTTATTTCCAAATTGATCATGGAAATATCAAATCATGCATAGCAAGGTAATTAATCAACACTGCATAAGCAGTTCATTCATAAATAATCCACCAAGAATACATACACAGTGATCCAGGCATGAATAGATAACAATCCATGCATGAATAAGGCAACAACAACAAGTACCATTGCATCCTAGCCACTGGATCAAGTCCAATGAGCTATGGACAACAACAACAGCACACACACAGATACTTAAGCAACATTAGCAAGCATGAGTCATAGCAATAGCTAGTAATCCATTCAAATAGCCAAGGACTTCACCAGTAATTAGCCACTAGCATATGATTGATCAAGATCAAGCACCAGGCATAGTAGAGCATCACAGGCATGCAGCGATCCAAGAATTGGATCAACTGAAGCATATACAGGGCATAGGTGAGCATCACTGACACCACAAGTGTTAGTAGTGCTAACCTAGGCCAATAACAAAGCTATTAGCAAGCAATTGCATGGCCCAGAAGTATCACTTGATAGAATAGGATGAACAAGCACAAGTAAGCATATGAACTAGCACCAATTAGCATATGAACAGCACAAGAACATGAACCAATAGGATAAGCCTGGCACAGGGAATCAGCAAGAACTGCACAAGCATAAGCATCGCACCGGTAAGCAGGGATAGGCTAGAATAGGGCATCAGTAGGCTTAGGCGCAGCAGCACAGCAAGAACAGCAACACAACAGCAAGCATGGCAGCACGGTAGCACATCAGCAGCACATGCAAAGATGCAGTAGACATAGATCGAGAAGGAGGAGATGCAGTAGAGGAGGTAGTCAAAGCAGAAGGGGGTTACCTGGTGAAGCACGTAGAGGCAGCAATGGTGGCATGGTGGCACGACCAACCACTCCGGCGCTAGACCGCGGCCAAGCCGTGCCAGGCAACGCACACCACCAGAGGAGGCGGCGAACACCCAGGGGTGGCGAGGAGAAGCAGATCGACGGTGATCACCACGAATTCGTCGACGTCTGCGAGCGTCGTGCACGCGCACGAGCGGTCGAGGACGAAGTCGTCGGATCTACGCGGATGAGAAGATGCGCCGGCATGCACTGAGTTGATTGAGCACCACGGCGTGCCCTAGTTCGGTCGGAGTTGGCCGGAGCAAGGCGATGGCCATGGTAGCGGCGACGTCGCCACAGAATCGCCACGGTAGGTTAGGGTTTCGCGAGAGAGACGAGAGAGACGAGTGAGAGAGAGTGAGGTGGGACGATGCGGTTCGGTTCCACCGAACCGTTATGGGGGGAGCCCAAGTGTGCTATCCAGACGGGCCACGTTAGTGGGCTGGCCCAATTCGGCCATAGGGGTATTTTTGTCTTTTCTATTTTTAAATTAACTTGTGAATTCTACCAAATACTAAAATATGAAAAATACCTCTAAAAATCCAAGAAAAATAGGTTTGATGAATAAGAAATTATTCTTAACAAGAATAAAATAAGAAATAGAATTTACCACCAAAGTTCAAATTTTGAAATTTTTAAATTTAAATATGAATTTTGAATTTTAAATTTGCAATATTCCTTGGATTTAAAAATCAAGGAAAAATTCCAAATGAATTCAAACATTTGTTATTCAAATGTTTTCAAAATGAATTCTATTAATCCAAGTCATTTCTTTTAAAGATTAAGATTTTCCAAAAAGGGAAATATCTTAATATTTCAAAATTCCTTGATAATTCAAAAAATGGGGAAAACTCTATTTTTCAAATTATTTATTTGAAATCAATATTTTCCAAAGGAAAATATCAACTAATTTTCAATTCTTTTCTTGTTAGAAAAGGAAACAATGTTAAAGTACTTAAAGAATTTATAAAGTACCGCCAAAGGTACAAACACTTAACTCAACTTTAAATCTCAAATCTGGGGTAAGGGATTCAACATGAAATAATGCACCCATGCATGCATCATTTGGATCTTATAACATTGTATTTACCGTACAATGATGCTTCTTTATAGAACCCGAGGTCCAGGTTCCATCCAACACATCGAACTGCATTATCTCGCAGTCACCAGGCAAGTTCACCCTTGCTTTCGTCATCTTGATTATTTTATATCAATTTACCCGCAAAAGTACTATTCTTATCATTCCTGCATTGAAAAGCAAATGTTACTTTTCCAATTATGAATCTGACTATATGGTGGGCAATGGAACCATGGTATGTGTTGATTTTGTGGAGGTTCCATTGCAAGGGTTCTATTAATCTAGGACTAATCACCAATGTCGTCTAGTGATTCTATCGCCGTACAATTCGCGTTAACCATGAGATCTATAATGGCTCTGGGGAAGTCAGCTGTATCTTTTCCCTCTTGCATATCAACGGACTTGATAGGGCCTGGCTGGGTGTTGGGGATAATGATGTCTACGTTCCCCCTCCTTTCCTGTAGACAGTGTTGGGCCTCCAAGAGCAGAGGTTTGTAGAACAGCAGCAAGTTTCCCTTAAGTGGATACCCAAGGTTTATCGAACTCGGGGAGGAAGAGGTCAAAGATATCCCTCTCATGCAACCCTGCAACCACAAAGCAAGAAGTCTCTTGTGTCCCCAACACACCAAATAGGTGCACTAGTTCGGCGAAGAGATAGTGAAATACAGGTGGTATAAATAAGTATGAGCAGTAGCAACGGTGCCGGAAAAGTGCTTGGCGTGTAGTTGATGGTGGTGGTATTGCAGCAGTAGTAACGCAATGAAACAAGTAAACAAGCAGTAGTAACGCAAGAGTAGTAACGCAGTGAAGTAGTAAACAAGCAGTAGTAACTCAGCGAGTATTTAGGAACAAGGCCTAGGGATTACACTTTCACTAGTGGACACTCTCAACATTGATCACATAACAGAATAGATAAATGCATACTCTACACTTTTGTTGGATGATGAACACATTGCGTAGGATTACACGAACCCTCAATGCCGGAGTTAACAAGCTCCACAATAATGCTCATGTTTAAGTAACCTTTAGTGTAAGATAGATCAACGAGACTAAACCAAGTACTAGCATAGCATGCACACTCGTCACCTTCATGCATATGTAGGAGGAATAGATCACATCAATATTATCATAGCAATAGTTAACTCCATAATCTACAAGAGATCATGATCATAGCATAAACCAAGTACTAACACGGTGCACGCATCGTCACCTTTGCACACATGCAGGAGGAATAAACTACTTTAATAACAAATCACTAGAGTAGCACATGGATAAATTGTGATACAACATGCTGCAATCTTAAAGAGATATAAATAAGCACCTCACTATGCCATTCAATGAGTAAGTATTCCGTGAAATCTAGCCTAAGAGACCCACACGGTGCACACACTTGTCACCTTTACACACGTGGGACGAGGAGTCTCCGGGAGATCACATAGGTAAAACTCACTTGACTAGCATAATGACATCTAGATTACAAGCATCATCATATGAATCTCAATCATGTAAGGCAGCTCATGAGATTATTGTATTGACACACATAGGAGAGAGATGAACCACATAGCTACCGGTACAGCCCCGAGCCTCGATGGAGAACTACTCCTCCTCATGGGAGCGACAGCGGTGATGAAGATGGCGGTGGAGATGGCAGCGGTGTCGATGGAGAAGCCTTCCGGGGCACTTCCCCGTCCCGGCAGGGTGCCGGAACGAGAGACTCCTGTCCCCCGGATCTTGGCTTCGCGATGGCGGCGGCTCCGGCGGGTTTCGTGGGTTTCGTCAATTGGTATCGGGTTTTCTGATCCGGGGGCTTCTTATAGGCGAAGAGGCGGCGCCGGGGGTCGAAGGGCTGGCCAAACCCTAGGGGGCGCGGGCCACCCCTAGGCCGCGCCGTGGTATGGTGTGGTGGGCCCGTGCCCCCCTCCGGTCCCTCTCGTGTGTTCCGGATGCTTCCGGGGATTCTAAGATCTTTGGCGTTGATTTCGTCCGATTCCGAGAATATTTCGTTACTAGGATTTCGAAACCAAAAACAGCAGAAAACAGAGAACCGGCACTTCGGCATCTTGTTAATAGGTTAGTTCCAGAAAATGCACGAATATGACATAAAGTGTGCATAAAACATGTAGATAACATCAATAATGTGGCATGGAACACAAGAAATTATCGATACGTTGGAGACGTATCAGCATCCCCAAGCTTAGTTCTGCTCGTCCCGAGCAGGTAAAACGATAACAAAGATAATTTCGGAGTGACATGCCATCATAAACTTGATCATACTATTTGTACAGACATATGTAGTGAATGCAGCGATCAAAACAATGGTAATGACATGAGTAAACAAGTGAATCATAAAGCAAAGACTTTTCATGAATAGCACTTCAAGACAAGCATCAATAAGTCTTGCATAAGAGTTAACTCATAAAGCAATAATTCAAAGTAAAGGTATTGAATCAACACAATGGAAGATTAAGTTTCAGCGGTTGCTTTCAACTTGTAACATGTATATCTCATGGATAGTTGTCAATGCAGAGCAATATAACAAATGCAATAAGCAAGTATGTAGGAATCAATGCACAGTTCACACGAGTGTTTGCTTCTTGAGGTGGAGAGAAATAGGTGAACTGACTCAACATTGAAAGTAAAAGAATGGTCCTCATGGAGGAAAAGCATCGATTGCTATATTTGTGCTAGAGCTTTGATTTTGAAAACATGAAGCAATTTTGTCAACGGTAGTAATAAAGCATATGCATCATGTAAATTATATCTTATAAGTTGCAAGCCTCATGCATAGTGTACTAATAGTGCCCGCACCTTGTCCTAATTAGCTTGGACTACCTGGATTATCATCGCAATACATATGCTTTAACCAAGTTTCACAAAGGGGTACCTCTATGCCGCTCCGTACAAAGGTCTAAGGAGAAAGCTCGCATTTGGATTTCTCGCTTTTGATTATTCTCAACTTAGACATCCATACCGGGACAACATAGACAACGGATAATGGACTCCTCTTTTAATGCTTTAAGCATTTGACAACAATTAATTCTTTTCTCATTAGAGATTTGAGGATATTTGTCCAAAAGCTGAAACTTCCACCATGAATCATGGCTTTAGTTAGCGGCCCAATGTTCTTCTCTCACAATATGCATGCTCAAACCATTCAACTCGGTGTAGATCGCCCTTACTTCGGACAAGACGAACATGCATAGCAACTCACATGAAATTCAACAATGAGTTGATGGCGTTCCCCAGTAAACATGGTTATCGCACAACAAGCAACTTAATAAGAGATAAAGTGCATAATTACATATTCAATACTACAATAGTTTTTAAGGCTATTTTGTCCCATGAGCTATATATTGCAAAGGTGAATGATGGAATTTTAAAGGTAGCACTCAAGCAATTTACTTTGGAATGGCGGGAAAATACCATGTAGTATAGGTAGGTATGGTGGACACAAATGGCATAGTGGTTGGCTCAAGTATTTTGGATGCATGAGAAGTATTCCCTCTCGATACAAGGTTTAGGCTAGCAAGGCTATTTGAAACAAACACAAGGATGAACGGTACAGCAAAACTCACATAAAAGACATATTGTAAACATTATAAGGCTCTACACCGTCTTCCTTGTTGTTCAAACTCAAAACTAGAAATTATCTAGACCTTAGAGAAACCAAATATGCAAACCAAATTTTAGCATGCTCTATGTATTTCTTCATTAATGGGTGCAAAGCATATGATGCAAGAGCTTAAACATGAGCCCAACAATTGCCAAGTATCACATTACCCAAGACATTTATAGCAATTACTACATGTATCATTTTCCAATTCCAACCATATAACAATTTAACGAAGAGGAAACTTCGCCATGAATATTATGAGCTAAGAACACATGTGCTCATACGAACCAGCGGAGCGTGTCTCTCTAACACACAAGCATGATGTAATCCAATTTATTCAAACACAAACAAAAACAAAAGCAAACAAACAGACGCTCCAAGAAAAAGCACATAAGATGTGATGGAATAAAAATATAGTTTCAGGGGAGGAACCCGATAATGTTGTCGATGAAGAAGGGGATGCCTTGGGCATCCCCAAGCTTAGACGCTTGAGTCTTCTTGATATATGCAGGGGTGAACCACCGGGTGCATCCCCAAGCTTAGAGCTTTCACTCTCCTTGATCATAGTATATCATCCTCCTCTCTTGACCCTTGAAAACTTCCTCCACACCAAACTCGAAACAACTCATTAGAGGGTTAGTGGACAATAAAAATTAACATGTTCAGAGGTGACACAATCATTCTTAACACTTCTGGACATTGCATAAAGCTACTGGACATTAATGGATCAAAGAAATTCATCCAACATAGCAAAAGAGGCAATGCGAAATAAAAGGCAGAATCTGTCAAAACAGAACAGTCCGTAAAGATGGATTTTATTAGGCCACCAGACTTGCTCAAACGAAAATGCTCAAATTTAATGAAAGTTGCGTACATATCTGAGGATCACTCACGCAAATTGGCATAATTTTCTGAGTTACCTACAGAGAATTTTGCCCAGATTCGTGACAGCAAAGAAATCTGTTTCTGCGCAGTAATCCAAATCTAGTACTTACTTTACTATCAAAGACTTTACTTGGCACAACAAAACACAAAACTAAGATAAGGAGAGGTTGCTACAGTAGTAAACAACTTCCAAGACACAAATATAAAACAAAGTACTGTAGCAAAATAACACATGGGTTATCTCCCAAGAAGTTCTTTTCTTTATAGCCATTAAGATGGGCTCAGCAGTTTTGATGATGCACTCGCAAGAGATAGTATGTGAAGCAAAAGAGAGCATCAAGAGGCAAATTCAAAACACATTTAAGTCTAACATGCTTCCTATGCATAGGAATCTTGTAAATAAACAAGTTCATGAAGAGCAAAGTAACAAGCATAGGAAGATAAAACAAGTGTAGCATCAAAAATTTCAGCACATAGAGAGGCATTTTAGTAACATGAAAATTTCTACAACCATATTTTCCTCTCTCATAATAACTTTCAGTAGCAACATGAGCAAACTCAACAATATAACTATCACATAAAGCATTCTTATCATGAGTCTCATGCATAAAATTATTACTCTCCACATAAGCATAATCAATTTTATTAGTTGTAGTGGGAGCAAATTCAACAAAGTAGCTATCATTATTATTCTCATCAAGTGTAGGAGGCATAGTATAATCACAACAAAATTTACTCTCAGCAGTAAGTGGCACCAAAAGACCATTATCATTATCATCATCGGAAATAGGAGGCAAAGTATCATCAAAGAAAATTTTCTCCTCAATGCTTGGGGGACTAAAAATATCATGAAAACCAGACTTCCCCAAGCTTAGAACTTTCTATATCATTATCAACAATGGTGTTCGAAGCGTTCATACTAATATTACTACCAGCATGCAAATAAGGTTCCATAGGTTTTTTAATTTTCGCACCAAACAATCCATGTTTTAATTCAGGAAATAGAATAAGAAGCTCATTGTTGTCCATTATGCCAAACTAGTGTAAACAAGAAACAACAAGATGCAATTGCAGGATCTAAAGGAAATAGCTTCGAGCACACACACGACGGCGCCAGAAAAATACTTTACCTGAGACCGTAGTATGAGTGCCTTTTTACCTTTCCTCCCCGGCAACGGCGCCAGAAAAGTGCTTGATGTCTACGTTCCCCCTCCTTTCCTGTAGACAGTGTTGGGCCTCCAAGAGCAGAGGTTTGTAGAACAGCAACAAGTTTCCCTTAAGTGGATACCCAAGGTTTATCGAACTCGGGGAGGAAGAGGTCAAAGATATCCCTCTCATGCAACCCTGCAACCACAAAGCAAGAAGTCTCTTGTGTCCCCAACACACCAAATAGGTGCACTAGTTCGGCGAAGAGATAGTGAAATACAGGTGGTATAAATAAGTATGAGCAGTAGCAACGGTGCCGAGAAAAGTGCTTGGCGTGTAGTTGATGGTGGTGGTATTGCAGCAGTAGTAACGCGATAAAACGATGAAACAAGCGAGTAGTAACGCGAAGTAGTAGTAACGCAGCGAGTAGTAAACAAGCAGTAGTAACTCAGCAGTATTTAGGAACAAGGCCTAGGGATTACACTTTCACTAGTGGACACTCTCAACATTGATCACATAACAGAATAGATAAATGCATACTCTACACTTTTGTTGGATGATGAACACATTGCGTAGGATTACACGAACCCTCAATGCCGGAGTTAACAAGCTCCACAATAATGCTCATGTTTAAGTAACCTTTAGTGTAAGATAGATCAACGGACTAAACCAAGTACTAGCATAGCATGCACACTCGTCACCTTCATGCATATGTAGGAGGAATAGATCACATCAATATTATCATAGCAATAGTTAACTCCATAATCTACAAGAGATCATGATCATAGCATAAACCAAGTACTAACACGGTGCACGCACCGTCACCTTTGCACACATGCGAGGAGGAATAAACTACTTTAATAACAAATCACTAGAGTAGCACATGGATAAATTGTGATACAACATGCTGCAATCTTAAAGAGATATAAATAAGCACCTCACTATGTCATTCAATGAGTAAGTATTCTGTGAAATCTAGCCTAAGAGACCCACACGGTGCACACACTCGTCACCTTTACACACGTGGGACGAGGAGTCTCCGGAGATCACATAGGTAAAACTCACTTGACTAGCATAATGACATCTAGATTACAAGCATCATCATATGAATCTCAATCATGTAAGGCAGCTCATGAGATTATTGTATTGACACACATAGGAGAGAGATGAACCACATAGCTACCGGTACAGCCCCGAGCCTCGATGGAGAACTACTCCCTCCTCATGGGAGCAGCAGCGGTGATGAAGATGGCGGTGGAGATGGCAGCGGTGTCGATGGAGAAGCCTTCCGGGGCACTTCCCCGTCCCGGCAGGGTGCCGGAACGGAGACTCCTGTCCCCCGGATCTTGGCTTCGCGATGGCGGCGGCTCCGGCGGGTTTCCGTGGGTTTCGTCAATTGGTATCGGGTTTTCGATCCAGGGGCTTCTTATAGGCGAAGAGGCGGCGCCGTGGGGTCGAAGGGCTGGCCAAACCCTAGGGGGCGCGGGCCACCCCTAGGCCGCGCCGGGGTATGGTGTGGTGGGCCCGTGCCCCCCTCCGGTCCCTCTCGTGTGTTCTGGATGCTTCCGGGGATTCTAAGATCTTTGGCGTTGATTTCGTCCGATTCCGAGAATATTTCGTTACTAGGATTTCGAAACCAAAAACAGCGAGAAAACAGAACCGGCACTTCGGCATCTTGTTAATAGGTTAGTTCCAGAAAATGCACGAATATGACATAAAGTGTGCATAAAACATGTAGATAACATCAATAATGTGGCATGGAACACAAGAAATTATCGATACGTTGGAGACGTATCAGATAACACTGCAGTAGGTTGGGAAATCCTTTAAAATCCCCATCTGTGTGGATGAGATGCTCTATCGTCTATGAGCGATTGTACATAGTACATCGGGAGTAAAGTCGTATGATCGGGAGATGTCTACCGGGGATGTACGGATGGACAAAAGGGTGGGTATGCAAGGTCACGGAGAAGGCAGTGATTGGCTTGGATCTTACACCTGGCCCCACACCAAGGAAGTGTGGACGAGAAACACGTCTCGGTTGGTATCAAGGATAAGTTCTCTTATGGGAAAAGTAACGCACCTCTGCAGAGTGTATCAAATTAGTGGCTGTCACTACCTGTTTCGGGAAGGGAACTTCGAACGCGGCAGGAAAGGAACTCCGTGAAGTTCTGCTCAACCTGTGAAGACTGGTGGGCATAGTTTTCAGAATAAAATCAACATTTTGAAGAAATGTTTTCGAAACATACATTGACCTGAGATTTTCTGATCAATGGTCGTAGCTAGTGCATCAAACACATTTTTCTCATTTGAGCTTGCTGAGTACCTCTGTACTCAATTTCTTTCGACACCCTTGCTAGACAGTGACAATGAAGTGGAGGCCACCGACGGAGCACCGGAAGGAGATTACGAGCTGGTCTACGAGGAACCTGATCTGTCCGGAGGAGTGGAAGACGTGGACTATGGGATAGTCTACGGGCCCGACAACAATGAGGCGGAGGAGTAGCGTCTTACCTTAGTTATCATAGAGCCGAGCAGCGTAGAAGCTTACCTAAATAAGTTGCTGAGCTCAGTTTAATATTTATGTTGGTTTGTAATAATACTTCAGTAGTATCTTAGGGTGTTCTCATTGGACCTGTGAGAATACCAACTTGGTAAGACCATGATTTTAATATAATCTCGAGTGTTATGACCTGCAATATTTCTGTTATACCACTCTGAGGGATGTGATATTTGTGAAAAAGTCCCTTCATAAAGATCATATCAACGACTTGTATACTACAACATGCAGTGGTATGCTGGGTTACCGCAGGTACGGACGCCTATGTGCCTACAACTAAAAGACTTATAAAAATATGTAAAAAATCCTCGATTCGATGTGTATGTTCAATGACTTAAAATGGTATTGGCTCGAATGCCAATATCATAGGCCATCAAATATTGAGGTTGAATACCAATATTCTTGTTTGAATACTCATGGACAACGTGCACGATGGTTTATCGGTAAATAATTTCTTGCCATAACCATGTGTGAGCATAAGTTAGGGGATATCTATACCACACCAAAGCCACCATGATGCATTGTCTGTAGCTATCCTATAGCCGTATATAGTGCTCTATGCGCGCAAACTCCTTTTTTTTTGCAAAATTCTCCGAGATCTATTAATAATCATTAAAAGCAACACATAGGCTCAACACTCTTGGGTGACAACCTTTATTACTTTGGGCCGGCGACATACTTAAGCTCATTCTACATACAACTGTGAGAATTCACAGTAGTTGAGTTGTGTGTTGCTTATACAAGTCAAGTGTATACTCAGATGGGCTAAGTGCCCGGGCCCAAAATAGCCGGGCTAATGTATCTTCTACCGATAAATTTGCCATTTCATCAATTCTAAATCGTGAAATCACGTTGCCATGAAAGCATGGAAGGATCCAGCATCCCTTCGGCCTAGGCAGTCGCACGGTCTTGTCGGGAGGCGGCGACATCCATGCTTGCACTGCAACTTCGTACTGTACAATAATTTTGTTCGGAACATGACATAATAAACATGTTTGCTTAGGCTTGGATAAATTTCTAGGTCGGACACTTCCTGAAAGATATGATTTCTAGTTTGCTAGATCCACTGTACCATGTGGTCGGTCAATCCCAAACGCGCCGGGATGTCCCCACGCTGCAGCTACGTGTACTTCCAATGTTCAATAATTTGCCTGGGGTGAGACGTAAAGGCAGTACTAATCGTATATGCAGCAAATAATACTGCTACTACCCCTGTGTCGTGTGTGTTTATAGAAATGAGTGTATGCGAATGTCTATGTTTGTACTATTTTTTTTGAAAAAAAATCTAAACGCCTTTTAATGTAACAAATGCATCTGAATCTACATGAATCTCCGACACAAGTTATGAACGGATGGTATATACTACTGTACATGCTTAATTGCTTATTGCCAAAGTTGCGGGGTGGATGAGCTAACCCACGGGCGAATGCTCTAATTTAGAAAGGATCAACTTGGGTCGACATCAGTTCATCGATTTGGGATTCTAGGAGTTCAATCCATTTCAGTATTCGAACTGGAGTACACATTGCCCGCCCTGCTTCATTTGCTCGTTGGGCAACGGCCACCAGAGTTCGCTCGTCGGATGTGTGCCTCGGACCGGACCAGGCGGCAACGGAGACCGCCATTCCCCGGTGTCTCAACGAGCCCAGCCTGGATGCTCATGGCCTAAGGTTAAGAGCATCTCTAACGGTAACCGAAATCGTGGGAATCGAAAAAGTGGAATTCAGTCTCCTGAAAGCATTTGTTAGGATGATTTTGAAACTCGCGCATAATAGAAATCATAAAACACGAACTAAAAAATCAAAATTAAATTCTCGCAGGAGAATTTATCGCTGAACACATATAGATGATAGTTTGATGCTCAGATTGAGCATCAAACTTTAGGTAATATCTACTAAAAACCTAAATTAACTAATAGCCTTAACCGCGCGAACTAATTTCGACCAAAATGCGGCCCCGATGGCCTCTGCGCGCGGCGGTGCCAGTGGTGGCGGAGGAAGGCGTCGACATGGAGGAAGGCGTCGAGCTCCTACTTGGAGTCAAGCTCAACGATCTCGAGCTTGACGCGGCGGACGCGCTCCTCCCGGCGCGCCGCCTCGTACTCCCTGACATGGCGGACAGCGTCGGCCTCTTCCCGGCGCCAGCGAGCTCGTGCCTCCGCCTCCGTGATGGCTGCCACCTGCGCGATGACGGCGTCCTCCTCGTCGGAGCCGTGGACGTAATCGCCACGGAGAACGTCGGCTCCCGCGCGATGACAACGTCCTCCTCCTCGAAGTTGTCGTAGAGGGCGGGCGAGGGGGGCGGCTCGACCCACCGGAGGAGGACCCCCTCGCCTCCGTTGTTCTCGTATTTCGCGAGCTTGTCTGGGGGCGTGAGCCCCTAGTTCGTCCACCAGCGGGCGCTGCGCTTGCGCGCGCCCTCCGAGCGGTTGAACTTCCGTCGTTCCGCCTCCGTGCGGAACACGGAGGGGGGGGGGGGGGGGGGGGGCGGCGGCGAGTCCCCGCCGCTCAAACATGCGCCACCCCTAGCAGAGCTACGACGGCTAGCCATGGGGTCGCGTATCTAGGGTGAAGCGGTGCTGGAGCGAGGAGGATTCCTCGTCGGAGAAGGTGCAGCGAGGCGGTGGAGCGGGTGACATCGGAGAAGAGGGGTAGGGTTTGGAAACCGAACTCCCCTCCGCGGCCCTTTTTTATACGGGGTGGCCGTCGCGTTTCTCGGACCCCGAACTAAGTTTACGGCCAGACCGCGAGTTCAGGCTCCGTTCTGGGCCATTTTCGGTCCGAACCCGTAAACTCGCCGAAAAAATATGGTTCTGGCTGGTTTTTCGGTATCTCTTAGAGTTGCTCCCACTAATCTCCGCGGCAGCAATTGGATGATAAACGTGCAAGCGAATATGTTTTTGAACAAATAGGAACTGCACTTAATTGAGCGGTGGGTTACAAATTACGAAGTGGTCTAAAATAAAAAAAATAAACGTGAAATTCTTCTAGTCCTTCTCCGCCGCGACCAGATGCACTCGACATTACTCAGAGCCGTCGCCGGGACATGACCACTTGGCAATGGGCTGACGTTGAGCATCATGACGGAGTCCCTCAAGGGCCTCCTTGATGGCACGCTGTCATGGAGGTTGAAAAGACTACAGTGGACACGACAACACATAATGGAGTGGTCCCGTCCACCATGTATAACTGAGGCAAAATTTGGCCTCGATTGACTAACTCCGATGATACCCGCAGTTCCTTGTGGTACTGATCAAAGCAGAGCAGAGCAGAGCAGCTTCCCACTATCCTCTATCTCCACTTCCACAATGGCTGAAGA
Source organism: Lolium rigidum (assembly GCF_022539505.1). Lineage (NCBI taxonomy): Eukaryota > Viridiplantae > Streptophyta > Magnoliopsida > Poales > Poaceae > Lolium > Lolium rigidum. The sequence goes on from NC_061508.1 coordinate 45,771,873, forward strand.
AGAAAAGCCAGCCCGCCGCCCCCCATCGCATCCACATAGCATGAAGTCTTCAGATCAAGATCTGGGGGACAACCGAGTTTATTTGGATAGGATATCGCACCTGCCTCCTCCGCTGCCTTCGGCTCCCACCTTTGAAGCGTTGCGAGCAAGAAGGAGGAGGAGCACCCCTAGTTGCAGCTGGAGAGCACCAAGAGCACCTAAGACCACGGTATGGAGCTGAAACTAACGTAAATAACAAACTCTAGACCTAAAAGTAAACCTACTATACAAGAGGAGGCTCCCTCTCCAACCACAACGCCGGCTACCGCCGGAGAAGGAAAGGGATCAAGGGGCCTGCCAGAACAGATATAGGGGAGAACTAGAAAGGGGCGGTGGGAGCGAGAGCGGTAGCGAAAGTGGTGCTCAGGAATTGTGTTGTTGTGATCACGTGAAAGGTAGATACCGTGGAAGGCGAAATCATGTTACACATCCACTACGTGCCCGATGGGCAGGGTCATGGGTATGATAGAGCTTGATCCGATCAAACCCGACCCATAGCCTCAATGGAAAGGTATCTGGCATAATGGTTTTTTCCCGATTTTGGAAAGGTTCTAAAACATTCTTATTCGGTTTTTCTGGTTTCTTGTGGGTTTTCGTTTACTTCTATTTTCCTATTTTCTTATGATTTTTGTTTATTTTTTTGGGTGTTTCCTTCTCTATAGCAATTTAAAATTTTGAATATTTTTCAAACTTGAATATTTTTTAATATATCAAACTTCAACATTTTTTAATATAAATATGATAAAATTTTGAACATTTTTAAACTTGAACAATATTCAAACTTGGACCTTTTTAATTTGAACGAATTTACAATTTGAATATTTCCAGGTTTGAACAATTTTCACGTTTGAACATTTTTAAAATTTCAATGTTTTTGAAACCTTAGCATATTTTTCACATCTGTGCTGTTCCGGAAATCTGAACATTAATTCTTTTTATTTTCACCGAATATTGGAAAATTAACGAAAAAACGGATAGAAGAAACAAACCATAGGAAGAAAAACACGGTTTGGCGAGAACGAACGAGGTTGGACAAGGAAGCTCTAACTAGACCAGCCCATCCGATATCGCTCTTCGGACGAATGCGCATACGTGCATGCTATGAGTGCGGTATTGGAACTCCCTCAGAGCATCTCTAGCAGACACTTCAAATCCCGAACTTCAAAAGCAGATATCCAGTGCCTAAAGCAGATTTACGGATTGAAAAACGAACGTACAGATTAGATACAAGATGCGCTAAACAGAATTGCATATTTGAACAAGATTAACGCCGGAGATAGAAATGCATTGTATTCAACGGTTCATACATAAATTCGGCTACACTCATACAAAAGCTACTTGAATTGGGCTACTGTTCGAGCTACTACCAAAATTTGGCTCCGGGATGATCATCCCGGAGCCTTGTGCTGTGGCGGCGGCGCTTCGGTGGCCTCCTCATTTGTCATCGTTGCCGAGGTCGACGTAGATCTTTCCCTGCTCCTCCGCGACCAGCCGCCACTCCTCCGCCTTGTACGCTTCGCGGCGGCTCGTCTGCGAGACGAGTCCGATGACGGTGTCGAGGTGGCGCTCGTTGATGAAGTCGCCGGGCGCGAGGCCAGCTTCCTTGCCGAACTTCGGGAGGAGCAGCCCGAGCTTTACGTCATTGAGGTAGTCGTCGGGCGCAAACTCGGGCACTGGCGCGTCGTCGGGCTCCATCTTCACCACCAATGCCGTTGACGGCGGCTGGCGGGACTCGAGGATGACGAAGCGGCGGCGGAAGAGGAGGAGCCACGATGGCGGTTTGCAGCGGCCTCGCGCTTGGGGAACTCAGGCGGCGGGGCGACGATGTACCTGCTGAAGCGGTACGACCCCCGGATCCACGCCGCATTGGAGTGGACCTTCTCCGCCTCCGTCTTCTCGCTGACACGCTAGCTCAAGGCCCTGCCGCGCTCGAGCCCGCTTTCGCCGCGGCCAATCTGGCCGCCCTCGCGCCTGCACACCATGGCTTGCTGGCGGGAGGCGGGAAGGCGGAGGAGCAGCTAGATCTACGCGCGCACGTGGTCGATTGATCGCCGGCGAGTAGTGGATTCTTCGTCGGCGGGAGGCGGGGACGTGGAGGAGCAGATGAGGTTTTGCCTCCATCGGCCTCTCCAACCGCCATATATACTGGCTGTTGGGAGTTTTGGGTTGCGGCCTAGATCCATTTTCCAGGCAGACCAATGATGCTGATATCTGGCCAAAAAAAAAGCTTCGAATTCTCATATCAGCCCAAACTTGCGTTTGCAGGCTGATGCACGGTGTCTACTAGTGATGCTCTCACGGTAGCAAAACTAGAAAGCTCCTTTTCATAAACTTTATATATATCTCACTGCGGACGTTATCACCGACTCGCCTGCATGCGATCGTGCGCATGGGCCAGCCCATTTAGTGTGCCCACTTTTCTTCTTTTTCATGTTTTACTTTTTTGGTTATGTTTTTTTCTTCCTATTTTTCTTTTCTTTATTTTCACGTTTTCTTTATTATGTTTTTAATTCTTATATTGGTTTACTTGGTAAAACTAAATAGTTTTCAAATTATGAACATTTTAGAACATTGATTTTACCATGTGTACACTTTTGAAATTTCACCCATTTCAAAATCCTAAACCATTATTAAAAGAGTACATTTTTAGATTTAATATTTTCAAATCTTAACATTTTTACTGAGTGAATAATTTTAAAATCTTATTTTTTTTTCTAAATTGAACCCTTTCTAAAAAGAAATCATGAAATTTTATAATTCTGACACTTTGTAAACTACAAAGTTTTTTTCAAAATTCAAATATTTTAAACTTAAAAAAAGGTAAACGAAAAGGCAAAAAATAAATAGAAAAGAGCAAAAGTATACATGTCAACGGGCCCAAAGAAACCAACCTAGCAGATTGCTGCTGCAGGTGAGGAAGGCAAATACTATTCTCCGCTTATAGCAGGACGGATCCGGCGCTCCGCACAGGGAAAGTTCTTTCTGGGCCGGCCCATTAAGCGAAGGCAGTGCGTTTTCTCCGGTTTTTTTCTGTTTAGGTGGGTTTCTATGGTTTCTCCGGTTTTCCTTCCGGTTTTCTCTGGTTTTCCCATTTTTGTTAGTTTTTAAACTTTTTTCAAATTTGAACTTTACAACAGTTTTTAAATCCGAACATTTTTCAATTTTCGAACATTTTCGAATTTTGAACATTTTCAAAATTTGAACATTTTTTTTGTTTAGAACAATTTTTAGATTTGAACATTTTTTGAATTCGAATATTTTTAGTTTCAAAATTTTAATTTTCGAATTTTGAACATTTTTAAAATTTGAATTCTTTTTGTTTAGAACAGTTTTTAGATTTGAATATTTTTTGAATTTGAATATTTTTAGTTTCAAAATTTTTAATTTTCGAATTTTGAACATTTTTAAAATTTGAACATTTTTTGTTTAGAACAATTTTTAGATTTGAACATTTTTTGAATTTGAATATTTCCAAAATAAAAAAACAACAAGAAAACAGACATAGTTACGATTGAAAGAACGAGGGCACGTTGTGTGACCTTGACGTAAATGGGCCCAGGCCTAGTTGTCTTTCCTTGAGCGATTTTGGTCAATGGCATCGCTTAAAGCGTAGAATAGGGGAGGAATCTATGCTAGCGCCCACTAGGAGTCACGCATAGGGCGGCCCGTATTTGAGGCATTGAAAGTACTGTATGGCCCGATGCCTCAAACAAACATGAGATGGGCCGAGCCCACCACCATCTCCATTGTCTTCCACCGAGCGCTTCCCCTCCACCTTCTTCATCCTCGACGTTGCCTAGCTATGTTGCCCGGCGCCGCTGGATGAACCGCCTGCTGCCCTGCTCCCGTCGCCCCGACCGTTGATGCAGTACAGCAGTAGCTCCACCTCGCCGCCCAAATTGCCCGAGCAATCTTCTCTACCGATTCGCCCACCCCCTGTCCTCACTCTAAATCTTCCCTTTTCCATTTCCGGGGAGCACACCCCCCCTGCCTCGCCCAGTTAACGCCATGAGCGGCGTTGTCGCCGGATCCGTTGATTAGGTACTTTCCTAGCCTCGTTGGCGATGTTGGGGCCAGCCGCATCATCTCTTTCAGCACTCGCCGTCTATAACTTCTCCTCCCTGTGGCTGACCAACCTTACCTTACCCCTGTCTTCCTCTTTCTCCTACCGCCGTCGCTGCTAAGAGCATCTCCAGCAGACCCGTATATCCACCAAAACTGTAAAATAACCGCATGTTTGCGATTTTGGTAAAAAAAATGGGCGAACCTATGAGACCGTACCGTGCGCGCATGCTCGGTTATCCAAATCTCGATATCATATTCATATCCTACTAGACGTTGCGAGTGTGTGTGTGCGCGAAGAATCTATGCGATATCACGAGGAGAATATCCTCTGGAACAAAAAAGAAAGGTATGAACAGGTTGGCAGTTGGTGAAACACAGCTTCTGTAGAATATACCTGGAACTCAGTTCAGCTGACCAGCCCAGCTCAACTCATAGGACATACAAGCAGGCAGACTGCATGGTGGTTCAAGTCCGAGTCAAAGAGCACATACTTAAGTTCAAGTTAAAATTTTAAAAAAATGGCTAGAACAACAAAGAAGTTCAAGATAAAATTCAAGATCAAAGACACATATTTAGGTGTTTTCTTAACTTATAAGTCAAATTCCAGAAACCAATAGTAAGTGTAACCAACAACCTGTAAGTTTTATTTGACTCTCAAGGCACATATAGATCGATCATGGGACAAGCAATCACAACAAAAGACATCAAGATTTGGTAACATGGTTCAATGATTAACACCTACATTAGTGGATGATGCTTAACATGCGCTCCTCCCCTATGTACTAATCAACATAGTTCCATCGACGACAAGTTTGCCAAGGTCAATAACATCAGATCTAACGCCACGCCGGTCCAAGAGCCCCCTGCCACCGGCTCCATAAAGCAATCTTGTCTCTAACCTATAGCTTGTGTCTTCTATTTTAATTACCCACAATGATTTTGTATAATAGGCCTTGCATAATTACAATATCCACTTTAGCAATTAAACTATGTTCGCCCTTGGTTTGGATGATCTTTCTGATTTGATGAACATTTTGTGTTGAAATTATTCAGGATTTAATTTTGAGTAATTTGGCTAAAAGGCTAAAATGGATGTGAGAAGTATGAGCTCTGAACGACAAAGAGATAGCAAAACACGGGTCATCAATACTCTTCAGGACTCGGCCTTTCCTCTCTCGCGACCCGCGCCGCCCCCCTGCGGCGGCCAGGCGCGCACCTCCACCCCGCGCCTAGCTCCCCCTCCCCTCCTCTCCCCCGCCGCCGCCGTCGGCGTGAGCCGCCGGGCCTTGCCCGTGCGGTGCCGGCGGTGGCGGGCCGGACTTTACCCGCTGCTTGACGGAGGCGAGGGAGCCTCGGGACGGCGGCGGTGGACTCAGGTGGTGGCGGTCTGGCGCAGCGGCGTGGTTTCCGCGCGCTGGGGTGGTCGGAGTTGCGGCGGCGGCGGCGGCGCCGTTGGCGACGGCACGGCGCGGCCGGGGTGGTGGTGGCGGCGGCTTCTGCTGCGCCCGGATCTGGGCCAGTTCGGGCCCCATCTGGGCTGGGCGGGCCGTAGCTCCCCCTGACCGGCGGCGGTGCTCCTGGGTTCTGGTGGTGCTGGGGCGGTGTTGGCAGGGTGGCGGCGGCGCCATGGCCGGCTAGTAGCAGCTTGGCGGCGGCGCCATGGCCGGCTAGTAGCAGCTTGGCGGCGTGGGTGTACCGAGGCAGGCGGGCCTGGTTGTCCCGTGCTGCCATGTCCGGTCAGCTCCCGCGATTGCGGGGGAGGTAGTTCCCTCCCGCTTGGCTATGGTGCTGCTTCCCCCGGCCCTGCCATCTTCGGTCACCTCATCCTAGGCCCTGCATCAAGGACCACCGGGGAGACAGCGAGGATGACGTCAAGATCATGGTGGCGCGTGCTTGTGGGCGGTTGGTTCGGCGGAGCACTTCGGATGAACGGGGGTGGTGGTGTTGGGGGTTGGGAGAAATCCTTGTTGGCTTTGCCGACGCCGTCGCGGTGACGCCCGAGGACGCCGCCTTGCCTTCCTAGAGGGCGGCGGGTGTACCCCCTCGCCCAATCCACTCCATGGACCGGGGGAAACCCTAGGATTAGTCCGGACAGCAGCGACGTCACCGTCGTCCTCCTTGTTGAAGGTGTTGTTTGGTACGCGGTAGTTCGGAGTGCTAGGAGTGTGGTAGGACTTTTCCGGGAGACGCAGCGGTGGCGGGTTGTCCTCGTTCTTGTCGATCTGCCGGTGTTGGCATTCTTTTTCTTTTTCTTTTTTTCTCTGTTGGTTCCTTTGGGTTTGGTTGTGCTGCGGCCTCAGCAAGCTTGTTGTATCGTGGTTGCTATATTAATATAGCGGGGCGAAAGCCTATTTCGAGTAGAAGTATGAGCTCTAAGTCTCTAACTAAGCCTATCCTGTTCTGTGTATGCTGAAAAAAAAAAAAATCTGAGTACTAATGCCTTTTCTACTGTAACCATAATCATTTTGGGTTGCGAGAATTTGATACTCTCTTCAACATTGGGATTCTAAGTTTTTGACACACGGTTCACGTGCTAATATTCCACCAACCCTAACACGGTCTTTGCCAGTTCGCACCTATTTTCTCCCTGGTCTCCCAATACGGCAATGCCCTTTCTTCCTCCTTCAAATAACGAACTGCCTCCCTCGATCCACAGATTCAAACAAAACAAACCCACACACCTGCCGCAAGAACTCAAGAAGGGGCCCTGTGAAGAGCGCGACAGGCTTTCCTTCGATTTCCTTGTTGCTCTCGTCGTCGGTTGGTCCTCTCGCTCCCCGCCGCTCTAGATCTCTCCGACGTTCCGTGGACTTAGTTTTGCCGACCTATAAAGCGGGGCGGCTTCCACATTGGGTTCTTGAAGTCCCCTTCCTGGAGGTCCTGCTTCCTTCTTCCCAATGTAAGCATTCAAAACTCTTGCTTGAGGCCGGGGGTACTGTTGTTTCTGAAAGAAATGCAGGGGAAGCAAGGGTACGTTGCCATGGTTTGGGTTGTACCGTCCGTGGGTACCTTTGCGTGGGTTATGATTTATGGCAGGAATCTAGTTCGGGGAAAATATTTTTTCAAGAATTGCTCCCTCCAGAAACAAAATCTATAATTGCTCAATCTCAGCTCTAAATTTGGTACACGTGCGCTCAACTAAATGACTAACGTTTTTTTTTTTGTAATTGATGGATTAGAATGGCTGCGGCTACATCTCATCATACCATAGTGTCTATACAATCCCACCGGTGGAATGGCAAGAACTCTAGTATGGATAAAAGAGCGGCCAATGTGGGTTTGGTTTCAGTTGCAAATTGCTGCTCAGGAACCCGAAAATTGGGTTTGGTTTGTGCATCGGGCTCAACATCTTCAGTCATCGACCCGGTTCGGCTACCCTCGAATGGCAAGGGTGACCACACCCCTAAGAAATCAAGTAATTTTCACATGTTCATTAGAACGAACTCATTTTTCAGACATAAATGTACCTCTCTAAAGTTTTTATCCTTGTTTGGTTCTAGGCGAAAGTACCCTTATATTGATCCGGCATGGTGAATCGATGTGGAATGAGAAGAATCTGTTTACTGGCTGCGTCGATGTGCCTCTGACACCGACAGGTGTCGAGGAGGCCATCGAGGCAGGTAAGAGAATATGCAACATACCAATCGATGTAATATTTACGTCAGCAATGATTCGTTCTCAGATGACTGCAATGCTTGCCATGATGCAGCATCGGCGAAAGAAGGTTGTTTATCTTTTTCTTTGCTGGATGTAGCTTTTATATCCACTGTCTGGGGCAATTATGTTGAGGGGCCTGTTTACGTATTTCCAGGTTCCAATCATCACGCATAAGGAGAGTGAACAACCTCACAGTTGGAGTCAGATATACAGTGAACATACAAGGGAACAATCTGTTCCTGTCATAACAGCTTGGCAATTGAATGAACGAATGTAAGAGTTCTCCCCTGTTCTGCAGTTTGCTAGTTACTTGTAATGCACAACACATAGCAGTTGACCGTCTTGTCTCTTATATTATCTCATGGAACTTTCTAGGTACGGTGAGTTGCAAGGTCTTAATAAGCAAGAAACTGCAGAACGGTTTGGTAAAGAACAAGTTCACGAATGGCGTCGTAGTTATGATATTCCTCCTCCAAACGGCGAGAGCCTAGCGATGTGCGCAGACAGAGCTGTCACTTATTTCAAAGACCAGGTAAGGATATGTCTGCAGTAATTAAAGGATTCATTATTAACATGGCGGAAACTTTTTTAAATTGGCTGTCTACTAGGTAGTTCCTCTACTCCTTGCTGCTTATATGACGATATGGAGAATAAAAGGAAAAAATAACTTATACGATATATGGCTCAAAAGTATCCAGTTCTATGCTGAGAACTATACTGCATTGTTATGTTATTTTATTAATTTAATTTATGTTGTTAGACCTGTGTTTTAGTTCTCACCTAACCTTGGACCAAAGAAGTTTAGTTCATGTTCAAGAAAAAAGTTTAGTTTATCGCCTGTTCTTCCAGTTCTTCTCTAACCCGTTTTTAAATTGGCTGTCTAATAGGTAGTTCCTCAACTCATAGCTGGAAAGCATGTGATGGTTGCTGCACATGCAAATTCACTTCGATCAATTATAATGCATCTCGACAAATTGACTTCTCAGGAGGTGATCTATTCTTGTATATATAATTCCTTGCCACTTTCCATTTTGATTTGTGTTTCTCCTTGTGCTGTGTTGAAAGTGGGAACTGAGACCCTCTTCTCTTCAGGTAATAAGCCTTGAGTTATCAACAGGCATTCCTATGCTTTATATATTCAAGGAAGGGGAGTTTATTAGACGAGGGAGTCCAGCAGGACCTTCTGAAGCAAGCGTTTATGCTTATACTAAGGTAAATGTCCTTTCCATTTTCGAATCCCAAAGATTTTGATAAAACAATTTATAAACCCACAGTTTATGTTAAAACATACTGATTGACAACAATATAACTATCTTTATTGCTGCATCTGAATGTTCTCAAGTTCATTTTTGTACACAATTTCAACCCGACATGAAGTTGACCTTAAAATTGTTTAAAGTAAGTATTCAATGTAAAGCGTTGTGAAAGACAATATTGTAATTTTTTAAATTTCGAAAGAAACACATACAAGCATTTGATTGTATTTAGACCTGCCTTTATGTTTGACGCTGATAACTTCCATGCTCTGCCCAAGCACTCTTGCTTACATTGTTAGCCTTTATACAAGCTTCAGTTGTATTAATATTTTCTTGTAGTAATTGCGGGTTGACATTAAGTTAACGCTGGCTATTGATTATTGTTACGCCTTCTAGTTTCCTGTTTTTCCTTGTTTGTCTATCTAGTATTTCTATTTCTATAAGTTGGTTTTGAAACTTGTTTCTCATATGCAGAACTTGGCGCAGTACAGACAGAAGCTTGATAGTATGGTTCAGTAAAAGGTCAGTAAGTTGTAAGAATGGTTGATCACGAAGGAATACTCCAGTATGCTGTCCGCTAAATTCATGATTTCTGTTTTTATGTATGTTCAGGTTTTGTACATTAGAAGTGGCAGGGATATTTGGCCAATATGCCATTGTTTTGCAGAGGTCAGGGAGATATTTTAGATCACAACCATTTCTTGGTGGGAGTTACAAGGGTAAAATCATCACCCAGGAACTTCCTTGTGTAACAACGGCAACTTGTATCCCGTATATTAAATTGAATGCATCCATTTTATAGAACAAGTGTAAATGTTCACGATCATGACCCAACAGAATTTTGTTCTTTGGCAGTTGGACAGAGTTAGTCTGAAGGTGTCAAAATCATGCATTCCTTTTGCGTAGTGGTGACTGGTGACAATCAACAGATCTTTTTTGACAGTTGGGACAACAGAGTTAGTCTGAAGGTGTCAGAATCATACATTCCTTTTGCATAGCGGTGACAATAAAGATTTGAACTGTATCTTTTTTTTGTTGTTTTGAGTTGCTCATCAAGCATATCGCTCGATGATTTGAACTGTATCAGCACCCCATTTACACTCTAGTATTCACACAATGTCCGACTTTACGCAAACTCAGAATTAGGAACTGATGAAGGATATGCCATACAATACCAGAACGAAGATGAACAGGAAGAGACCAAGGACAAACGCCATCAAGCATCTTTCTGACGATCTCGTCGCCGGAGTCTCCACCATCCCCGAGATCTCTTGTTCCGCCGCGATCTTCTCGATGTCACACATGACGTGGTCGACGCTGCCGTCCTGTTCGTCCACCAGCGTCGCTAGATTTCTCAGCATGTCGTCGATATCGGTGATCGCGTGCTGTGCCTCCAGTATCCCCAGTTCCCTCTCGATGAGGATGGCTTCATGGTCTTCCATTCCAGTTGCCAGAAGCTGCTGCTGTGTATCCACGGTCAATGCAGCGGCGGTGGCGTGAGCAGAGATTATAGGCCGCTCGGCTTCAACGATGCGGTGCAGAACTTCCTTGAAATCCCTGAGGGCCGCCTGGAAATCCGTGGCCAGCTTCAACTTGGAGTCGGGGGCTATCCTTTCGGTGGCGCCGGCACTGTCGTCGGCGGTTTGGTTAAGCTTCCGCGACGTGATTTTGGCCAGTCGGGCGGCCTCCGCTCGCGTCACGCGGAGGCGGCTACGGAGGGCGGGCGTGTCCTTGGGCGTCCCGAGCGCGTCGCCCAGGTGCCGCAGCGCCGCCACCTTGGTGTTGATCTGGAACACGGCGTGCGTGACCACCTGCGGCAGCTGCAGCGGCGGCCGCCGCAGGGCGCCCGCCTCCAGATCCTGGAAGCTCATCGTTCTGTCTTGCTAGTAGTTGATTCCGTACAACGATTCTTTCCACGTACGTGTATTGTTCACAGGAGAAGCAGGCGCCGGTAGATCATCGCTAGTAATTGTTTCCTTGATTTCGCCTAGGTAGTGTTCAGCACCGAAGCAATCACGCAAGCAAAGGGGTCATGGTTTATTTAACGACGGTGAAGACGCGAGGCACTGTCTCCGAGTCGGACTTGAACCAAGCCGCGGTTAATAACACTATCCGATCCCCGCAAAAAAAAAAACACTATCCGATAATACACTCCGATTCGAAACCATCAAGTGCATACCCTGTTTAATTATCCAAGAGGCTGTACGCCTGTACGTCCTCCATCGTTGCCGTGAGAAGTCAGGTCCCGGCCGGCGTCTGTCTACGCGCCGCCCTCTCTTGATTGATGGCCACGTCTCCGATTGCAATTTTCGTTGTGTTCCGTTTTCTTCCCCAGGCCCGGAGGAAACCAGTGTCTTTGCACTAAGAGAGGTGTTTAAATCATAGGATTAGAGAATACTACAGCCCTACTTTAATCTGCTTTGTAAGAGGTTTGCTTCATCACAAACGAAGGCACTGCACTTAGCCCTCGAGGGAAAGCAGAGAAGTTTGTATCTTCGGTTACTTTGGTTTTGTCGGTTAACCGAGTGTTAAAACCGAACTTACTAATTGATAAATTGGTTTATCACACTTACGCACCGAAATTAGTCTCGACCAATTCGGTTTCGCTGAATTCGATTTCGGTGAATTCAGTTTTGGTATTCGGTGTTCGCTTTTTTATGCCCACCCCTACTTCCCGTCCTACACTGTTGATGTGAGAAGACACGTCCCGGCGTCCACTGTCTCTGTGCTCCCTCTTGATTGATGGCCACGCCGTCCTGTCTCGATAGCAATTTTCTCGGAGTTCCAGTTTCTACCCTAGGCCACAGAAGGAAACCAACGTCTTTGCAGTAAGAAAGGTGGTACATCTATTAGAGAATATTATGAAAAACCATCATAACTGTGGCTACATTTTCAAAATACAACCACAAAACCCCACAAACTCTGCATAGCAATTTTGTAAAATACATTAAAGACGATTATGACAATTTGCACTGGTAGAAAAACAGCCTTCCGGGAAGCCCCATTAGTCGCGAAGCTATAGGAACCGCGACTAATGTGGTCTTTAGTCGCGGTTCGTGTGGCGAACCGCGACCAAAGGCTCGGGCCTGTGGCGCACGGTGGCCAGCCGGGTGCACGTGGGGGCTTTAGTTGCGGTTGGCCGGGCCAACCGCGACTAAGGTGCCCGAAGGCCTTTAGTCGCGGTTGGCCGGGCCAACCGGGACTAAATCCCCTCCCCTATATATACCCATCCAAGCAGCCAACACTTAGCCATTTGGAGCCATTCTCTTCACAAACTTCACAAGTGAGTGTTAGGTTTGCTTTTGGTTCCTCTTATGCACATAAGGTGTTTGATGAAATGCCCCAAGAGCATGAAACAAACATGATATGAAGTGTTGGAGCCACACTTGAGCTTTCTCATTTATTTTTTCCTCCTCGATCGCGGTTAGCAACTTGAACCTTTGATGTGTCATTGATAAAATATGCGTGTGTGTAGTTCATTGTTTAATTTATATTGTTTGTAGCTAGTTAGTTTAACAAATGCATGATGGTTAATTATATATTTTATATTATAATAATGCAGATGAATCGGCAATGGATGTACGGTAACCGACTCTCCGGCGAGTTCAGTACGGGTTTGAAAGATTTCCTCGTAGTGGCTAATGCGAACAAGCAGGGGGTTTTGTTATCCGTCCATGTGTTAACCGTAAGAATCGAAGGGTTACTCTTCCTCAAGAGATGTTCACATGCACCTGCTTCGGCACGGTTTCATGCCAAGCTATAATTGTTGGACCAAGCATGGAGAAAGAGGGGTTATAATGGAAGAAGATGAAGAAGGGGATGATTTCATCGATGAAAGCTATCTTGCTCATTTCGGTGATACTTTCATGGAGGATGCTGAAGTCGAAGGGGAAGGTGAAGGGGAAGGTGAAGAAGAGGCACGTGATGATCCCGTTGATGATCTTGGTCGGACCATTGCTGATGCACGGAGACGCTGCGAAACTGAAAAGGAGAGGGAGAATTTGGATCGCATGTTAGAGGATCACAGGAAGGCGCTGTACCTCGGATGCGATGATGGTCTGAAAAAGCTGGGCTGCACACTGGATTTGCTGAAATGGAAGGCACGGACAGTGTGTAGCTGACTCAGCATTTGAAAACTTGCTGAAAATGTTGAAGAATATGTTTCCAAAGAATAACGAGTTGCCCGCCGGACGTACGAAGCAAAGAAGGTTGTCTCGCCCTCTAGGTTTAGAGGTTCTCGAAGATACATGCATGCATCAACGATCGCATCCTCTACCGCGGTGAATACGAGAATTTGAATGAATGCTCGGTATGCACCGCATTGCGTTATAAGATCAGAGGCGATGACCCCGGTGACGATGTTGAGGGCCGAAACCCGGGAAGAGGGTTCCCACCAAGGTGATGTGGTATGCTCCTATAATACCACGGTTGAAACGTCCGTTCGAGAACAAAGAGCATGCCAAGTTGTTGCGATGGCACAAAGAGGACCGTAAGTCGGACGGGGAGTTGAGACACCCCGCGGATGGAACGCAATGGAGAAAGATCGACGAGAGAGTTCAAAGATTTTGTAGCCGACGCAAGGAACATAAGATTTGGTCTAAGTACGGATGGCATGAATCCTTTTGGCGAGCGTAGCTCCAGCCATAGCACCTGGCCCGTGACTCTATGCATCTACAACCTTCCTCCTTGGTTGTGCATGAAGCGGAAGTTCATTATGATGCCGTTGCTCATCCAAGGTCCGAAGCAACCCGGCAACGACATCGATGTGTACCTAAGGCCATTAGTTGATGAACTTTTACAGACTGTGGGGCAGACTCGGTGTCCGTGTGTGGGATGAGCACAAAGAAGAGGAATTTGACCTACGAGCGTTGCTTTTCGTAACCATCAACGATTGGCCTGCTCTTAGTAACCTTTCGGGACCGTCAAATAAGGGATACAATGCATGCACGCATCGCTTACATGAGACCGAAAGTGTACATTTGCCAAATTGTAAGAAGAACGTGTACCTTGGGCATCGTCGATTTCTTCGAAAGGTCATGCGATAAGAAAGAAAGGCAAGCATTACAACGGCAAGGCGGATCACCGGCCGAAGCTCAGCGGAACACACCGGTGCCGAGGTATTTGATATGGTCAAGGATTTGAAAGTCATCTTTGGAAAGGGTCCTGGCGGACAATCGGTTCCGAAGGGAGCCGACGGGCACGCAGCCATGTGGAAGAAGAAATCTATATTCTGGGAGCTAGAATATTGGAAAGTCCTAGAAGTCCGCTCTGCAATCGACGTGATGCACGTTACGAAGAATATTTGCGTGAACCTCCTAAGCATCTTGGGCGTGTATGGGAAGTCAAATGATACAAAGGTAGCACGGCAGGACCAGCAAATTTTGAAAGACCCTGATGACCGGCATCCGGAACGGTTTCAAGGTCGTGCCAGCTACGCTCTGACCAAAGAAGAGAAGGTCATCTTTTTTGAATGCCTGAGCAGTATGAAGGTCCCGTCAGGATTCTCGTCCAATATAAAGGGAATAATAAACATGGCGGAGAAAAAGTTCCAAAACCCGAAGTCTCACGACCGCCACGTGATTATGACGCAATTGCTTCCGATTGCTTTGAGGGGGCTCCGTCGAAAAATGTTCGAGTAGCCATTGTGAAGCTATGTGCATTCCTCAATGCAATCTCTCGAAGGTAATCAATCCAGAAGTTCTACCAAGGTTACAGAACGATGTGATCCAATGTCTTGTCGGCTTCGAGTTGGTGTTCCCACCATCCTTCTTCAATATTATGACGCACCTCCCGGTTCACCTAGTCGATGAGATTTCCATTCTCGGTCCCGTATTTCTACACAATATGTTCCCCTTCGAGAGGTTCATGGGAATATTAAAGAAATATGTTCGTAACCGTGCTAGGCCAGAAGGAAGCATCGCCAAGGGCTATGGAAATGAGGAGGTAATTGAGTTTTGTGTTGACTTTGTTCCCGACCTTAAGCCGATTGGTCTTCCTCGATCGCGGCACGAGGGGAGACTAAGTGGAAAAGGCACGATCGGAAGGAAATCAACGATATGTATGGACGGCCATTCTCTCGACCGAAGCACACCACACAGCTTCTGACCAATTCCAGCTTGGTGGCTCCGTACTTTGAGAAACACAAGAATATTTTACGCTCGGACAACCCTGGGAAGCCTGAATCCTGGATTAGGAAGGCCCACATGGAGACTTTCGGCAGTTGGTTGAGAAAACATTTAATGAGTGACGAACATGTTGTAGATCAGCTGTACATGCATGTTGGCCAAGACACCATCTTCGACTATAACGACTTTCCAAGGGTACGAGATAAATGAGAATACATTTTACACGATCGCCCAAGATAAAAAGAGCACCAACCAAAACAGTGGTGTCCGCTTTGATGCAGCAACCGAGAATGGGCAAAAGGTCACATATTATGGTTACATAGAGGAGATATGGGAACTTGACTATGGACCCTCCTTTAGGGTCCCTTTGTTCCGGTGCAAATGGTTCAAGCTAACAGGAGGTGGGGTAAAGGTGGACCAGCAATACGGAATGACAATGGTGGATTTCAACAATCTTGGTTACCTTGACGAACCATTTGTCCTAGCGAAAGATGTCGCTCAGGTTTTCTATGTGAAGGACATGAGTAGCAAACCGAGGAAACGGAAAGATAAGAAAACGATCAGTACATCATGCGATGATCCAAAGCGCCACATTGTTCTTTCAAGGAAAAGAAACATCGTGGGAGTGGAGGACAAGACAGACATGTCAGAAGATTATAATATGTTTGGTGAAATTCCGCCCTTCAAAGTGAACACCGACCCAAGCATTAAGTTAAATGATGAGGATGCTCCATGGATACGGCCCAATCGTAAGCAAGCAGGGACACAAGGGAAGAAATGATGTGTAATAATTTATTGTACCAAACTTTGTTGAATGGATCATGTGAATTATATTATCCGTGATGTGTTCCGGTGTCCATTTTCGAATGATTTGATTGATTCGAGATAGCACTGATGATACATGAAATTTGGAGTGATTTAGTCATACTCCTGCCTAGGCGTATAATATGCATACTCGTAGTCTTCATAGTCGCCGCCGTTGTACTGGTAGTCGTCGCCTTCTAGGTTGCCACCGTCGTCGTCGCTGCTGTCATCGCTGTCGTCGGGCGGCGCTCGTGGCTCGAACTGAGGGTAGCGCAGGCGGGGGATATCGTCGGCCGTGATGTAGTCCATGACGCTCTGCAGAGTCCGGCCGTACCACCATAGCCGACGGCCAGCCTCGTGGAAGTTCCCAGGAGGCAGACCGTCCTCCTCATACCTGGCGAGCGCCCTCTCACGCCGATTGATGAAGAAGGCGTCCCAAGTATGCTGGTTATCGGGATGCCAGCCGGGATTCATCCGCTGCTCCGGCGTGAGGTCGAGGTAGTAGTGGTTCGTGATGGCCGCCCGGCGCGCAGCACTCGAGGGATGGAAGGGACCGGCACGCCGCCGGCGCTAGGCTCCAGCCCGGCGGGGACGCGGTAGCCCGGTGGGCAAGGGTAGTTCGAGGCGCAAAGCTCCTCCACTCGCCGGTAGGTTAGAGTGGGTGCGGTGGAAGCCATGAGAGAGTGATGAGAGATTGTAGAGATGTGATAATGTCGGCCAAGCCGGGCAACATATATGTAGTGAGAAATGGCGGGAAAAATGGGAGCGGGAAGACAGGAGGCGGGAAGAAAGTGACGGGAAGAAAGAGGCGGGAAGAAAGAGGCGGGAAGAAATTGGCGGGAAGAAAGAGGCGGGAAGACAGGGCGGGAAGAGGGGGGCGGGAAGAGTGATGATATATTATTTGTATTTTTAAGATTTTGAAATGAATTATTTTTATTTTTTTTATTTTTTTGAATTTTTTGATATATTATTTGTATTTTTAAGAATTTGAAATGAATTAGTTTTATTTTTCTGAATTTTTTGATGTATTATTTGTATTTTTAAGAATTTGAAATGAATTAGTTTTATTTTTATGAATTTTTTGATGTATTATTTGTATTTTTAAAATTTTGAAATGAATTAGTTTTATTTTTCTGAATTTTTTGATGTATTATTTGTATTTTTAAGAATTTGAAATGAATTAGTTTTATTTTTCTTTATTTTTTTATATATTATTTGTATTTTTAAAATTTTGAAATGAATTAGTTTTATTTTTCTGAATTTTTTGATGTATTATTTGTATTTTTAAAATTTTGAAATGAATTAGTTTTATTTTTCTGATTTTTTTCATATATTATTTGTATTTTTCACATTTAGAAATGAATTAGTTTTATTTTTCAGATTTAGAAATGAATTCGAAAAAGGCCTTTAGTCGCGGTGGTGGTGGTGGTGCTTCACCTACACCTCCTTCACGAGGGCCGACGCCGCCCCCCAATTCACCTCCGGCGGGTAAGCAGCCGCCGCCCCCTAGTCCGCCCCGGCGGGTAGCGAACGCCGCCCCCAATCCACCTCCGGCGAAGAAGCGAAGCGACGAGTTCTGGATTATTAACTCGGACCCTTACGTACCTAAGAAAACAAAGGTACCGGAGGTATCACTGAAGCCTCTCCCCACGAGGCCTTGGGAATGTAGTGCCGAGGAAGTCGAGGAGGGCGCGGCTGCTATATTTAGAGAAATGGAAGGCGAGCTGCAAGAAGAAAATAGAGGGCGAGCCCAAGCCAGTATTTTCTGATGAGCAAAAGAAGTGGGCTAAGTCATTTTTGAACACACCGTCCCAAGCCGCAAAGAATCTGCCCGACGACTATGCACGTGAACTTCGTAGGAAAGCACTCGCGTTCAAGAGGAACCAAGAGTTGGCGGAGAAGCGAGGAGAAGAAAGCCTTGGAGGAGGCCGAGAAAAAATTAGAAAGGGGGAAAGAAGTTGCCCAGCTCGGGGAACAAAGTAAACAATCGATCGCCCCGCTCATAGTGCAAGCCGCCGGTCCGGATGCCCCCGATATCATAGCAGCTGCGGCAGCACATGGATTGACCGTAACGAGTGCCGAGAGAACAAGCGGCCACCTTAGGTATCACTCTTCGTGCACTCGTTAGGCCTTGATGAGGCGCCAATGAAGGACGTAGTATTTATATATGTGAAGAATGACCCTCTCGTCGAGCCTCGCGCAGGAAGAGGATCTACCTCGACAAATGAAAGGTCCGCTAAATTGGTACAAGGGTTACATAAAACTTAAAAACGCCAAAGACTATATTTATGCGGAAGTTAGACATGAGCATCACTTCAAACATTACTATATAACAATTCATCGGAGTGAATTGTTCCAGACTGTTCAATCTGCGCGACCTCGACAAATCTATCATCGGTTGCTACGTTCGTAAGTGATTTATTAATTTCTACCCCATCTCGTTCATTGCCTGCACTATATATTGTCCTAACTATCTTGTTGTGTACGCTATTATGCGGAATGAAGAAGCGGGAAATGCAAATAAGGAACATCCATGATGTTGGGTTCATTGACCCACACATCGTTAATTCATATGTGTTAGAACACCACCCCGCCGACGTGGAGGAAGACCTGTGGCGGTTTCTTAGAAAACAGGAACTCAAAAGTGATATTCTATGTCCTTACCATTTTGAGTGAGTGTTTCTGTCTTGAGCACATTCTCTTTTGTTTACTCCATGCATGGTATGTGGCCAATCGATGAGTTATATATGCATGACTGTGCATGTATCGTGTCCGCAGGTTCCACTGGATTCCGATGGTAATTCAATTTCACACCTACACGGTTCTCGTCCACGACTCTCCGAATATGGATGCGGCGCTTTGGGCCGACATGAGAAAAATGATGCAAAAGTAATTGTTTTCATTCATTTGCGCTCTATATCGATCGGCCTATTTCGTTCATCATTTCCTAATATCAGGTAACTAATTAATAACTCTCTTGTTCATTTAATTTTCTTTGCCTCGTAGGGTTTGGAGACGGTTCGTAGATGAAAAGGTCGGTGAATTCAAAAAAGAGCTACATTTTAAAAGGGAAGTGCGGACGACCGGGGATATTCAGCCACCGGGGACCAATCTATGTGGATACTATGTTTGTGAGAGGATCCGGAGATACACCAATGAGCGGGACCCGTCGTCTGAGATCAACATCAAGAGGAATAACCTCCGGAAGACGCTTAGTCCAGAAGCTCGCTTCCGACCACTTCAGGAGGAACTAGCTGGATGGTTCGCGAGGGAAGTCATCGATCCTACAGGACAACACTACGTAGAGAACGTATAACTATACATGCATTAAATTATGTATGGAAACTTGTTCAAACTTGTATATGGTCATCCGATGATATTGAATATATATTGTATATTCCTCTTGAATTCTTTTTGGTTCTAATTTCAAATTTGTTTGAAATTGTACATTCATATGCATGCATGTATGTAGTACCGTAGAATATGTGAAACTCCTTCAAAATTACAATAAAGCACAAAAGAAATAAAACAATACAAATTAAACAGAAAACAGGTTTAGGGGGGGGGCAGGTTTAGGGGGGGCCTAAAACCCTAAACCTGCGGCGGCCTTTAGTCGCGGTCGGCCAGAAAAACCGTGACTAAAGGGCCTCCGCCCCGACGGCCGCCTGGCGCCCACGTGGACGGGCCTTTAGTCGCGGTTCGTAAGCAACCGCGACTAAAGGGGGGGCCTTTAGTCGCGCTACTTTGGTCGCGGTTGCGCAACCGCGACTAATGGCAGTTGCGAACCGCGACCAAAGGCCCTTTTTCCACCAGTGTTGGTGGATGTTGGGCAAGGTGTCCAAGGGTTTCACAAGAATGCGCGGTGACACGTTTAGTAACTTTTGTTGGGTGATTCTTCAGGGTGTGGCTACTCCTATAGTTTATGCTTTAATTTTATTTGCACTGTAAGAGGTTTTCTTCTTAACTTTGTATCGATTCAGGGCGAAAACCGACAAGGCCTTTTTGCACACAGGAGCATATGCTCCTAATTTTTGAAATGAATCTTAAACGTATTACAATGATTAAAAATTTCAACAAAAATGTCGCACATACATCTTGATGTTCTATATGTTTGCAAAGACGTTTCACGAAAAACCAATATTTTTCATGTCACGTGGAAAAAAGATAAAATTTGGTACTAAAAATAATCTCCTCACAAGACATTTCCTTGTCCTTTTTACACTCCACAGAAAAATATCCGTTTTATGCGAAAATTAGCATACACACACAAAATATCGACATATACGTGCGGAACTTTTGTTCAGAATTTTTGATTTTTTAAAATTCGGTAGCATGAGCATATGCACCCAAGATCAATAGTGCATTTTCAGACGAAAACATATTTCGAACATATTATGATTAATGAGTCCCCTATCAAGCTATCACAACTATAGCGGTTTGGGCCGACAAATGTTAAACTATTTAAAATTCTAGACCTTTTTTATGATTTTCTTAGTTCTCCTTTTCATGTCTAAGAAAATCCACCAATGCCTATCTAAAAAGAAGGGGAACCACCTAGCCTAACACGCTCCGGCGATGATGAAGCGGCAGCGGGTGGCAGTCTGAACGCCTGAACGGGCCATAGCCCTGCACATATAGATTTATTCGTCTTTTTTTTCCATTGTCCCACTATGGGGCCATGTGGTTATTCTTGATTTTTTAACTTTTAACATCATTTTCAAAAAAGATGGAACTAAATGGCTCTATGGAGCCTCGCCTCCGTTTAGAGTTTTTGTATCGAGTAACCACGTCATTGACTTGGGGTGCGGCTAATTCTGTGTCGAATGAGAATTAATTTAGTTCGCATTCAGTTGATGTTATCGATTCACGACTGCAACTAATGACTAGTATGAGTCGTGAAGGAAATTTAATAGGTACCAACATATATTTTAGTGGCAACCTCACTTTTATCTGGAAGAAAATCTTAGTTGAAACTCAACTTACAACTAATAATGCAAAGCAAATCCGACTTATAGAACTTGATTGAGTAGTAAGTTAAGTTTTAGCTAGCAAACCGAAAAATAAAACAATATCGCCACACTACTACCCACGCATAACCACCATGAAAAGAACTTTTGAACAGCTGTATGATAACGTACTAGTAATATTCAATCACAAAAAGAAGCATGAGCACTTAAAGATCTTCGCCAACCACAAAAGAATACGATCGTATCTCCCTGGGATCCTTAATCGTGCGTCACACATTTCACCTCTCTCCAAAGCACATATATGACAGTCCTCTTGGGATTTGATTGAGCATAAAGTTTTTTTTTATAATTCTTTGATCTATTAATAATCATCTATAGTAGTACAGATAACTTCAAAAGTAATGAAAATACAAATAGGTATTTCGACCACATAGCGACGACTACAAACACTAGCGTGAGTTCAAGGCGCACCGCCCGTCCTCACCCTCCATCATCAGAGCCAGGCAAAACTTATCGTAATAGAGCTTGTTGTAGTAGAAAGACGGAAAGTCATCGTGGCAAAACCTGAAAGAACCAGGAAATCATAGCAACAACCATCGCTAACGATGATAACCGTAGCTCGGAAGAGACTAACACGGAAACCGAATGGATCCTAGGAGGTCCACTAGGTACCACTACTAGGAAAACTCTGTTTTCCTATTCGAATTTGCGAAATCTAAAGTTCTCTAAAACGCCCGAAGGGAGTTGAAAGCGGATGTAAAATTTTGTGTAGATACATTTTGATCAAAGCGGGCCCCAAAGGGTGTCGGATTGAATGTTTGAGGGACGCGTCTCTCCATAGTCGCCCGCCCCATTTAGAGGCCTCAAAAATAAAGATGCACTAAAATAAAGGTTTTCATTCAAATTTGATTATATTTACAAGTTTGAATGAAAACGATTAGGATCATCTAAACGCTAGCCTACTGGCCGTCCGGCGGTGCGCTCGATGGCCCCGCCCCGTCGTCACCACCCCGTCGCCGTTGCTCGTTCGGCCGTGCGCTGCCTCTCCCTCCGCAACGTGACGAGAAGATGTCCTCTTGCCGCGTCGTCGCCTCCCCTCTGTTGCTGCTCCGATGCCTGCTGGAGGGAGAGGCTGGGTGTAATTGGTATTATTTTGATATTAATATACTTTTTTTAACCGAGAAAGGGTTCTATATATGAGCTCGATTTTCCGTATCGGGTATGGACTATCGAGCTATCATTGACTTGCTTTCTTAAAAATAGAACGATACGATATGTGAGCAACTCTATTTTTTTCAACAACCAATAACACATATATTCATAAATAACAGATAGTGTATCAATAATGTTCTAGTAATAATATTCAATCACACGAGGAAGATTAAGCAACTGAAACAATGATCAAAGGTTACAATCACATGTGAAAGCATTAATTAGCACATGTTTAAGATCTGAATCAACAACAAAGTAATACGATCGAATCCCTTGGGATCCTTAATCGTGCGGCACACATTTCACCCCTCCCGACAGCAGATCTGTATCAATTGGTCAGCGGAGGCTCGAAACAGTTTGACCGTTGGCGCCGGCGAGCCAACGTCCGGCCTCCTCCATGAGCACCACAAAGCCCTGCCACTCGTGCAGCACAAGCTCGTCCAGGCCGCCCCTAATCATGACTGGGAAGAACATCCAGAACCCAGTACCACCCACGAACGCCAGCGTGAGCGGCACCGCCACCACCCGCGGCGGGCGCCACCACCCGGCATGCCGCGCCCACCACCCCTCCGCCGCGGTGCACGCCCCATGCAGAACGAAGAACGCGGTCACATCGCCACTGGGTGGCTGCCACATCATGTAGTAGAAGATCACCTCGTGCATGAGCCCGGAGACGAGGAACGACACCAGGACGCCAGCCGCCACACCGAAGCGCGCGCGCACCGGGCCGTACACCGACGGCCGGAGGATGGCAGGTACCATGAGGTTCCACCGCCTTCCCCAGAAATCTCCCAGCGACGACGACATGTACGGACGGTCCACCTGTGGCTCCATCTCCATCCCCAGCACGCCGTGGATGAACGTGCGGACCGAGGCCAGGACGAGCTCCAGGGACAAGCAGATGCATAGGGTGTACATGAGGAGGAGCTGCCACTGGTTCATCGCATGTTTGAACTGAAACGCGTAGACGATGAAGGGGATAACTGTGCCGGAGATGAGGACCTTGCCGAGGCCGTATCGACTATGGGCCGAAGTGGGATCTTGTTTCTTTGCTTTGGAGGAGGAGGTGGGCTGCTGGAACTTGACGGGCAGGGAGGCGGAGAAGACGAAGTGGGGGAGTGAGAGGAATGGGTCCAGGGGACCGCGGCCAGCAGCGAGGAGGAGGAGCTTGAAGGTTCCGAGCCAGCAGAGGAAGAAGGCTGAGATGCCCCGGAACGCGGTGGTGGAGAAGGCGAAGGGGATCGCATAGAAGAGCGCAACAACGGGCAGTAGCGCACCGTGGCGAGCCGCGCCTGGACGAATGTACGCGGATGCCACGCGGACGTAGGACATAGCCGCCCACACCGCCGCCGAGACCTTTAAGAGGCTCCCGAGCTCGCTGTCCATGAGCGCCGCCGCCATGATGGTTGTGAGCGCAAAGAAATTGTAGTTGCTGGCACTAGCTAGCTCTCGCTCTCACGGATGGAGGTGGAAGAAGAATCAGTATAATTTTCTGGCCACGAACGCCCTTGCTGCACAGACAGCTATATTTCCTTCAGCTCAAACTGAAACTCGCACTTTACATCAAACGATCAGTACAGGCTTTATACTGGGCATAGCACAGGTATGCGCACGCACGTTCTCCACCTTGCTTGCGCACGCACGTTCTCCACCTTGCTTGCGCACGCACGCTGCCCCTGCTCTGGCGCTCGACCCGCAAGCTCCGGCCGCCGCACGCAGTAGGGTGTCAAAGTGGGATCCCGATGGAATGCCATTTTGTACTATGTAGTTCAAATTTTGATGTCAAACTTTATACTAAAAAAATCAAATTATACTATAAGTAGGACAAAAGTGGGATCCCACTTGACACTCTTACGCACGCACGCACGACGCGGCTGCTCCCAACGGACTGAACTTGAGCATCTCGCTACTCTCGCCAACAACCTAACCAGCGCAACGGACTCGAATATGAGCCTGGCTCACGCGCCACCTAAACAACGACGCAGAAACAAACATGAACTCACGAACCTAGACTTAGACACGCACATGCTGGGCATAGCGTGGTTTATTTCTAAGGCTGACCATAGTGCTAGTATTATAGGTAGTATCATACTAGGCCCACAAAAATAATGATGTGGGATGCAATTAAGGAGGAGAGATAGAATTAGAGTAACATAGGTGGATAATGTATCATGGCGCACCTTACGAGAAAAGTAAATGCTAAATAGATCTTGTACATAGATTTACATTGAGATTCTACAAAACAATAAATTTAGAAGTTTATGATACTACTCTATAATACCACCCACTATAGAGATAGTATCATAGACAAATATCATATGCATGATACTAGTATATGATACTACGCACTATGACCAGCCTAACAGAAATCACTACCCTATTGGCCTCTCCAGCTGCGGGTAATATATGTTTTTTGTGGGATTTGTTCCTATGCCTTCGACTCGGTTTCGGGGGAGGGGGACAAAGCAGAGAAGGGTGCTCAGTGGAGAAGAAAGAAAGGATGTCTAAAATTTGTATATCCTTTTAAATCAAACTCAAACAGTGGCTCTCCGATATACAGTACTCCCTCCGATTCATAATAATAAATATTCCCAGCCGGCCTCCTCCGAGGCCTCCTCCTCATGCCCCTCTCGTCTCGCCGCCGCCTAGGGCATCACCAGGCAAAGCTTGTGTGGGGCGGCGGCTCTCCTCAGCCTTGGACTGGGTCACGACGGTGCTGCTCGCCTACTCATCTTAATGTCTCGACGATCTGTGGGGGCGGGTGACATAGGCATCCCCAATGGGCCTGCCGAAGAAGATACCCGGGGTTTACTGAAGGCCCACGACCCGAAGAATAAGAAGATTCGGAAGCCCAAGATACTATTAAGGAAAGCTAGAGTTGTAATAGGAAGCATTATTTGTAATCTTGCGGGACGGGTTAGAAACCCTCCCGAACTCTGTAAACTTGTATATTACGAAACCCTCGGCTCCACCTCCTATATAAGGGGGGGTCGAGGGACAAAGAAAGGATCGAATCATTGTCTCTTAAACCCTAGCTTTTACATCGTCGAGTACTTTTCGGCTGAAACCTTTGAGATCTACTTGCCCTCTACATCCAAAGAAACCCTAGTCTACTACTTGTAGGCATTGACAAGTTAATACCTTGTCAATTGGCGCCGTCTGTGGGATCTAGAGGCGACAAGGAGCTGATCTCGATGGCACGTTCAAGATCGTCGACTTCGTCGATAGCAAGCAACATCATGGACAGAGCAACATCATGGACAGCTTCGACTTCATCGACAAATCCATCACTGTTGGAAAGGTCTTCACCAATCTCTATGATGGTGTCACCAAACCCAGCAAGATTCAGAATCCAAAATATCATCAGATTTATGCTATTGAAGAAGCAAGTCGCGATCAGGAGGAAACATCAGAGGCTTTCGATGATTTGGGAAATCCATATGTCGATCCCTCTGACCTAAGGCGAGGTTTGGGCAATAAATATGCCGGGCCTACACCACGCGTTAGGGTTCAACTCCCACAAGCAGCATGGGATAGAGCTGCAAGAGCTATGGATGGTTCAGAACCAATGGCGACAACTGCTACGACTGAAGAATTGCAGGCCTACCAATATAGGCTCGCTCGAGCTGGAAGGGAATTAGAAAAACAGACAGCTGCTCTGAACAGAAGAAAGGAGGCAGCCTCAGCATCAAGCAGGCGAAGAGCAGAGTTAAGTCGACAATCAGGAACTTCGGGAGATAGCCACAGAGAAGCTCGACGGAGAGCAAGGTCGCGGCTGCAAAATATACCTGAAGCTGAAAGAGAGACTTTAATTCAAAACCTCGACATGTCTTTTATGTCAATCGACACGAGGGGGAATATCATTCCAAAAACACCGGAAGCAGGGTACATGGCAAGAAAAGCTTTCATCTTAGCGTCTAGGCCACCTCCCGGAGATCCAAGAGAGGCGTTGTACAACATGGCCATGGCAGGATGTGGAGCCATGGGAGCAGCATTCGCAGCCACACCTCCCGAAGGAGGCTGCAAGACAAAATAGCCCGAGACCTACTGCAGCGGTGCAAGATCCACCGGTAGCAAGCGGAGTCGGAGATACGGCGGCTCGGGCCGGGGTAGATAGAGCGCGACAAGGTAGAAGAGAACATCGACAGTCACCAGAACTTGCTGAAGAAGATATGTGTGGACTCCCGTGTTTTACACGACGGGTCCGGAAAACTCGAGTCCCCTCAGGATTCAAGTTACCAGATAGTTTCAAGAAATTTGATGGCCTATGATACGTCTCAAACGTATCTATAATTTCTTATGTTCCATGCTACTTTTATGATGATACTCACATGTTTTATACACATTATATGTCATTATTATGCGTTTTCCGGAACTAACCTATTGACGAGATGCCGAAGGGCCAGTTGCTATTTTCTACTGCCCAGCATCCTATTTTTCCACGAAGCTTCCAGAACACCCGAGAGCCACCAGAGGGGAGCCCTGGTGGGCCCAGATGATAGGGCAGCGCGGCCAGGGCCTGGGCCGCGCCCCCCTATTGTGTCGCCGCCTCGTCAGCCCTCCGACTCCGCCTCTTCGCCTATTTAAGCCTCCTCGACCTAAAACCTCGATACGAAAAAGCCACGGTACGAGAAACCTTCCAGAGCCGCTGCCATCGCGAAGCCAAGATCCGGGGACGAGAGTCTGCGTTCCGGCACGCCGCCGGGACGGGGAAGTGCCCCCGGAAGGCTCCTCCATCGACACCACCGCCATCTCCATCAACGCTGCTGTCTCCCATGAGGAGGGAGTAGTTCTCCCTCGAGGCTAAGGGCTGTACCGGTAGCTATGTGGTTAATCTCTCTCCTATGTACTTCAATACAATGATCTCATGAGCTGCCTTACATGATTGAGATTCATATGAGTTTTGTATCACTATTCATCTATGTGTTACTCTAGTGATGTTATTAAAGTACTCTATTCCTCCTCCACGGTGTAACGGTGACAGTGTGTGCATCGTGTAGTACTTGGCGTAGGTTATGATTGTAATCTCTTGTAGATTATGAAGTTAATTATTGCTATGATAGTATTGATGTGATCTATTCCTCCTTCATAGTGTGATGGTGACGAGTGTGCATGCTATGTTAGTACTTGGTGTAATTGCAATGATCTATCATGCACTCTAAGGTTATTTAAATATGAACATTGAATGTTGTGGAGCTTGTTAACTCCGGCATTGAGGTGCTCTTGTAGCCCTACGCAATTAGTGGTGTTCATCATCCAACAAGAGAGTGTAGAGTGGTTTTATTATGTGATCAATGTTGAGAGTGTCCACTAGTGAAAGTATGATCCCTAGGCCTTGTTTCTAAGCATCGAAACTCCGTTTATTTACTGTTCATGTTGCATGTTTACTCGCTGCCATATTTTATTCAGATTGTTATTACCACTCATATACATCCATATTACTTGTATTTCACTATCTCTTCGCCGAACTAGTGCACCTATACATCGACAAGTGTATTAGGTGTGTTGGGGACACAAGAGACTTCTTGTATCGTGATTGCGGGGTTGCTTGAGAGGGATATCTTTGACCTCTTCCTCCACGAGTTCGATAAACCTTGGGTGATCCACTTAAGGGAAACTTGATGCTGTTCTACAAACCTACGCTCTTGGAGGCCCAACACTGTCTACAAGAATAGAAGCACCCGTAGACATCAAGCACTTTTACGGCGCCGTTGCCGGGGAGGTAAGGTAAAAGGTATTCACATCCTCCGACTACTAAGCTATTTCCTAGCACTGTTGCCGGTGTGTGTGTGCTCGAAGCTATTTCCTTTAGATCCTGCAATTGCATCTTTTTGTTTCTTGTTAAACACTAGTAAGGCATAATGGAAAACATCTGTGAGCTTTTTGTACTATTTCCTAAGTCAAGACATGAATGGTTTAATGCGAAAATTAAAAAACCTATGGAATCTTATTTGCATGCTGGTAGTAATATTAGTAGGAACGCTTTGAACACCATTGTTGATAATGATATAGAAAATTCTAAGCTTGGGGAGGTCGGTTTTGATGAGAATGATCTCTTTAGCCCTCCGGGTATTGAGGAGAAAATTTTCTTTGATGATACTTTGCCTCCCATATATGATGATTATAATGATATTGGTCTTTTGGTGCCGCCTACTATGGAGGATAAATTTAACTATGATTACAATATGCCTCCTATATTTGATGATGAGAATAATAATGATAGCTACTTTGTTGAATTTGCTCCCACTACAATTAATAAGAATGACTATGCTTATGTTGGGAGTAGTAATAATTTTATGCATGAGACTCATGATAAGAATACTTGATGTGATAGTTATATTGTTGAGTTTGTTCATGATACTACTGAAAGTTATTATGAGAGAGGGAAACATGGTTATATGCATCTTAATAATATTAAGTTTCCCCTCTTTATGTTGAGAATCCTGAAATTGCACTTGTGTTATTTTTCTATGCTTGTTGCATTATGCCTACATGACTTGTTTATTTACAAGATTCCTATGCATAGGAAGTGGGTTAGACTTAAAAGTGTTTCATATATGCTTCTTGATGCTCTCTTTTACTTCAACTCTTATTTCTTGCGAGTGCATCATTAAAACTGCTGAGCCCATCTTAATGGCTATAAAGAAAGCACTTCTTGGGAGATAACCCATGTGTTTATTTTACTACAACAATTTTGTTTTATATTTGAGTCTTGGAAGTTGTTACTACTGTAGCAACCTCTTCTTATATTATTTTATTGCATTTGTTGTGCCAAGTAAAGTCTTCGATAGTAAAGTCAATACTAGATTTGGATTACTGCGCAGAAACAGATTTCTTGCTGTCACGAATTTGGGTATGATTCTCTGTAGGTAACTCAGAAAAATCTGGCAATTTACGTGCGTGATCCTCAGATATGTACGCAACTTTCATTCAATTTGAGCATTTTCATCTGAGCAAGTCTGGTGCCTCTTAAAAATTCGTCTTTACGGACTGTTCTGTTTTGACAGATTCTGCCTTTTATTTCGCATTGCCTCTTTTGCTGTGTTCGATGGATTTCTTTGTTCCATTAACTTCCAGTAGCTTTGAGCAATGTCCAGAAGTGTTAAAAATGATTGTGTCACCTCTGAACATGTGAATTTTTCATTATGTACTAATCCTCTAATGAGTTTGTTTTGAGTTTGGTGTGGAGGAAGTTTTCAAGGGTCAAGAGAGGAGGATGATATACTATGATCAAGAAGAGTGAAAAGTCTAAGCTTGGGGATGCCCCCGTGGTTCATCCCTGGATATTTTAAGAAGAATCAAGAATCTAAGCTTGGGGATGCCCAAGGCATCCCCTTCTTCATCGACAACTTATCAGGTTTCTTCTCTTGAAACTATATTTTTATCTTATGTACTTTACTTGGAGCGTCTGTGTGCTTTTATTTTTCATTTTGTTATTTTCATTCTCTGAATAAATACATGCTTGTGTGGGAGAGAGACTGTTATCACCAGAATTTGACCAAGTCAGAGGTGGGCCGCGATCAAAATGGGTTTGAAGAATATACATGGAAGAAATACGTGAATCGGCCTTGTGTACCAAGTTTGGGCTAATTGCCCGTGTATCTGTACCATAGTAGGATACGTGTCCGTTAGGAGTTAGAGTTTTACCCGTGCACGGTTAGGTGCACGCTTGAGTTAGAAAGTCCCCTGGACTATAAATATGTATCTAGGGTTTATGGAATAAGAACAACCAACGTTCAACACAAACAAATCTCGGCACATCGCCAACTCCTTCGTCTCGAGGGTTTCTCCTGATAAGCACTATGCTGCCTAGATCGCATCTTGCGATCTAGGCAGCACAAGCTTATTACGTTGTTTATGCGTTGCTCGTGCTGAAGCCTTTTTGATGGCGAGCAACGTAGTTATCTTAGATGTGTTAGGGTTAGCATTGTTCTTCGTATCATATGCCGTTGTAGTTGCAACCCTTATGCATCTAGCCGCCCTTACACCTATCTCAGGTGTAGGGGCGGCACCCCGCTTGATCATCGTTTAGTAGATTCGATCCGTTACGGTTGCTCCTTGTTCTACAAGGATTAGTTTAATATCCGCAATAGTTAGGCCCTACAAAGGGTTGGAGGATCCAGCGGCGTGTAGGGTGGAGTTTGCTAGCCCTAGCCAGGATGTTCCGGGGATCAACCTCGTGTTGGTTTTTAGGCCCTGTATAGGATCGGCTTACGGTCACCGCACGCGAGCGCGAGGCCCAATCGTGAGTAGGATGATCCGATTATGCGGTGAAAACCCTAAATCGTCGTAGATCGCTTTAGCTTTATCTTGATCAAGCAGGACCACCATATATTCGTGCACCTCGTACGAATCATGGGTGGATCGGCTCTTTGAGCCGATTCACAGGACAACCTGAGAGCCGATCGAGGCTCGTATTTAATGTTTACGTTATGCCATGCAGGAACTAAGCGAGGCATCATCCAACACCTCCCTGACCAGGTATAGGTCAGGTGGCACGCCCTTGCGATAGCATCGGACGTGCGACCAGAAGGCTTTGCGGGCCGTCGCTCTGAGGGACTGGGGCCAGCCGCAGCCCTAGTTGTTCCCGGCTCTACGGTGTTGCCCGTCGCTGCCCGCCGGTGGGTTTCTGACGACAACACATTCTGGCACGCCCGGTGGGACCACCTTCGACATCCACCGCATCGCCATCTACATCCGAGATGGCGGAAAGCACTCCGGTCAAGTACGAGGATCCGGCCGACGAGCTCAAGAAGAAGCATGACGAGATCAAGGCGGTCCTCGAAGCCGAACTCATCGGCTCTTTCCACAGAACCCGCTCCCACGGCGTCAGGTGGAAGGGGTTCTCACCTGAAGGCGCACTCGATGGAGTGGACCTGTCCGCCCCGTCAGAAGAACGCACCAGGTCGCCGCGTCGGGAGGTCAACTTCATGGTGGCTCATTCGCTGCACCGCCACTCTGAGAGCCTGGTGAACACTTTGGAGCGTGTCGCTCTGCGCGTGATCCAGGAAATCATGAGCCATCAGTACCCTCTGTCAGGACCAGCTCTCGGGACCCATCAAGGAGGGGTGCCACTCCAGTCCCGTCCACCGTTGCCATGCGCATTGGCAGCACCGGAAGTGCCGAGTTCACCGGCATACGCCATTAACATGGTGGAGTACACTTACCATGGAGAGTGCCAGCCAGATTTATCGTGCAATATCAACATGGTGGGACCTGGGCACCACTCTGGTAAGGACGGAGATGAGGGCAGCTGCTCTCATAGCAAAGACACAGAGGAAGCCGCTCCACGCGATCGGCTCCGCCACGACGGCAAGCGCTACGTCACAGAGGGAGAAGTGAAGAACATAAGATATCAACGACCTCTCTCTGATCACCTCCTCAACAAGTATGTGGGTCAATACGACCAACGCCGGCGACACAACGACGATGATGAAAAGATCGTCTGGCTAGGGACGACAGGAGACGTCGTCGGCATGATCACGACGAGGAGCGATATGAGCGCCACGCCAAGGAAAGGTCCAGGGAACAAGACGACGAGGATAGGCACTGGGACTGCCCCTTCTTCAGACACTCGCTGGGATTCAGGAATGAGCCGATTGCCTACAATCGGCAGCGCCAGAATGCAAACAGAAGAAGAAGGATGCAGCTAACGTGTCTGTGTTCAAGCGTCTAGGACCTCTCCCGCCTCGGAACAAGCATGCTGAGTCCGCTTGGGTGGAAGATCTCGAGGAACTAGAGGACGATGATGAAGAAGACAAGTATCATCGGCCAAGATGGTGCCCTGATGGGCTCAGCCGTTCCCAGAAGCGAAGGGTTCAGCGTCTGCGTGGGTTGGAAGAGGCTGAAAGATTATACCTGCACACGTTGAGGAAGGCACGGCCTGATCTGGCCGCCAAAATTCAGCGAACCCTGGACGAAGAAGGTCGGCCACAAAGAAAAGAGTGGCGCCCCAAGCAAAGGAAAGCCGATGATGAGACATCGGCTGGCACAAACATGGTCTTCATCCTTCCAACGGAGTTTAGCGCTCCAAGATTATACGAAGCACCTGTAGCACAAGCTGGATCTGCGGCCCACGGCCGGTCATCTTTGAGAAGCCACGAGAAAGAAGTTACGGGCATCCGAAGGCCCTGTACTTGCGAGGATACATCAATGGGCAGCCTCGTTAACAAGATGTTGGTGGACACCGGAGCGGCGATCAACATTATGCCATACTCCATGCTACGTCGGTTGGGACGCTCTAGCTCGGATCTGATCAAGACCAATGTGACACCGAGCGATTTCAACGGCCAAGCATCCGACGCACAAGGTGTTCCGAACGTGGATCCGACCGTAGGAAGGAAAACTATCCCTACGACGTTCTTTATTGTCGACGGCAAGAGCACCTATGCTGTCTTGCTAGGGAGAGATTGGATCCACGCCAATCTGTTGCATTCCATCCACGATGCACCAATGCCTAATACGAGTGGGATGGAGATGAAGTAGAAGTCGTCCACGCGAGATGATTCAGCCGAGATTTCAACGGCCGGCATGGACGTTTGGGAGACATCGAGCCAAGAGCCACTCTCGGGCATCAATTTGGACGATCGCGAGCGCATCGACGTGACAAGAAACGGGGTTAGGCTGGTTTTATCCACCGGCCTGACCGTGTAACAAAAGCGAACATCGATGGACGAACGTGGCGATGCCGATTCAGGTGATCGGCCCCAAGGATCTATGGAGGAACATTACAGAACCTTCATCAAGCAAGCAACATGGAGGCCGATTCCAGCAATCGGCCAAAATTATCCTCACCTTCCATTCTGCCTGGGTTCAACGCCAATCTAATGGGAGGTGGGGTTACATCGGCTAATGAGCTAGAAGAAGTCCACACTGGTCCTAATCAAGCCGATGTTCACACATAGCACCCTGGCTAACCACAGAGCCGATTTCAGCAGTCCCCTGACAGAATCGGCTCGGAGGGGGCACCTAATCGGATGGACATGCGCAGTAAAACCTTGGTTAGTCACAGAAGCCGATTTCAGCAGTTACCTGACAGAATCGGCTCGGGGGGCACCTAATCAGATGAGCATGTGCGATACATGTGCAGTGAGATATTGGGGGCCGATAGAAAAATCGGCCCGTAAAAAAAAAAAATATACTGCGCATGATTTGTAAGGGACAAAGCCGATGCACGGCCATCAACTCTAGCACAACTTTTATGGGATCTACCAGCAGCATGTGCAAAACACAAGGACCTACAGCTCTGTGTCAGAGGAGTTCTACTTCTGAGCCGTTGTGTGATCATCTGCAGCATCGGAAGGGTGATCGGCTCTGGCTGGCTCTGCATGATAGTTCTCTCAGACATGATCTAGCCCAGGTCCATTTGTCTGAATGGCGTGCCCTCGTCTCTGTTTCGCCTTGACTGAGACTCGGGGGGCAGCTGGCCTGGTGGATGCTCTGTTTTTGAAAGCCGATGGGTTGGCCATCGGCTAGTCCTGCGCCGCGATTTTCGTCAAGGGTGGTGATCCGGCGGAACTCAAATTCATTGTTCGAAAGGATGAAGGATAGTTCATGAAGGCTTGATGCGCTGACATCGGCTTATTGAGTTTTGACCAAGATTCCAGTCACCCCGTGGTCGAAGAGATGAGGGGCGGATTATGAGAGACCGATGCGTTGCCATCGGCTCATGGAGAATCGGTTTAAAAGAAATCGGCAAAATCGAATTGGGGAAGCTTCTTCATTAATAAACATGATTTCTTACAAAGGAAGAGCCGATTGCTCAAAGAAGGAAGAACAAAAGAAGGGTCTATCGACCAATCTACTACCGCTAGGCCTACACTAGTAGATCCTGATCTACGGGCCATCGCTGCCCTCGTCGTCATCCTCGGAACTCTCATCGGCACTGCTGCCGATGGGCTCCTCGTCGCTACTCCCGTAGCCCTCTACGGGAGCTTCATCCCCGTCTTCATCGTCGTCGCTGTCGTCGTCCCACCACATGCGGAGGCGTTTCACCGGCGGGTAGCCTTCGAGGGAGTCGTCGTCGTCGTCTTCCTCTTCCTCTTCTTCAGAGGTGGGGCAGCCGTCCCAGGGGAACCGGTCGTCCTCGCTTTCCGACTCCAGTTCCCCGTCGGCAAGGAACTGGAGATCTTCATCCCCACTGGTCAAGGACTTGTCGTCCTCGGACCAGATGGAGGAGGCGTGGTCTTCCTGGTCCCATTCTTCTGGTGCGCGAATGTCCGGCGGCGTCTCGCGGGAGGAGGAGGACCCATTGGAAAGGCCGGAGGAGGATGAGGAGGAACAAGACATGGTGGCGCAGGAGGGTTTTTTGGGTGCTAATGCGAAGGGGATGAAGAAACAAACTGTGTAGAACGGTTAAATAAAGGGGATATGGGGGAGATTCAATGCCACAGCAGTTCCCGAGGAAGTGGTGCCCAGCAGAAAAATTTCGCAGGCCACGTGGAGAAGTGGAAGGGGCAAGGCATCATGATGAAGGATTCTGCGGCGGTTTCTGCTCTGCCATGACATGACCCGACGAAAGAAAGCATAATGATTTTGGAAATGTCATTTCCAAAACCAGGGGGCATGTGTTATCACCGGAATTTGACCAAGTCGGAGGTGGGCCGCGATCAAAATGGGTTTGAAGAATATACATGGAAGAAATACGTGAATCGGCCTTGTGTACCAAGTTTGGGCTAATTGCCCGTGTATCTGTACCATAGTAGGATACGTGTCCGTTAGGAGTTAGAGTTTTACCCGTGCACGGTTAGGTGCACGCTTGAGTTAGAAAGTCCCCTGGACTATAAATATGTATCTAGGGTTTATGGAATAAGAACAACCAACGTTCAACACAAACAAATCTCGGCACATCGCCAACTCCTTCGTCTCGAGGGTTTCTCCTGATAAGCACCATGCTGCCTAGATCGCATCTTGCGATCTAGGCAGCACAAGCTTATTACGTTGTTCATGTGTTGCTCGTCGTCGAAGCCTTTTGATGGCGAGCAACGTAGTTATCTTAGATGTGTTAGGGTTAGCATTGTTCTTCGTATCATATGCTGTTGTAGTTGCAACCCTTATGCATCTAGCCGCCCTTACACCTATCTCAGGTGTAGGGGCGGCACCCCGCTTGATCATCGTTTAGTAGATCCGATCCGTTACGGTTGCTCCTTGTTCTACAAGGATTAGTTTAATATCCGCAATAGTTAGGCCCTACAAAGGGTTGGAGGATCCAGCGGCGTGTAGGGTGGAGTTTGCTAGCCCTAGACAGGATGTTCCGGGGATCTGAAGGAGATATGCCCTAGAGGCAATAATAAAGTGGTTATTATTTATATCTTTGTGTTTATGATAAATGTTTATATATCATGCTATAATTGTATTAACCGAAACATTAGTACATGTGTGATATGTAGACAACAAAGAAGTCCCTAGTATGCCTCTTAAACTAGCTTGTTGATTAATGGATGATTAGTTTCATAATCATGAACATTGGATGTTATTAATAACAAGGTTATATCATTGTATGAATGATGTAATGGACACACCCAATTAAAGCATAGCATAAGATCACGTCATTGAGTTATTTGCTATAAGCTTTCGATACATAGTTACCTAGTCCTTATGACCATGAGATCATGTAAATCACTTATACCGGAAAGGTACTTTGATTAGTTTTACCGTGCACGGTTTGGTGCACGCCCATATTAGAAAGTCCCCTGGACTATAAATATGTATCTAGGGTTTATGGAATAAACAACAACCA
The DNA here is from genome assembly GCF_022539505.1 of Lolium rigidum. Lineage (NCBI taxonomy): Eukaryota > Viridiplantae > Streptophyta > Magnoliopsida > Poales > Poaceae > Lolium > Lolium rigidum. The sequence goes on from NC_061508.1 coordinate 45,807,736, forward strand.
ACGTTCAACACAATCAATCTCGGCGCATCGCCAACTCCTTCGTCTCGAGGGTTTCTCCGGTAAGCACCATGCTGCCTAGATCGCATCTTGCGATCTAGGCAGCATAAGCTTATTCACGTTGTTCATGCGTTGCTCGTGCTGAAGCCTTTTTGATGGCGAGCAACGTAGTTATCTTAGATGTGTTAGGGTTAGCATTGTTCTTCGTATTATATGCTATCGTAGTGCAACCCTTATGCATCTAGCCGCCCTTACACCTATCTTAGGTGTAGGGGCGGCACCCCGCTTGATCATTGTTTAGTAGATCCGATCTGTTACGGTTGCTCCTTGTTCTTCAAGGATTAGTTTAATATCCGCAATAGTTAGGCCTTACAAAGGGTTGGAGGATCCGGCGGCGTGTAGGGTGTAGTTTGCTAGCCCTAGACGGGACGTTCCGGGGATCAACCTCGTGTTGGTTTTAGGCCTGTCTAGGATCGGCTTACGATCACCGTACGCGGCGCGAGCCCAATCGTGAGTAGGATGATCCGATTATGCGGTGAAAACCCTAAATCGTCGTAGATCGCATTAGCTTTATCTTGATCAAGCGAGGACCACCATATATTCGGACACCTTGTACGAATCATGGGTGGATCGGCTCTTTGAGCCGATTCACGGGATAACCGAGAGCCGATCGAGGCTCGTATTTAACGTTTACGTGTGTGCCACTGCGAGGAAACTAAGCGAGGCATCATCCAACACCTTCCTGACCAGGTATAGGTCGGGTGGCACGCCCTTGCGACGGCATCGGACGTGTGACCGGAGAAGGCTTTGCGGGCCGTCGCTGCGAGGGGCTCGGGGCCAGCCGCAGCCCTGAGTTGTTCCCGGCTCTACGGTGTTGCCAGTCGTTGCTCGACGGTGGGTTTCTGACCGCAACAGTCGCCCATGCAAGTACATCTCTTTCAACTCGCAGTCGTTTAGGAAACACCAGAATCTGCCCATCATCCTACGATTCAGGTTACCATTGTTCTTGTCATCATCGCGGTATATCAAGTTGAAGACCCCGTAGAGGGCCCACGGTCCGGGGTGACCGCCGCGGACCCCCCGCAGTTCCGCGAGAAAGGCGACCTTGTTGGCCTCAGCCCGTGACCGCCGCGGACCATCCTGTGCCATCGCCCACTGGGGAGACTCTGGCCGTGATCTTTGTTAGCACCGTAGTGGGCGCTATTGATGTCTACGCACGCTTCTATTCTTGTAGACAGTGTTGGGCCTCCAAGAGCAGAGGTTTGTAGAACAGCAGCAAGTTTCCCTTAAGTGGATCACCCAAGGTTTATCGAACTCAGGGAGGAAGAGGTCAAAGATATCCCTCTCAAGCAACCACTGCAACCACAAAGCAAGAAGTCTCTTGTGTCCCCAACACACCTAATAGGTGCACTAGTTCGGCGAAGAGATAGTGAAATACAAGTGGTATGAATGAATATGAGCGGTAGTAACGGCGCTAGAAAAGTGCTATCTGGCGTGCGGTTGATGGTAGTAATATTGCAGGAAGTAAAGATGCGGTAAAAATGTAAACAAGCGGCGATAGCGATGTTAGGAACAAGGCCTAGGGATCATACTTTCACTAGTGGACACTCTCAACATTGATCACATAACAGAATAAATAGATAGATGCTAGACTCTACACCCTCTTGTTGGATGATGAACACCACTAAGCTGTGTAGGATTACACGAACCCTCAATGCCGGAGTTAACAAGCTCCACAATATTCAATGTTCATATTTAAATAACCTTAGAGTGCATAACAGATCAACATAACCAAACCAAGTACTAACATAGCATGCACACTTGTCACCTTCACACTACGAAAGGAGGAATAGATCACATCAATACTATCATAGCAATAGTTAACTTCATAATCTACAAGAGATCACAATCATAGCCCACGCCAAGTACTACACGATGCACACCTTGTCACCATTACACCGTGCGGGAGGAATAAACTACTTTAATAACATCACTAGAGTAGCACACGAGATATATTGTGATACAAAACACATTGCAATCATAAAGAGATATAAATAAGCACTTCACTATGCCATTCATAACGGTGAATAAGTGATACATGAAATATAGCCTAAGAGACCCACACGGTGCACACACGTGTCACCTTTACACACGTGGGACAAGGAGTCTCCCGGAGATCACATAAGTAAAACCCACTTGACTAGCATAATGACATCTAGATTACAAGCATCATCATATGAATCTCAATCATGTAAGGCAGCTCATGAGATTATTGTATTGAAGCACATAGGACAGAGATTAACCACATAGCTACCGGTACAGCCCCGAGCCTCGATGGAGAACTACTCCCTCCTCATGGGAGACGACAGCGTTGATGAAGATGGCGGTGGTGTCGATGGAGGAGCCTTACGGGGCACTTCCCCGTCCCGGCGGCGTGCTGGAACAGGAGACTCCTGTCCCCCGGATCTTGGCTTCGCGATGGCGGCGGCTGCGGAAGGTTTCTCGTACCAGTGGCTTTTTCGTCTCGTGTTTTAGGTCG
>NC_061508.1:45810371-46046058 GCF_022539505.1 Lolium rigidum
TATCAGCGTTCCAGTTGTGTTACTAGAATTATTAAATGTAATCTTTGCTTGTGATAAATTTAGATCTTATATTGTTGATTCAAAAGTTACTATTCATACCGATCATGCTGCAATTAGATACCTAATGACAAAGAAAGATGCTAAGCCCAGGCTTATTAGATGGGTACTTCTTTTGCAAGAATTTGATTTACATATTGTAGATAGGAAAGGTGCTGATAATCCTCGTTGCTTGATAATTTGTCTAGATTGGAAAATATTGCATATGATCCTGTTCTCGTTAATGATAGTTTTCCAAATGAACAATTGGCTCGTAATAAAGGTGAGCTCGCGAGACAGATCCTTGGTATGCTTGATTATGCTAACTTTATTGTTTCCAAGTACTTGCCTCCAACCTTTTCAGCTCAGCAGAGGAGGAAATTCTTTTATGACTTGAGGCATTATTTCTGGGATGACCCACACTTATATAAAGAAGGAGTGGATGGTATTATGCGAAGGTGTGTTCCCGAATATGAACAACAAGAGATATTGAGTAAATGTCATGGCAAGTGCTTATGGAGGACATCACGCCGGAGATAGAACCGCGCAAAAGGTTCTACAATCAGGTTTTTATTGGCCAACTCTCTTCAAAGATGCAAGGAAGTTTATTTTATCTTGTGATGAATGTCAAAGGGTTGCTAATATCTCCGTACGCAATGAAATGCCTATGAATTATACTCTTGTTATTGAACCGTTTGATTGTTGGGGATTTGACTTCATGGGACCTTTTCCCTCTTCGAAAGGTAACACTCATATACTTGTTGCTGTTGATTATGTTACTAAATGGGTGGAAGCCATACCTACAAAAAGTGCTGATGGTGAGACCTCTTTAAAAATGCTTTTAGATATTATTTTTCCTAGATTTGGAGTACCTAGATATATTATGACCGATGGAGGTTCTCATTTTATTCATGGAGGTTTTAGAAAAACTCTTGCTAAGTATGGTATTAATCATAGAATTGCTTCTGCTTATCACCCTCAAAGTAGTGGTCAAGTAGAACTATCAAATAGAGAAATTAAATCTATTTTGGGAAAGACTGTTAATAAATCTAGAAAGAATTGGGCTAGTAAATTGAAAGACGCACTATGGGCTTATAGAACTGCTTATAAAAACCCCATGGGAATGTCACCTTATAAAATGGTTTACGGAAAAGCTTGTCATTTACCTTTAGAACTAGAACACAAAGCTTATCGGGCTGTTAGAGAATTAAATAAAGATCCTAAACTTGCCGGTGATAAGAGGTTGTTACAATTAAGTTCTCTAGATGAATGGAGAAGTGAAGCTTATGAAAATGCTAAACTCTTTAAAGAAAAAGTTAAAAAATGGCATGATAGAAGGATCATCAAAAGAGAGTTTAATATTGGGGATAAAGTCCTATTGTATCGGTCTCGTCTCAGATTCTTTGCAGGGAAATTACTCTCGAAATGGGAAGGACCATATGTTGTTGAGGAGGTGTATCGTTCAGGAGCAATTAAAATTAGCTCTCTCCAAGGCAATGCTACGCAAGTGGTGAATGGACAAAGACTCAAGCATTATATCTCATGTGATTCTTATAATGTTGATGTTGATATTATTCGAGTGGAAACGCCGGAGGCTTTCATCAAAGGACAAATTGACAGTCCGCCAGAACTCGACTTTGAATAGGTAACAGTACTGGTAATGAAAAGTTCGCGATTTACTTTCCGAACATTATTTTTGTTGTTTTTGGAAAATATGAAAAATTACGAGTTCGAAACGGAGTGGAAAAGACGCACGAGGGGGTGAAACCACAGGCCGGCGCGGGCCCCAGCCTGGCCGCGCCGACCTGTGGTCTGGCCGCCTCGTCGCCCTTTTCCGACTCTGGTTCGACCTGGTACTTTCCGTTTGTTCTGAAAATTTTTACTATAAAATCCACCGGACCCCTGGAGGTCCGTATATCGTTTTCTCGACGTATTTTGTTTCGAGCTGTTTCTGCCAGGATCTGTTTTCAGTTTAGAGGCACCATGGTCTCCAAGAACAAGGGCAAGGGGCTTTCGGAGGAAGAAGTGAAGGAGGTGCCATCAAGACAAGATCAAGCAAGCCGGAGGGAGCAAGCAAATCTTGGTGGGATCCGTTGACACTCAACGTTCTTTTCTCATAACTTGCGGTGGATCTCTACCACCCGCTCTTAGCCTCGACTCCTTCCCCATGATGGAAGAAGTTCTACGGATTACTGATGAGTTTTGTGATCAATATCGGGCTCTGAGAAGAGAAGTGGAGATACTCCAGGAGGAGAATTGCCGTCTCCGAAGAATGATTGAATACCATTCGATTCGCATCACAAGGTCGTCATCGCCAACCTCAGATAACAATGAATCTCTTCGAATCTTAGTGCAGAATTGTCAAGCTGAGAAACTGAAGTTGAAGGAGCTTATTAAGAAGCGCGAGAAGAATTCATCACCACCATCACCAAAGGAGTAATCCATCATCGGTATTGGCATCCCCTTGGTTTGTTCCAAGCTTGGGGGAGTGCCGCGGTATCACATTATCATTACCTTTTACTTTTTACTATCAAGTAGTGTCATATCATGAGTAGGGAAGTTATCGTATGAGATGGGTTGCGGTATGGAAGTATCTCTCCTTTAGTTTGTCTATGTATCCCTTGGTGTGAGTTATCGTTATGGAATATTAATGAGAAGTCTTATCATTTACATATTGCACACCTTATTTTAGTTTGCAATTTCTACTATATGATTGATCTTGATTTTAGTATTGGTACCACTTTGGGAGTATTGAGTAAATCTATTTGGTTTTGGCAAACTTAGCAATGGTAAATAGTAACAACACTTTGAGTTTAAGAAGAATAGAGGAAATACATGTAGAAGATGTTATTATCTTTCTTATCAGTTCTTAGCTTAGTATTCTAAAGTTAAAACTGTTTGTGCTTACAAGTAAGATGCATGATTGTTTCTATCACATGTATATTTGTTTGTTTCCCTCAACTCTTATGCTTGCTAATTAACCTTGCTAGCCAAAGACCTGTACTGAGAGGGAATACTTCTCGTGCATCCAAACCTGAACCCAAACCTATGCCATTTGTGTCCACCATATCTACCTACTGCATGGTATTGTTTGCCATTCCAAGTAAATACTTCATGTGCTACCTTTAAACAATTCAAAACTTATTACTTCTTATTTGTGTCAATGTTTTATAGCTCATGAGGAAGTATGTGGTGTTTTATCTTTCAGTCTTGTTAGGCAGCCTCCACTAAAGGACTAGTGGCTTCATCCACTTATCCTATAACTTTGCAATAAGAGCTGGCAACGGGGTTCCCAGCCCAATTAATTAACTTTCATTAATAATTCTCTTCACATGTTTTGCCCTGATTCATCAGTAAGCAACTTAATTTTGCAATAGACACTCCTCCATGGTATGAGATTGTTGGAAGCCACCCGAGGATTCGGTTAGCCATGGCTTGTGTAAGCAAAGGTTGGGGGGGTGTCATCCTTAAAATAAACTAAAGTACATGTGTAAACAAAAGAGAAGAGGGATGATCTACCTTGCTCGGTAGAGATAACGTCCTTCATTGGAGCCGCTCTTTGGAGGTTTGTTTGGCAAGGGGGTTAGAGTACCCGCTACCGATCGTTGACAACAACAAACACCTCTCAAAACTTTACTTTTATTCTCTTTATATGATTTCAAAACTCGAAAAAGCTCTAGCACATGATTTAATCCCTGCTTCCCTCTCGCGAAGGGCTTGTCTTTTACTTTATGTTGAGTCGAGTAAACCTATTTCCCTCCATCTCAAGCAAGCATTTGAGTTGTTGTGATTAAACTATTATATTGTGATTTGCTTCATCATGTCTTTACTCTTTCTTGTTTAGTACAAGTTTTACCTTGAATGAATATAGCTTTGAAAGTCATCAATGATTAATATGATTGAGTATGCAAGTTTACCATAAGCTTTTAATATGAGAGCACTGCTCAATAGATGAATATAATTTGTTAAATGTTCTCTGACCAAGAACAAAGTTTGCCATCACCAATTATGATTCCTTATGCACCTTTATTTGTGATTACCTTATACTTGTTTCAAGTTGAGTTATATGAGGAAGTTGTTTACTATAATGTCTTGTGTGAATGAATATGATGCTTCTTGTCCGTATTTTATTTATCGACTCTTTACTCCATAAACATGTGGACCTGTTTACTGAGTTCGGTTTCGCTTGGGGACAAGCGAAGTCTAAGCTTGGGGGAGTTGATACGTCCAAATTGCATCACTATTTTATATCATAATTTGCTCGTTATTCATTGATATATTTCATATTGGGACACAATACTTATGTTATTTCATCTATTTTGCATGTTTCATGATTATTTGGAGATCAAGCACCGGAGCCGGGATTCTGCTGGAAAAAGCACCGTCAGAATGCAATATTTCGGAAGATCAACTGTGGAAGGGAGTTTTACCAAAAATCCTATTTTTCCAGATGACGAAGGGAGCCAGAAGGAGGGGCCAGGAGGAGCCAGGGTGGGCCCACACCCTAGGGCGGCGCGGCCCAGGCCCTGGCCGCGCCGCCATGTGGTGTGGAGGGCCCACGACCCCTTTCGCCTCCTTTTCTTCGCGAAACCCTTCGTCCCGAAGACACAAGCCACAGAGGAATCCTCACGAAGGGTTACAGCCGCCTCTGCGGGGCGGAGAACACCCGAGAGAAAAGAGCTCTCCGGCGGGCAGGAATCCGCCGGGGAAATTCCCTCCCGGAGGGGGAAATCGACGCCATCGTCACCGCCATCGAGCTGGACATCATCTCCATCACCATCATCATCATCTCCACCATCATCACCGCCATCTCCTCCGCAGCACCTCGTCACCGCCGTAGCAATTTGGGTTTGATCTTGATTGTTTGATAGGGGAAACTCTCCCGGTATCTATTCACACTTGTTGTTGATGCTATTGAGTGAAACCATTGAACCAAGTTTATGTTCAGATTGTTATTCATCATCATATCACCTCTGATCATGTTCCATATGATGTCTCGTGAGTAGTTCGTTTAGTTCTTGAGGACATGGGTGAAGTCTAAATGTTAGTAGTGAACTATGGTTGAGTAATATTCAATGTTATGATATTTAAGTTGTGGTGTTATTCTTCTAGTGGTGTCGTGTGAACGTCGACTACACGACACTTCACCATTTATGGGCCTAGGGGAATGCATCTTGTACTCGTTTGCTAATTGCGGGGTTGCCGGAGTGACGAAACCTAAACCCCCGTTGGTATATCGATGCAGGAGGGATCGCAGGATCTCGCAGTTTAAGGTCTGTGGTTAGATTTATCTTAATTACTTTCTTGTAGTTGCGGATGCTTGCAAGGGGTATAATCACAAGTATGTATTAGTCCTAGGAAGGGCGGTACATTAGCACAGGTTCACCCACACAACACTTATCAAAACAATGAAGATTAATTAGTCGTATGTAGCGAAAGCACTAGACTAAAATCCCGTGTGTCCTCGAGAACGTTTGGTCATTATAAGTAAACAAACCGGCTTGTACTTTGTGCTAAAAAGGATTGGGCCACTCGCTGCAATTATTTCTCTCGCATTTTACTTACTCGTACTTATTTCATCTGTCACATCAAAACCCCCTGAATACTTGTCTGTGAGCATTTACAGTGAAACCTTCATCGAAACTGCTTGTCAACACCTTCTGCTCCTCGTTGGGATCGACATTCTTACTTATCGAAGATACTACGATACACCCCCTATACTTGTGGGTCATCACTGGCACTTCGGCATCTTGTTAATAGGTTAGTTCCGGAAAATGCATAAAAACATTATAAAGTGTGAGCAAAACATGTAGGTATTGTCATAAAACTAGCATGGAACATCAGAAATTATAGATACGTTGGAGACGTATCAAGCATCCCCAAGCTTAGTTCCTACTCGCTCTCGAGTAGGTAAACGATAACAAAGAATAATTTCTGAAGTGACATGCTACTAACATAATCTTGATCATACTATTGTAAAGCATATGAGATGAATGAAGTGATTCGAAGCAATGGTAAAGACAATGACTAAACAACTGAATCATATAGCAAAGAATTTTCATGAATAGTACTTTCAAGACAAGCATCAATAGGACTTGCATAGGAGTTAACTCATAAAGCAATAGATTCTTAGTAGAAAGTTTTGAAGCAACACAAAGGAAGATATAAGTTTCAGTAGTTGCTTTCAACTTCAACATGTTTATCTCATGGATATATCTCATGGATAATTGTCATCACAAAGTAATATGATGAATGCAAATTAGCAAGTATGTAGGAATCAATGCACACAGTTGATGCAAGTGTTTGCTTCTAAGATAGAAGGAAATAGGTAAACTGACTCAACATAAAGTAAAAGAATGGGCCCTTCGCAGAGGGAAGCATGGATTACTGTTTTTGTGCTAGAGCTTTTCATTTTGAAAACATAGAAACAATTTGTCAACGGTAGTAATAATTCATATGTGTTATGCATAAGACATCCTATAAGTTGCAAGCCTCATGCATAGAATACCAATAGTGCTCGCACCTTGTCCTAATTAGCTTGGATTTCCATGGATTATCATTGCATTACATATGTTTCAACCAAGTATCACAAAGGGGTACCTCTATGCCGCCTGTACAAAGGTCCAAGGAGATAGATCGCATTTGATTTCTCGTTTTTGATAGATCTCAACTTAGGACATCCATACCGGGACAACATAGAAAACAGATAATAGACTCCTCTTTAATGCTTAAGCATTCAACAACAGATAATATTCTCATAAGAGATTGAGGATTAATGTCCAAACTGAAACTTCCACCATGATTCATGGCTTTAGTTAGCGGCCCAATGTTCTTCTCTAACAATATGCATACTCAAACCATTTGATCATGATAAATCACCCTTACTTCAGACAAGACGAACATGCATAGCAACTCACATGTTATTCAACAAAGGTGTAATAGTTGATGACGTCCCCAGAAACATGGTTACCGCTCAACAAGCAACTTATAAGACATAAGATACATAAGTAACATATTCAATACCACAATAGTTTTTAAGGCTATTTTCCCATGAGCTATATATTGCAAAGATAAGGAATGAAATTTTAAAGGTAGCACTCAAGTAATTTACTTTGGAATGGCAGAGAAATACCATATAGTACGTAGGTATGGTGGACACAAATGGCATAGGTTTTTGGCTCAAGGATTTGGATGCACGAGAAGTATTGCCTCTCGGTACAAGGCTTTGGCTAGCAAGGTTGTTTGAAGCAAACACAAGTATGAACCGGTACAACAAAACTTACATAAGAACATATTGCAAGCATTATAAGACTCTACACTGTCTCCTTGTTGTTCAAACACTTCACCGTAGAAAATATCTAGACTTTAGAGAGACCAATCATGCAAACCAAATTTCAACAAGCTCTATGGTAGTTCTTCATTAATAGGTGCAAAGTACATGATGCAAGAGCTTAAACATGATCTATTTGAGCACAACAATTGCCAAGTATCAAATTATTCAAGACAATATACCAATTACCACATGAAGCATTTTATGTTTCCAACCAAATAACAATGAACGAAGCAGTTTCAGCCTTCGCCATGAACATTAAAAGTAAAGCTAAGAACACCAGTGTTCATATGAACGAGCGGAGCGTGTCTCTCTCCCACATAAGCATGAATTTATTCAGAGAATGAAAATAACAAAACGAAAATAAAAGCACACAGACGCTCAAAGTAAAGCACATAAGATGTGATGGAATAAAAAATATAGTTTCACTAGAGGTGACCTGATAAGTTGTCGATGAAGAAGGGGATGCCTTGGGCATCCCCAAGCTTAGATGCTTGAGTCTTCTTGAAATATGCAGGGATGAACCACGGGGGCATCCCCAAGCTTAGACTTTTCACTCTTCTTGATCATATTGTATCATCCTCCTCTCTTGATCCTTGAAAACTTCCTCCACACCAAACTCAAAACAAAATCATTAGAGTGTTAGTGCATAATCAAAAATTCACATATTCAGAGGTGACATAATCATTCTTAACACTTCTGGACATTGCACAAAGCTACTGAAAGTTAATGGAACAAAGAAATCCATTCAACATAGCAAAAGAGGCAATGTGAAATAAAAAGGCAGAATCTGTCAAAACAGAATAGTACGTAAAGACAAATTTTTCAGGGGCACTTAACTTGCTCAGATGAAAAATCTCAAATTGAATGGAAGTTGCGTACATATCTGAGGATCGCACACAAAAATTGGCAGATATTTTTGAGTTACCTACAGAGAGGTCTACTCAAATTCGTGACAGCAAGAAATCTGTTTCTGCGCAGTAATCCAAATCTAGTATTACCCTTACTATCAAAGGCTTTACTTGGAACAACAATGCAATAAAATAAAGATAAGGAGAGGTTGCTACAGTAGTAACAACTTCCAAGACACAACAAAACAGTAACAAAATAAAAACATGGGTTATCTCCCAAGAAGTGCTTTCTTTATAGCCATTAAGATGGGCTCAGCAATTTTAATGATGCTCACATAAGGATGAGAGTTGGAGCAAAAGAGAGCATCAAAAAGCAAATTCAAAACAAATTTAAGCCTAACCCGCTTCCTATGAAAAGGAATCTTGCAAATAAACAAGTCATGTAGGCATAATGCAACAAGCATAGAAAAGTAACACAAGCGCAACTTCAGGATTCTCAACATAAAGAGGGGAAACTTAATATTATTAAGATGCATGTAACCATGTTTCCCTCTCTCATAATAACTTCCAGTAGCATCATGAACAAACTCAACAATATAACTATCTGTTATCACCAGATTTTGGACAAATCCAGAGGTGGGCCGGGCTTGGAAGATTACACGTGGAAGATTTCTGAAGCGGCCTGGCACGAAGGGTTTGGGCTGAATTGCCCGTGTATCTTTAATTAGTAGTTTATTATCTTAGATAAAAGTTAGAATTTGTATCGTGCACGATGGGATATTCCCACGTTAGAAAGTCCCCTGGACTATAAATATGTACCTAGGGTTTATGGAATAAACAACAACTCACGTTCAACCCAAAACAAACCAATCTCGGCGCATCGCCAACTCCTTCGTCTCGAGGGTTTCTATCGGGTAAGCGACATGCCGCCTAGATCGCATCTTGCGATCTAGGCAGCACAAGCCCACGTTGTTCATGCGTTGCTCGTACTTGAAGCGCTTTTGATGGCGAGCAACGTAGTTATCATAGATGTGTTAGGGTTAGCATTGTTCTTCGTTTAAGCATGCTTACGTAGTGCAACCCTCGCATATCTAGCCGCCCTCACACCTATCTCGGGTGTGGGGCGGCACCCCGCTTGATCATTATTTAGTAGATCTGATCCGTTACGATTGCTCCTTGTTCTACAAGGATTAGTTTAATATCCGCAATAGTTAGGCCTTACAAAGGGGGAGGATCCAGTGGCACGCATGGTGGCGTTCGCAAGTCCTAAACAGGATGTTCCGAGGATCAACTTCATGTTGGTTTTTAGGCCTTGTTTAGGATCGGCTTACGAGCACCGTGCGTGGCCGCGAGGCCCAACCTGGAGTAGGATGATCCGATTATGCGGTGAAAACCCTAAATCGTCGTAGATCTCATTAGCTCTATCTTGATCAAGCAGGACCACCAAGTATTCGTGCACCCCGTACGAATCATGGGTGGATCGGCTCTTTGAGCCGATTCACGAGATAACCCGAGAGCCGATCGAGGCTCGTATTTAATGTTTACATGTATGCCCTGCGAGAAACTAAGCGAGGCATCCCCATCACCTTCCCGACCAGGTATAGGTCGGGTGGCACGCCCTTGCACTTCGCATCGCCGCGTGTGACCGGAAGAGCATTGCGGGCCGTCGCTCGGAGGGGTCTCGGCCAGCCGCAGCTCTAGGCTCTTCCCGGCTCTACGGTGTTGACAAGGCCGCCGCCCGCCGGTGGGTTTTGGCGGTCAACACATTCTCGGCACGCCGGTGGGACAAACGTCTACATCAACCACATCGCCATCTACATCCGAGATGGCGGACGGCACGCCGATCACCTACGAGGAGCTGCCTCGACGAGCTCAAGAAGCAATACAACGAGATCAAGGCCACCCTCGAAGCCGACCTCATCGGCTCTTTTCGAAGAACCCGTTCCCATGGCATCGGATGGAAGGGATTCTCACCGCAAGGGGCACTCGATGGGATAGACCTCTCTCGCCCGTCGGAGGAACGCACCGGGGACTCGCGGCAGAGATCAACTACTTGGTGGCTCACTCGCTACATCGCCACTCCGAAAACTTGGTCAACGTGTTGGAGCGTGTCGCTCGGCGCGTAATCCAGGAGATCATGAGCCACCAGTACTCGCCGTCAGGACCAGCTCGCGGGACTCATCATGGAGAGTTGCCATTCCGGTCCCGTCCACCGCTGCCATATGCGTGGGCAGCACCTGCTGAAGTGCCGACTACACCGGCATTCGTCGTCTACAAGATTGGTGGTGACCCTAGTGACTACCGGTTCTTGATCGAGGCGCCTAAGGAGATCCCTCAAGGATACGCGTGCACGTATGTGCCAGATTGTGGTAACCGGGCACTCACAAACCAGGCCACAACATCGGGGACTCCGGCGAAGACAGGAGGAACGTCAGCAACAGAGCTTGAGAAGCAGACGTGGCTAACTAAGTACGCCACACCGACGAAACTCCCGAGCCCGGCCTCTGCAGTTGGCTCGGAGCTGGAAAAGCAAACATGGCTGGCTAAGTACGCCACCCCGGCGAATCTTCGCAGTGCAACTCCTACGGCCAAGCACAACGGATCAGATCGGCACCATACCGAGAGACCAGTTCGGCATGGTGCCGAAAAGAAGGGCGATCGGCTATTCCAAGCCGTACCCCGACGATTACGAGATGATCCCGCTGCCACCTAAATATCGGCTCCCTGACTTCTCCAAATTCAGTGGATCATATGGCTCCAGCTCCATCGAGCACGTCGGCCGATATTTGGCTCAACTAGGACCGGCTTCAGTGTCGGATCAGCTACGCGTGAGGCTCTTTTCACAGTCCCTCACGGGATCGGCTTTTGGATGGTACACCTCTTTGCCAGCAAACTCCATCCGGTCTTGGAAGCAATTGGAAGAACAGTTCCATATGCAATACCATTCGAAGCTTCCGAGTCTAGCATTGCCGATCTAGCACAACTACGTCGAAGCGCGGGAAACGGTGACAGAGTACATCCAGCCGCTTCAGGAATCTTAGGAACCGATGTTATTCGGTTCGTATAACCGAAAAGGAAGCGATCGAGTTGGCGTAGCAGGCCTTGCAACACAGCTCAAGGACATGGCCTCCCAAGCGATTATCCCTCACCGGCGCACATGGTTCGAAACTATCAGCCTATGAACAACGCCACCCGGACTCGTACCAAGACAAGTTCAAGCGTGCGTAGTCATGGTCGATACGAGAGGAAGATGAAGTGCTCGCGGGAGACCAAGAAGTAGCAATGGGTCGAGTGGACTCGGGGAGGAACCCCCGTGTCCCGCAAATGGGTAAAGCCACCGGGGCCGCCCAGGGGATTTGATTTTGACGTGACCAAGACCGAACAAATCTTCGACCTCCCCGCTCAAGGAGAAACAGTTGGACGATTCCTCGAAGGTCTCAAGTTCCCCACGGCGAAAGAGCTAAACGGAAAGCCGTACCGCAAATTCCACAACTCGCTCTCCCATGCCACCAACGACTGCAGGGTGTGGCGTCGGCACATCCAAGCGGCGATAGAGAAGGGGCGTCTAATTTTCAACCAAGTACGCCATGAAGGTCGACACCCAACCCTTCCCCGCCGTTAACATGGTAGAAGTCACCTACCCCGAGGGTTGCCGCCAGGTCCCTCGTTCAGCATCAACATGGTAGGACCTGGGAACCACTCTGGCAAAGATGGAGATGAGGGCAGCTGCTCTCATAGCAAGGATACAGAGGAGGCCGCTCCACGCGATCGGCTCCGTCATGATGGAAAACGCTACGTCCCAGAGGGAGAGGTGAAGAACATAAGATATCAACGGCCTCTCTCTGATCACCTCCTCAACAAATATGTGAGTCAGTATGACCAACGCCGACGGTCCAATTATGATGATAGAGGAGATCGTCTGGCTAGAGAAGCCGGAAGACATCGTCGGCAGGATCGCGATGAGGAGGAGCACGAGCGCTGTGCCACGGAAACATCAAGGGAGCAAGATGACAACGCCGGACATTGGGACTGCCCCTTCTTCGACACTGCTGGGATTCAGAATGAGCCGATTGCCCACAATCGGCAATTGCCCGAATGCAACAAGAATAAGAAGGAGGCAGCCAACGTGTCCGTGTTCGAGCGCCTAGGGCCTCTCCCGCCACAAAGCAAACGCGCTGAGTCACCTCGTTGGGCAGATCTTGAGGATTCGAAGACGAGGGAGAAGTAGAAGAAGACAGGTACCACCGGCCAAGGTGGTGCCCCGACGGACTCAGCCGTTCCCAAAAGCGCGGGGTTCGGCCGATTGCGCGGCCTGGAGGAAGCCGAAAGGTTATACCTGCATACGCTAAGGAAGGCACGACCTGATCTGGCCGCAAAGGTTCAGCGAACCCTGGATGAAGAGGGTCGCCCACGGAAAATGGAGTGGCGCCCCAAACAGAGGAAAGCCGATGATGAGACATCGGCTGGCACAAACATGGTACTCGTCTTGCCGACAGAGCTTAGTGCTCCACGACTCTACGATGCACTCAAGGTGGACGACAGCAGAGCGCATCAAGTCGAGATTGGGTTGGTGTTATCCAGCCGTGACCGAGTAGCAAGATCAAACCAATGAGCAAATCGAGCGAGGCCGATCCTTGTGATCGGCCCCAAAATTATGAAGGAACGCTCGCGGAACCTTCGAACGAGCGCTCCAATGGATATGGAGGCCGATTCCGGCAATCGGCCAAAATTACCTTCACCACATGTTCTGCTTGCGTTCAGTACCGATCTACTGAGCAGTGGCCACGTCGGCAGACGAGAGTCAGCATGGATTTTTGCGAAGCCGACGTGCAAGTGCAGTGCCCGGCCAACCATACAAGCCGATATCCGCAGTATCCGGCGATATCGGCTCGGGGGGCATATAATCAGATGAACATGTGCAGATAAAACATGTGTGAACATGCGTGCAGAGAGACATTGGGGGCCGATTAAGAAAAATCGGCCAAATAAAAAAATAATAATATAGAACATCTTTGGAACAGCCGATGCAGCCGACATCGACTCAAGAGGAATAACTGTTACGATCAGAGGGTCAATGGAACACGAGGCCAAGAGCAGCCTGAAGCTCGGGGGGCAGCTCACCTTGAAGGTTCTCTGCTTTGAGAAGCCGATTTATGTTCAGATCGGCTGGCTCTGTATAAGAGGCTCCCTCAGACATGATCAAGCCCAGGTCCATACAGCTAATTGGCGTATCCTCGTCTCCGTCGTGCCTTGGCCGAGACTCGTGGGGCAACAGAACTCGTAGATGCCCTGTTTTTAAGAGCCGATTAGAGGCACCTCGGCTGCGACCGCATCATGATCGTCTCGTGGAGGAACTGGGAAGGAAAAGCCGTCGTCCGGTGTACAGGGCTTGGACCGTGCTGGTGCTGCAAGAGAAGGAAAGGGACTGGATTCTCAAAAATAGCCGATGAGTTGTCGTCGGCAGAGGAATTGCGAAGAATTTTAGTCAGATATCAAATCGCAGCCTAAAAATTGAGAAGTTCTTGGCCTTCGAGCTAGTTAGAATCCGGCTTCATCAGCGTCCAAAAGGAAAGGGGTCCGAGGCGTTGCTATCGGTCTTAGCATGACAGGCGGAAGGAATGAAATTGGAGTAATTAAAGGATGAATGGGAAGAACAATTTCATTAATTCCAAGGAGCGGCTTTACAAGAAAGAGCCGATGGCTCTCAAAAGAGGGATCTGGTGCCTAGTGCACTGCTACTACTAGTCCTATACTGCTAGTCGTCGCTGTCCTCATCATCGCCGCCGTCGACGTCATCGGCGCTACTCCCAGGGAGCTCCTCGTCGCTGCTGCCCCAGCCCTTGGCCGGAGCCTCTTCCTCCTCGTCATCATCATCATCCTCGCTGTCCGCCCAGGAGCGGAAGCGCTTGATCGGCGGATACCCGATGGAGGAAGAGGATTCATCCTCCTCCTCTTCTTCTTCTTCGTCATCATCTTCGTCCTCGCTGTCCGCCCACATGCGGGGGCGCTTCTTCGGCGGGAACTTGGCGGAGGGGGAGGCCTTGGCCTTCGCTGCTTCTCCTTCTTTCTCCTCCTTGTCGGAGGAGAGGGGGTTCACGGCGGGGTGAAGGCTGTCCTCATTCTTCTTCTTCGGCAAAGATTGGGGGAAGAGGCTTGAGAAGGAGGAGGAAGAGGAAGACATTGCTACGAGGAGGAGAGGGTTTTTGGTGCCGATGGCCGGGACGGAACGAGAGGATAAGAAGAGGCTAATCAGTCGAGCACGGTCAAATAATGAGAAATCCGGTGAAGGTGTAATGCCCTTGCGGTTTCCAAGGAGTCAATGCCAAAGCTATCGGAATTTGCGGAGAAGCCGAGAAGACCGGGCATAATGATGACGGATGCTGCAACGGCTCTGCTCTCGCCACGACATGACGCTTCGAAGGGAAAGCATAATGATTTTGGAAATGTTATTTCCAAAACCAGGGGGGCATGTGTTATCACCGGATTTTGGACAAATCCGAGAGGTGGGCCGGGCTTGGAAGATTACACGTGGAAGATTTCGAAGCGGCCCGGCACGAAGGGTTTGGGCTGAATTGCCCGTGTATCTTTAATTAGTAGTTTATTATCTTAGATAAAAGTTAGAATTTGTATCGTGCACGATGGGATATTCCCACGTTAGAAAGTCCCCTGGACTATAAATATGTACCTAGGGTTTATGGAATAAACAACAACTCACGTTCAACCCAAAACAAACCAATCTCGGCGCATCGCCAACTCCTTCGTCTCGAGGGTTTCTATCGAGTAAGCGACATGTCTGCCTAGATCGCATCTTGCGATCTAGGCAGACAAGCCCCACGTTGTTCATGCGTTGCTCGTACTCGAAGCGCTTTTGATGGCGAGCAACGTAGTTATCATAGATGTGTTAGGGTTAGCATTGTTCTTCGTTTAAGCATGCTTACGTAGTGCAACCCTCGCATATCTAGCCGCCCTCACACCTATCTCGGGTGTGGGGGCGGCACCCCGCTTGATCATTATTTAGCAGATCCGATCCGTTACGATTGCTCCTTGTTCTACAAGGATTAGTTTAATATCCGCAATAGTTAGGCCTTACAAAGGGGGAGGATCCGAGTGGCACGCAGGGTGGCGTTCGCAAGTCCTAAACAGGATGTTCCGAGGATCAACTTCATGTTGGTTTTTAGGCCTTGTTTAGGATCGGCTTACGAGCACCGTGCGTGGCCGCGAGGCCCAACCTGGAGTAGGATGATCCGATTATGCGGTGAAAACCCTAAATCGTCGTAGATCTCATTAGCTCTATCTTGATCAAGCAGGACCACCAAGTATTCGTGCACCCCGTACGAATCATGGGTGGATCGGCTCTTTGAGCCGATTCACGGGATAACCCGAGAGCCGATCGAGGCTCGTATTTAATGTTTACATGTATGCCTCCGCAGAAACTAAGCGAGGCATCCCCATCACCTTCACGACCGGGTATAGGTCAGGTGGCACGCCCTTGCACTTCGCATCGCCGCGTGTGACCAGAAGAGCATTGCGGGCCGTCGCTCGGAGGGGTCTCAGCCAGCCGCAGCTCTAGGCTCTTCCCGGCTCTACGGTGTTGACAAGGCCGCTGCCCGCCGGTGGGTTTTGGCAGTCAACACTATCACATGAAACATTCTTATCATGAGCTACATGCATAAAATTATTACTCTTCACATAAGCATAGTCATTACTATTAATTGTAGTGGGAGCAAATTCAATAAAATAGCTATCATTATTATTTTCATCACCATAATCATCATATATAGGAGGCATATTGTAATCATAATTAATCTTCTCCTCAATAGTAGGTGGACTGAAAATATGATAGTCATCATTGTAATCATCATATATAGGAGGTAAAGTATCATTAAAGTAAATTTTATCCTCCATGCTTGGGGGACTAAAAGTATCATGCTCATCAAAACCAGCTTCCCCAAGATTAGAACTTTCTATATCATTATGGAAAGAAACATGGATAGTACTAATACTATGGCAATTATTAATATCATCATTTTTAGAATTAGTGTCCCAGAGATTTTCAATATCAAAAGTAGTGTGCTCTTCTAAATCATGATCACTAATGTAGGTAAAGGGCATAGGAAGATCATTGTACTCAGATTCATTATCATAATAATCATTAGGAGCAACATACTTACGGTTACCTATCGTTATCTCATACACTCGGGGATATGCCGTTACCTCTTTCTTTTTATTCCCCCTCTTCTTCTTCTTCTTCTTCGTCCCCTTCTTCTTTTTCTTCTTCTTTTCATTCTCCTTGTTCCCTTCTTTAGGAGGAAGAGGCTTGAAGGGAGGCTTCTCCACATAACTTGATTTATTTCCAGAAACAATAGAAGAAACTTGGGAGGATTCCTCCTTTTCATTAATAAGTTCAAAACACACAGCGGTCCTATCATATTTTGGCAAAGTGTCATCTTCTAAAATATTTTGTATGTAAGTATTTGTATGGCAATTATCAATGCAATAAGAAAGACACCCATGCAGGACACTATTAATATCAAGAGCACTCATATCCACCAAATAAGTTTTTTCTCAATAACTCTTCACACTCCAAAAATAATGTAAGTTCATCATGCTGATTAGGAGTGATTTCATCATCACAATACAAATTTGCAGCACTCATGGGGTTCGAATTATCATTGGAGGAGCATTAAAAATTAAAATGACCCACTCTATGGCAAAGTTCACAAATAAAAGGATAGAGGGCACAAACTTTTTCACCAAGATCATCTAGAGCCCTAGACCACTTTCTAGTTTTTTCATTCCTGTGATGGATACAATATTCTTCTTCGATTTTATTATTTTCACAAGGTCTATGAACTCCACAAAAATTAACATGCTTATAGGAAATAGCATTTTCAGAAGTTTGAACATGTTCATTGCAATCATTAATAATAGTTTCATCCTTCATGCAAGTGTCTTTAAAAGGTTCATGATACTTATCAAAATTCTTCCTAGGCAATACAAAATGAGAGGCAAAAGCTTTATAAATATTTGCAACAACTTGAGAGTCAAGACCATAAGTAGCACTCATATTTCGAAATTTATCAGTATCCATAAAAGTTTCAATGCATTCATAATAATAATTTATACCTGACTCTATACCTTTGTCGTTCTCCCATCCTTCAGTATTCTCCTGAATCCAATCAAGAAGGTCCCATTTAAACTCTTCTTTGTTGTGTGTGAATGATCCAGAACAAGCAGTATCCAGCAAGGTTTTATCTTGAAAAGAAAGTCTTGCATAGAAATTATCAATGATGATATTACCAGGAAGCTCATGAATGGGGCATTTGAGCATTAAAGACTTCAATCTCCCCCATGCTTGGGCAATACTTTTTCCATCATGAGGCCGAGAAATTATATATGCGGTTTCGGTCTTTGTGAATTTCACTTGGAGGATAGAATTTAGAATAAAATAGAGGCACAATATCCTTCCAATCAAGAGAATGCCCATCCTTCAAGCAGTTTATACCAATGCGCCGCTTTACCAGACAGCGACATAGAGAATAGTTTCTTCCTAACTTCATCCATTGAAATACCTGCACACTTGAATAACCCGCATAATTCATGTAAAAACAATAAATGATCTCCAGGATGGACAGTTCCATACTAATAACATTGCTACTATCATGCATATAAGGTTCCATAGGTTTTTTAATTTTCGCATCAAACAATTCATGTCTTAACTCAGGAAATAGATTAAAAAACTCACTGTTGTTTTCCATTATGCCTAACTAGTGAAAATAAAAACAAGAAACAAAAATATGCAATTGCAGGATCTAAAGGAAATAGCTTCGGGCACTCACACACCGGCAACAGTGCTAGGAAATAGCTTAGTAGTCGGAGGATGTGAATACCTTTTACCTTACCTCCCCGGCAACGGCGCCAGAAAATAGCTTGATGTCTATGCACGCTTCTTTTCCTGTAGACAGTGTTGGGCCTCCAAGAGCAGAGGTTTGTAGAACAGCAACAAGTTTCCCTTAAGTGAATCACCCAAGATTTATCGAACTCAGGGAGGTAGAGGTCAAAGATATCCCTCTCAAGCAACCCTACAATTACGATACAAGAAGTCTCTTGTGTCCCCAACACACCTAATACACTTGTCAGATGTATAGGTGCACTAGTTCGACGAAGAGATAGTAAGATGCAAGTGATATGGATGAATATGAGTGGTAATAACAATCTGAAATAAATATGGCAGCAAGTAAACATGTAACGAGAACTTGTTGGAAACGGTGTTTCAATGCTTAGAAACAAGGCCTAGGGATCATACTTTCACTAGTGGACACTCTCAACAATGATCACATAAATAAATAACTTCTCTTCACTTGTGCTACTTTCTCACACTCTCTTGTTGGATAACAAACACCATTCATTGTGTAGGGCTACAAGAGCACCCTCAAGCCGGAGTAAATAAGCTCCACAACTTCATAAAGGAATCACACACGATGCGCACATCATGTTACCGTCACATCGTGGAGAGTAATTCGGAGTTCATATTAAAGTAACCTCTAGAGTGCATAGTAATAGTTAACTTCATAATCTACAAGAGATTACAATCATAACCTACGCCAAGTACTACATGATGCAAACACTGTCAACATTACATCATGGAGGAGGAATAGACTACTTTAATAACATCACTAGAGTAGCACATAGATTAATAGTGATACAAAGCTCATGATCACATAAAGATCACACCATGGGAGAGAGAGATGAACCACATAGCTACCGGTAGAGCCCTCAGCCTCGGGGGAGAACTACTCCCTCCTCATCATGGGAGACATCGATGGCGATGAAGATGGCGGTGGTGTCGATGGAGATGACTCCGGGGGCAATTCCCCGTCCCGGCGACGTGCCGGAACAGAGACTTCTCGTCCCCGAAACGGAGTTTCGCGATGGCGGCGGCGTCCCTGGAGTCTTTCTGGAGTTTCGTCAATTGGTGTCGGGTTTTTAGGTCACGAGGGACTTTATAGGCGAAGAGGCGGAGTCGGAGGGGCAACAGGGCGCCCTCACCACATGGCGGCGCGACCAGGGTGGGACCCGCACCCCCCTATGGTGTGGGTCCCCCTTGGCCCCCCTCCGGCTCTCCTTCGGTGTTCTAGAACATTCCGGGGAAAATAAGGCCTTGGGCTTTCGTTTCGTCGAATTCCGAGAATATTGCCCGAACAGCCTTTCTGGAACCAAAAACAGCAGAAAACAGGAACTGGCACTTCGGCATCTTGTTAATAGGTTAGTTCCGGAAAATGCATAAAAACATTATAAAGTGTGAGCAAAACATGTAGGCATTGTCATAAAACTAGCATGGAACATCAGAAATTATAGATACGTTGGAGACGTATCAAGGGGTGATGAGCGAGCATCCCATTTTATACGCCGGATGTAGGCGAGGGGGCGGTGGCACGCATTAACGCCGACACTGAGGACAAGGCGTGACGAGACGTCCCGCTGCGCGGCTGGGGAAATAGCAACGTCGTTGCGCGAAAAATAAATTTGCGTTAGCCATAGGTAGGCGACGGTGCGCAGCAATATGCATCGCTGACGAGGCCTGCCACTCGTGGCGCGATTTTTCGTTGCGTTCGGCGCCCCCGCATTCCCCTATGTAGCGTGGATGGAATTGAGGCACGGAGCAACGTATTGAGCCGCGCAAGACGGAAAAAGGATTTGAACGTTCTGCTGGGGACGGTCGAACGTCTGACGCCTCCCAAGTCCCTTTGGAAGATTCTTTAGGAGACGTCTGCTAAATTAAGATGCTCTAAGAGCATCTCCACCGGCGCGCCCTATTGCGGCCTCGATAGCGTTTTGGGGGCCGACGTAGTTTTTGGGATCGCACCAGTGTGCCCCAAAAGGCGCCGGCTAGGTTTGGAGCCCAATAGAAGCGCCGGAGGCCCCGTACCGGCCCCTTCGTAGAGGGCGCGGATCGGGCACCGGCGCCTCGCGGTACGTCAGAAACCACGGGTGGGCTCCGCCTGGCAACCAGACGCACCGCTTTCCCCACATTGCACCGACGCCAGAGCTGACTCCCACCCATCTAGATCGCCACTGTAGCCATCGCCGTCGCGCCCGCTGCTTCAATAGACACCGCCGCTTGTCTAGGAACCGCCGTCCATTGACACGGCCGCCACCCCCTCGACTGGCAGGCGTTGTTTCGCCCGGAATAGAGCTCGCTGCCAATCGCCCCGCCCGCAAGGTGTTCGTCGGATTGCCGCGATGCACAACAACGATGAGATGATGGTGCAGCTGTTCACGAAGGAGCAGAACGCTGAGGATTTCCGGCGGCAACAACTGCAGCTGATTCTAACGAGCGTGCTCCGCGTTCACTAGCCTTTGTTCGCCGTGCCTCGGCGCGGCGGCTCAAAGCCAGGCAAGAGGAGGGACATCAACCGGCATCATCAAGCCGGCGCAATGCTGCTTGATGCCGACTACTTCACCGACGATGCGACTCCTTCGCCGAAGGAATTTGGCGCCGGTTTAGGATGAACAAGGATCTGCTCATG
Source organism: Lolium rigidum (assembly GCF_022539505.1). Taxonomy (NCBI): domain Eukaryota; kingdom Viridiplantae; phylum Streptophyta; class Magnoliopsida; order Poales; family Poaceae; genus Lolium; species Lolium rigidum. The sequence goes on from NC_061508.1 coordinate 45,831,119, forward strand.
AAGATTGTCTACGGCGTCACGGAGTACGACGACTACTTCATGGCCAAACAAGATTGCACAGGTTTGCGAGGCTTCACCTCAGTCCAGAAGTGCACTGCTGCAATGCGCTGTCTTGAATACAGAGCTCCTCCAGATACAGCCAACGACTACCTGCAGATGGCGGATTCGACATGTTCATAGACTCTCTACAGATTTTGTCGAGCCGTCATAGCGGTGTTTGGTAAAGACTATTTGAGAGCACCAAGGGCAGATGATACAGCTCGGATCTTGCAAATAATGCAGCAACAGGATTTTCTGGGATGCTCGGAAGCATTGATGGTATGCATTGGGCCTCGCAGAATTGCCATTTTTCTTGGTAGGGGATCTACAAGGGGCATACTGGTGAGTGCAGTGTCATTCTAGAGGCGTTGGTAGACCATGACCTCTGGATTGGCATGTTTTTTTTTGGCATGGCAGGAACAAACAATGATATCAACGTGCTGCAACTATTTTGATGTTTTTCCAGGCTAGCTGAGGAACAAGCTCCTGCCGTGAACTTTGAGGTAAACGGTCACGCATACAACAAGGGGCACTATCTAGCTGATGGTATCTACCCGATGTTCATGCTCAACTTTAGGCAGATCTAGCTGCGCATTTGTGGACGAGAAGAAGAGCTGCTAACAATATATGATTTAATTTCTATTTGTTTGATTGTATGAATAATTAAATTTCCATTTGTTTAATTGTATGAATAATTAAATTTCTATTTGTGTGATTGAATGAATAATTAATACAGTATGAATAAAATGTGATTGATATGTTATTTCAAAATATTGTAAAAAGGAAAAAAATGTTTTGGGGGCCGCCGTATGGGAGGGGGTCGTTGTGGAAACAACATTCCCAATAGAGACTGCAGTGCCAACGCTCTTCATACAGTAGTGCCGGTACCTCTGCCGACGCCTATTTAATAAGCGCAGATGGAGATGCTCTAATCATTTGATAATTGGAGGACCAAAGTCGCCGGGCCTTGTGCGCATAGCTTGGAAGGAGATTCTAGCTAGCTCGCGGCTAATATGAAAATTCCGTAGATAGCTAGTGACTCCGCTTTGTTGTATACTTGTGATGATACAGCTATAGGAAACGAATCAGCAAACAAAATATTGCGTCACAGTCAGTCACGAATTAAGCACCAAACTCTGACGGGTACTTGATCGAACTGACTGATGCGGCTGATGAGCAGTATACGTAACATCTTGGCTTCAGACATGGGACATTGTTTGCTCTGCACGCACGCATCAGCTGAATCTGAGAGGCACGTCCGTTCCGTTCCGTTCCAGATCATCTTGGATATCTGTCTGTCTGTCTGTTAAACGTGGCCAAACTGTACCCCGACCTCCAGTGGATGCTGGCCCTGACGAGAATGCTGCAGCAGCTCTGGTCTCTCTCCCTCTAGCTCTTTTCCTCCATGGCTCCATGTGATGTGGGGCCTCGCGGCTCCGGCGGCCACCGCATTGACCTCGTGGAACGTGCAAGTACAGGTGTAGTGTACCAGCTGCTGCGAATAGAATCTTCCGCCGCGTGGTTGCCTGCGTATACTGATGAACTTGATCGGAGAAAGTAAATTGGATGGGAGGAAGCACATGATTTTTTATTTGCGGCGGGCCGTATTTGGATAGAGGGGCACGCACCGGCTGGGGGCCCATGGAGGCCTCCGACAAGCTCCGTTTACAGCCATCGCGTTATTTATACGATAAATAAGCAGAAGGTAAGAACCAAACATATCGGATCCGTGGCGCAATGGTAGCGCGTCTGACTCCAGATCAGAAGGTTGCGTGTTCGATTCACGTCGGGTTCAATACCCGAACTATGTCCGATACCTTTTTTTTTCCTTTCTCCAAATCCATGCATCTCGCGCTGATTCTCCATTTTTTTTTTGTTTTTTGATTTGAGGAAATGGTGGTGGTGATCCATCTTTTTTATGAGGGAATGCCATTCGGCTAGCTTTATTCCATACCAAATAAGCTTACATCATTTATTAAAGAGGTGAGAATAAAACTAGGAGGATCATCGTCCCAAATACAAGAATTGAAAGTCTGAAAACAGTTTGTAGCTAACTCATGAGCCACCGAATTTAATTCCCTTGGACAAAATTCATACGACACTTTACTGAAACCTGAAGCTAAAAAGTTGCAATCAAAAAAATTGCAGTTGTAGCCGAGAAACCACCATTCAGCATTGCTTCCACCACTTGAATATTATCCGATTGGATGATAAATCTATTGCAACCAACATGGTGTGCCAAACAGAGTTCTTCTCTTAGCGCATATGCTTCTGCCATCATGGAATGCGCAACAAAAGGCAGACTTTTGCTTTGAGCTGCAATAAATTTTCCTCTATAATCTCTTATGATAACACCTGCACTTCCTCTGCCTTCCTCTTCGCTATATGCAGCATCAACATTAATTTTTAGGAAACCCTCCGGTGGGCACTTCCATGCTTCCTTGTCACGACATGTAGGCTTCTTATTCGATCTCCAATAATTTGTTGCTAGAGCTCTGATAGCCATGGCTGGTCGGTGAGGAGCTGGGATGCTCTCTCCATGTGTATACTGTCTACGCTCCCACCATATATACCAAGCACCTGTCAAAATAATTTCTGGTAGACCAACACCATTTAAAGGGTCCCAAGATCCTCCTTTAATGATAATATGTTCTAGAGCAATGGCACCAGCTCTATCCACATTTGTAGCTTCGTGTATTACCAACTGAACACCTAGCTTCTCCCAGACTTGCTTAGCTCTTAGACATGTGAATAGAGAGTGCATAATATCTTCACATCCAACTAAGCAAATTGGGCAACCGCTTGTTGTTGTAATTGTTGGAGATATGCCCAAGAGGCAATAATAAAGTGGTTATTATATATCTTTATGTTTATGATAAATGTTTGCATACCATATTATAATTGTATTAACCGAAATATTGATACATGTGTGTTATGTAAACAACAAGGAGTCCCTAGTAAGCCTCTTGTATAACTAGCTTGTTGATTAATGGATGATCATCGTTTTATGATCATGAAAATTGGATGTTATTAATAACAAAGTTATTTCATTGATGAATGATGTAATGGACACACCCAATTAAGCGTAGCATAAGATCACGTCATTAAGTTCATTTGCTATAAGCTTTCCGATACATAGTTACCTAGTCCTTCGACCATGAGATCATGTAAATCACTTATGCCGGAAGGGTACTTTGATTACATCAAACGCCACTGCGTAAATGAGTGGTTATAAAGGTGGGATTAAGTATTCGGAAAGTATGAGTTGAGGCATATGGATCAAGAGTGGGATATTGTCCATCCCAGTGACGGATAGATATACGCTGGGCCCTCTCGGTGGAATATCGTCTAATTAGCTAGCAAGCATATGAATGGTTCATAAGAGATGACATACCACGGTACGAGTAAAGAGTACTTGTCAGAGACGAGGTTGAACGAGGTATAGAGATACCGATGATCAAACCTCGGACAAGTAAAATATCGCGTGACAAAAGGAATCGGTATCGTATGTAAATGGTTCAATCGATCACTAAGTCATCGTTGAATATGCGGGAGCCATTATGGATATCCAGATCCCGCTATTGGTTATTGGTCAGAGAGAGGTCTCGACCATGTCTGCATAGTTCACGAACCGTAGGGTGACACACTTAAGGTTTGATGTCGTTTAAGTAGATATGGAATATGGAATGGAGTTCGGAGTTTTGTTCGGAGTCTCGGATGGGATCCAGGACATCACGAGGAGTTCCGGAATGGTCCGGAGAATAAGATTCATGTATAGGAAGTCATTTTCCAAGTTTGAAAATGATCCGGTGCATTTATGGAAGGTTCTAGAAAAGTCCGGAAGAAATCACCATGGAAGGTGGAGCCCCGGAGGGACTCCACCTAGCATGGCCGGCCAGCCTAAGGGGGGAGGAGTCCCAGGTGGACTCCACCCATGGTGGCCGGCCACCCCCCCAAGGAAGGGGTGGGAGTCCCACCTTGAGTAGGAGTCCCACCTTGGGTAGGTTTCCCACCTTAGGCAAGTTTTGGGTTGGGGTCTTATTCGAAGACTTGTAGTCCAACTCTTGGGGGTTTCACCTATAAAAAGAGGGACAAGGGGAGGGGGCCGGCCACCCCAATCCACACCTTGGCCGCACCCCTTGAGGCCGGCGCCCCCTCTCCCCAAACCCTAGCCGCCTCTCCTCCTCCACCTCTCTTGCAGCGCATAGGCGAAGCCCTGCCGGAGATCTCCACCACCACCGTCACCACGCCGTCGTGCTGCCGGGATTCCGAGGAGGATCTACAACTTCCGCTTCCCGTTGGAACGGGGAGAAGGACATCGTCTTCATCAACACTGAACGTGTGACCGAGTACGGAGGTGCTGCCCGACTGTGGCACCGTCAAGATCTTCTACGCGCTTTTGAAAGCGGCAAGTGATCATCTTCTGCAACAACGAGATCTAATCTCGTAGGCTTTGGAAATCTTCAAGGGTTTATCTCGTGATCCCCTCGTTGCTACCATCTTCTAGATTGCATCTTGGCTTGGTTTTCGTTCTTGCGGTAGGAATTGTTTTTGTTTTATATGCTACGAATCCCATCAGTGGTATCAGAGCCGTGTCTATGCATAGATTGGTTGCACAAGTAGAACACAATTGTTTCGTGGGCGTTGATGCTTTGTTGTCTTTAGTTCGTGTACTTCGCATCTTTGTGGCATAGTGGGATGAAGCGACTCGGGCTAACTTTACATGACCGCGTTCATGAGATTTGCTCCACGCTTGACATGCAACTTGTATTGCATAAGTGGCTTTGCGGGTGTCTGTCTCTCCCACTATAGTGAAGATCCAATTTACTCTTTCTATTGACAACACTAGTATCACCGTTGTGGTTCATGTTCGTAGGTAGATTGGATCTTACTCGAAAACCCTAAACCACGTAAAATATGCAAACCAAATTAGAGACGTCTAACTTGTTTTTGCAGGGTTTGGTGATGTGACATGGCCATAATGTGATGATGAATATGTATGAGATGATCATTATTGTATTGTGGCAACCGGCAGGAGCCTTATGGTTGTCTTTAAATTTCATGTTGAGTAGTATTTCAAAGAAGTTGTAATAGTTGCTACATGGGAGTACAATCATGAAGACAGCGCCATTGACCTTGACGCTACACCGACGATGATGGAGATCATGCCCGTTGATGATGGAGATCATGTCCGTGCTTTGGAGATGAAGATCAAAGGCGCAAAGACAAATGGGCCATATCATATCACATATGAATTTCATGTGATGTTAATCCTTTTATGCATCTTATATTGCTTAGATCACGACGAGAGCATTATAAGATGATCCCTCTCACTAAATATCAAGATAATAAAGTGTTCATCCTTAGTAGCACCGTTGCTAAGACTTGTCGTTTTGAATCATCTCGTGATGATCGGGTGTGATAGATTCTACATGTGCATACAACGGGTGCAAGCCAGATTTGCACACGCGGATACTAAGGTTGCCTTGACGAGCCTAGCATGTACAGACATGGTCTCGGAACACGGGATACCGAAAGGTAGAGCATGAGTCATATGAATGATATGATGAACACTTTGAGTGTTCGCCAATGAAGTTACATCTTGTCTCGTGATGATCGGACTTGGTGTAGTGGATTTGGTTCGTGTGATCACTAAGACAATGCGAGGGATATTGTTTTGAGTGGGAGTTCACCTAGTTTAATTTTTTAGAATTAAAATTTTAACTCAATTTGTCATAAACTTAGTCTAAACTCTTGCAAATATATGTTGTAGATCATGGCGTCCCCATCAATCAATTTTAACCAGTTCCTAGAGAAAGAAAAGCTTAAAAGCAATGGTAGCAACTTCACCAACTGGTTCCGTCATGTGAGGATCTTCCTCAATGGCGGAAATCTGCAATATGTGCTTGATGCACCGCTAGGTCCCCCACCACCACCTGCGTAGATCCGAGGACGAAAAGAATGTTTACGAGACTCGGGTGACTCGGTACTCTCAAGTTCAGTGTGCCATCCTGTGCAGCCTAGAGGCGGAGCTCCAAAAGCGTTTTGAGCACCACGACCCTTATGAGCTGGTCAATGAGCTGAAAACGATATTTTCAAACTCATGCGGCCGTAGAAAGCTATGAGGCTTCGAAGCACTTCTTTGGCTGTATGATGGAAGATGGAAGCTCCGTTAGTGAGCACGTGTGATGTCTACGGGAGCTTCTATTCTTGTAGACAGTGTTGGGCCTCCAAGAGCAGAGGTTTGTAGAACAGCAGCAAGTTTCCCTTAAGTGGATCACCCAAGGTTTATCGAACTCGGGGAGGAAGAGGTCAAAGATATCCCTCTCATGCAACCCTGCAACCACAAAGCAAGAAGTCTCTTGTGTCCCCAACACACCTAATAGGTGCACTAGTTCGGCGAAGAGATAGTGAAATACATGTGGTATGAATAAATGCGAGCAGTAGTAATGGCGCCAGAAAATAGATTGCTGGCGTGTGGTTGATGGTGGTAATATGGTAGCAGTAGTAACGCGATAGAAACGAGTAAACAAGCAGCGATAGCGATATTTAGGAACAAGGCCTAGGGATTACACTTTCACTAGTGGACACTCTCAACATTGATCACATAGCGAGAATAGATAAATGCATACTCTACACTCTCTTGTTGGATGATGAACACATTGCGTAGGATTACACGAACCCTCAATGCCGGAGTTAACAAGCTCCACAATTCAATGTTCATATTTAAATAACCTTAGAGTGCAAGAAAGATCAACACGACTAAACCAAGTACTAACACAAAGCATGCACACTGTCACCTTCACACTATGTAGGAGGAATAGATCACATCAATACTATCATAGCAATAGTTAACTTCACAATCTACAAGAGATCATGATCATAGCATACGCCAAGTACTAACACGGATGCACACACTCGTCACCATTACACCGTGTAGGAGGAATAAAACTACTTTAATAACATTGCTAGAGTAGCACATAGATAAATTGTGATACAAACACATTGCAATCATAAAGAGATATAAATAAGCCCTTCACTATGCCATTCATAACAGCGAGTAAGTATTACGTGAAATATAGCCTAAGAGACCCACACGGTGCACACACTGTCACCTTTACACACGTGGGACAAGGAGTCTCCGGAGATCACATAAGTAAAACTCACTTGACTAGCACAATGACATCTAGATTACAAGCATCATCATATGAATCTCAATCATGTAAGGCAGCTCATGAGATTATTGTATTGAAGCACATAGGAGAGAGATGAACCACATAGCTACCGGTACAGCCCCGAGCCTCGATGGAGAACTACTCCCTCCTCATGGGAGCAGCAGCGGTGATGAAGATGGCGGTGGAGATGGCAGCGGTGTCGATGGAGAAGCCTTCCGGGGGCACTTCCCCGCTCCGGCAGGGTGCCGGAACAGAGACTCCTGTCCCCCAGATCTTGGCTTCGCGATGGCGGCGGCTCTGGAAGGTTTCTATGGGTTTCGTCCAACGTAATAGGGTTTTCGCGATGGAGGCTTTAACTAGGCGGAAGGGCAGCCTCGGAGGGGGCCTGGGGCCACCACACCATAGGGTGGCGCGGCCCCCCCTCTGGCCGCGCCAGGGTGTGGTGTGGGGCCCCCTGGGCTTCCCTCTGGCGGCTCTCGGGTGTTCTGGATGGTTCCGGGAAAATAGGAACCTGGGTCTTGATTTCGTCCGATTCCGAGAATATTTCGTTACTAGGATTTCTGAAACCAAAAACAGCAGAAAACGAGAACCGGCACTTCGGCATCTTGTTAATAGGTTAGTTCCGTAAAATGCACGAATATGACATAAAGTGTGCATAAAACATGTAGATAACATCAATAATGTGGCATGGAACACAAGAAATTATCGATACGTCGGAGACGTATCAGCATCCCCAAGCTTAGTTACGCTCGTCCCGAGCAGGTAAAACGATAACAAAGATAATTTCTGGAGTGACATGCCATCATAAACTTGATCATACTATTGTAAGCATATGTAATGAATGCAGCGATCAAAACAATGGTAATGACATGAGTAAACAACTGAATCATAAAGCAATGATTTTTCATGAATAGCACTTCAAGACAAGCATCAATAAGTCTTGCATAAGAGTTAACTCATAAAGCAATAAATCAAAGTAAAGGTATTGAAGCAACACAAAGGAAGATTAAGTTTAAGCGGTTGCTTTCAACTTGTAACATGTATATCTCATGGATAATTGTCAACATAGAGTAATATAACAAGTACAATATGCAAGTATGTAGGAATCAATCCACAGTTCACACAAGTGTTTGCTTCTTGAGGTGGAGAGAGATAGGTGAACTGACTCAAAATAAAAGTAAAAAGAATGGTCCTTCAAAGAGGAAAGCATCGATTGCTATATTTGTGATAGAGCTTTTATTTTGAAAACATGAAACAATTTTGTCAACGGTAGTAATAAAGCATATGAGTTATGAAAGTTATATCTTACAAGTTGCAAGCCTCATGCATAGTATACTAATAGTGCCCGCACCTTGTCCTAATTAGCTTGGACTACCGGATCATCACATACACATGTTTTAACCAAGTGTCACAATGGGGTACCTCCATGCCGCCTGTACAAAGGTCTAAGGAGAAAGCTCGCATTTTGGATTTCTCGCTTTTGATTATTCTCAACTTAGACATCCATACCGGGACAACATGGACAACGAGATAATGGACTCCTCTTTAATGCATAAGCATGTGGCAACAATTATTATTCTCATATGAGATTGAGGATATATGTCCAAAACTGAAACTTGCACCATGAATCATGGCTTTAGTTAGCGGCCCAATGTTCTTCTCTAATAATATGCATGCTCCAACCATTAAGGTGGTAGATCTCTCTTACTTCAGACAAGACGGACATGCATAGCAACTCACATGATATTCAACAAAGAATAGTTGATGGCGTCCCCGAAGCATGGTTATCGCACAACAAGCAACTTAATAAGAGATAAAGTGCATAAGTACATATTCAATACCACAATAGTTTTTAAGCTATTTGTCCCATGAGCTATATATTGCAAAGGTGAATGATGGAATTTTAAAGGTAGCACTCAAGCAATTTACTTTGGAATGGCGGATAAATACCATGTAGTAGGTAGGTATGGTGGACACAAATGGCATAGTGGTTGGCTCAAGGATTTGGGATGCATGAGAAGTATTCCCTCTCGATACAAGGCTTAGGCTAGCAAGGTTATTTGAAACAGACACAAGGATGAACCGGTGCAGCAAAACTCACATAAAAGACATATTGTAAACATTATAAGACTCTACACCATCTTCCTTGTTGTTCAAAACTCAATACTAGATATTATCTAGACTCTAGAGAAACCAAATATGCAAACCAAATTAGCAAGCTCTAAGTGTTTCTTCATTAATGGGTGCAAAGTATATGATGCAAGAGCTTAAACATGAGCACAACAATTGCCAAGTATCAAATTATCCAAGACATTTTAGAATTACTACATGTAGCATTTTCCAATTCCAACCATATAACAATTTAACGAAGAAGAAACTTCGCCATGAATACTATGAGTAGAGCCTAAGGACATACTTGTCCATATGCTACAGCGGAGCGTGTCTCTCTCCCACAAAGTGAATGCTAGGATCCATTTTATTCAAACAAAACAAAAAACAAAAACAAACCGACGCTCCAAGCAAAGTGCATAAGATGTGACGGAATAAAAATATAGTTTCGGGGGAGGAACCTCGATAATGTTGTCGATGAAGAAGGGGATGCCTTGGGCATCCCCAAGCTTAGACGCTTGAGTCTTCTTAGAATATGCAGGGGTGAACCACCGGGGCATCCCCAAGCTTAGAGCTTTCACTCTCCTTGATCATATTGTATCATACTCCTCTCTTGATCCTTGAAAACTTCCTCCACACCAAACTCGAAACAACTCATTAGAGGGTTAGCGCATAATAAAAATTCACATGTTCAGAGGTGACACAATCATTCTTAACACTTTTGGACATTGCATAAAGCTACTGGACATTAATGGATCAAAGAAATTCATCCAACATAGCAAAAGAGGCAATGCGAAATAAAAGGCAGAATCTGTCAAAACAGAACAGTCCGTAAAGATGGATTTTATTAGGGCACCAGACTTGCTCAAATGAAAATGCCCAAATTGAATGAAAGTTGCGTACATATCTGAGGATCATGCACGTAAATTGACTTAATTTTCTGAGCTACCTACAGGGAGGTAGACCCAGATTCGTGACAGCAAAGAAATCTGAAACTGCACAGTAATCCAAATCTAGTATCAACCTTTCTATCAACGACTTTACTTGGCACAACAAAACACAAAACTAAGATAAGGAGAGGTTGCTACAGTAGTAAACAACTTCCAAGACACAAATATAAAACAAAGTACTGTAGCAAAATAACACATGGGTTATCTCCCAAGAAGTTCTTTCTTTATAGCCGTTAAGATGGGCTCAGTAGTTTTAGTGATGCACTCGCAAGAAATAGTAGTTGAAGCAAAAGAGAGCATCAAAAGGCAAATTCAAAACACATTTAAGTCTAACATGCTTCCTATGCATAGGAATCTTGTAACTAAACAAGTTCAAGAAGCATAATGCAACAAGCATAGAAAAACTAGACAAGCTCAACTTCAAGATTTTAAGCATATAGAGAGGTATTTTAGTATCATGAAAATTTCTACAACCATATTTTCCTCTCTCATAATAACTTTCAGTAGCAACATGAGCAAACTCAACAATATAACCATCACATAAAGCTTTCTTATCATGAGTCTCATGCATAAAATTATTACTCTCCACATAGGCATAATCAATTTTATTAGTAATAGCGGGAGCAAATTCAACAAAGTAGCTATCATTATTATTCTCATCAAGTGTAGGAGGCATAGTATAATCACAATAAAATTTATTCTCCATAGTAGGTTTTACCAAAAGACCACTATTATAATCATCATAAATAGGAGGCAAAGTATCATCAAAGAAAATTTTCTCCTCAATGCTTGGGGGACTAAAAAGATCATGAAAACCAGCTTCCCCAAGCTTAGAACTTTCTACATTATTATCAACAATGGTGTTCAAAGCGTTCATACTAATATTACTACCAAGCATGCAAATAAAATTCCATAGGTTTTTTAATTTTCGCATCAAACAATCCATGTTTTAAATCAGGAAATAGAATAAGAAGCTCATTGTTGTCCATTATGCCAAACTAGTGTAAACAAGAAACAAAAAGATGCAATTGCAGGATCTAAAGGAAATAGCTTCGAGCACAAACACAATGGCGCCGTAAAAGTATCGTACCCGGAACCGGAGTATGAGTGCCTTTTTACCTTTCCTCCCCAGGCAACGGCGCCGTAAAAGTGCTTGATGTCTACGGGAGCTTCTATTCTTGTAGACAAGTGTTGGGCCTCCAAGAGCAGATGTTTGTAGAACGAGCAAGCAAGTTTCCCTTAAGTGGATCACCCAAGGTTTATCGAACTCAGGGAGGAAGAGGTCAAAGATATCCCTCTCATGCAACCCCGCAACCACAAAGCAAGAAGTCTCTTGTGTCCCCAACACACCTAATAGTTGCACTAGTTCGGCGAAGAGATAGTGAAATACGGGTGGTATGAATAAATGCGAGCAAGTAGTAATGGCGCCGGAAAATAGATTGGCTGGCGTGTGGTTGATGGTGGTAATATGGTAGCAAGTAGTAACGCAGTAGAAACAAGAAACAAGCAACGATAGCGTATTTAGGAACAAGGCCTAGGGATTACACTTTCACTAGTGGACACTCTCAACATTGATCACATAGCGTAATAGATAAATGCATACTCTACACTCTCTTGTTGGATGATGAACACATTGCGTAGGATTACACGAACCCTCAATGCCGGAGTTAACAAGCTCCACAATTCAATGTTCATATTTAAATAACCTTAGAGTGCAAGAAAGATCAACACGACTAAACCAAGTACTAACACACAGCATGCACACTGTCACCTTCACACTATGTAGGAGGAATAGATCACATCAATACTATCATAGCAATAGTTAACTTCACAATCTACAAGAGATCATGATCATATCATACGCCAAGTACTAACACGGATGCACACACTGTCACCATTACACCGTGTAGGAGGAATAAAAATACTTTAATAACATTGCTAGAGTAGCACATAGATAAATTGTGATACAAACACATTGCAATCATAAAGAGATATAAATAAGCACTTCACTATGCCATTCATAACAGCGAGTAAGTATTCTGTGAAATATAGCCTAAGAGACCCACACGGTGCACACACTGTCACCTTTACACACGTGGGACAAGGAGTCTCCGGAGATCACATAAGTAAAACTCACTTGACTAGCACAATGACATCTAGATTACAAGCATCATCATATGAATCTCAATCATGTAAGGCAGCTCATGAGATTATTGTATTGAAGCACATAGGAGAGAGATGAACCACATAGCTACCGGTACAGCCCCGAGCCTCGATGGAGAACTACTCCCTCCTCATGGGAGCAAGCAGCGGTGATGAAGATGGCGGTGGAGATGGCAGCGGTGTCGATGGAGAAGCCTTCCGGGGCACTTCCCCGCTCCGGCAGGGTGCCGGAACAGAGACTCCTGTCCCCTGGATCTTGGCTTCGCGATGGCGGCGGCTCTGGAAGGTTTCTGTGGGTTTCGTCCAACGTAATAGGGTTTTCGCGATGGAGGCTTTAAATAGGCGGAAGGGCAGCCTCGGAGGGGGCCTGGGGCCACCACACCATAGGGCGGCGCGGCCCCCCTCTGGCCGCGCCAGGGTGTGGTGTGGGGCCCCCAGGGATTCCTCCGGCGGCTCTCGGGTGTTCCGGATGGTTCCGGGAAAAATAGGAACCCGGGTCTTGATTTCGTCCGATTCCGAGAATATTTCGTTACTAGGATTTCGAAACCAAAAACAGCAGTAAAACGAGAACCGGCACTTCGGCATCTTGTTAATAGGTTAGTTCCAGAAAATGCACGAATATGACATAAAGTGTGCATAAAACATGTAGATAACATCAATAATGTGGCATGGAACACAAGAAATTATCGATACGTCGGAGACGTATCAACGTGCTCGCTATGTTCGGGCACGCGAAGAAGCTCAGTGACTTGAGGATAGTGATTCCTAACCAGCTGGGTATTCATCGTGTCCTCCAATCACTTCCACCAAGTTACAAGAACTTTGTGATGAACTACAATATGCAGAACATGAACAAGGAGTTACTTGAACTCTTCTCCATGCTGAAAGCTGCTGAGATTGAGATACAGAAAGAGCACCAAGTATTGATGGTCAACAAGACCACCAGTTTCAAGAAGCAAGGCAAACCTAAGAAGGCAACTTCAAGAAGGGCGGCAAGAAAGCTGCCGCGCCTCCTGAAAAGCCTAAGGGTGGCCCTAAACCTGATACTGAGTGCTATTACTGCAATGGGAAGGGGCACTGGAAGCGTAATTGCCCCAAGTACTTGGCTTAGCTGAAGAGCGGCCTTGTCAAGAAGAAGAAAGGTATATCTGATATACATGTTATAGATGTCTATCTTACTGGTTCTCGTACTAGTGCCTGGGTATTTGATACTAGTTCGGTTGCTCACATTTGTAACTCGAAACAGGAACTACGGTATAAACGAAGCCTGGTGAGGGACGAAGTGACGATGCGCGTTGGAAATGGATCCAAGGTCGATGTGATCGTTGTCGGCACGCTCCCTCTACATCTACCTTCGGGATTAATTTTAAACCTCAATAATTGTTATTTGGTGCCTGCGTTGAGCATGAACATTATATCTGGATCTTGTTTAATGCAAGACGGTTATTCATTTAAGTCTGAGAATAATGGTTGTTCTATTTTTATGAATAATATATTTTATGGTCATGCGCGTGAGACGAATGGTTTATTCTTGTTAAATCTCGATAGTAGTGATACACATGTTCATAACATTGATGCTAAGCGAATTAAATTGAATGATAATTCTACTTATATGTGGCACTGTCGTCTTGGTCATATTGGAGTGAAACGCATGAAAAAACTCCATTCCGATGGACTACTTGAGTCACTTGATAGATGCGAAGCATGTCTAATGGGGAAAATGACTAAGACTCCATTCTCTGGTATTATGGAGCGAGCTACAGACTTATTGGAAATCATACATACCGATGTGTGCGGACCAATGAGTGTAGCCTCGCGCAGTGGTTATTGTTATGTTCTAACCTTCACAGATGATCTGAGTAGACATGGGTATATCTATTTCATGAAACATAAATCCGAAACTTTCGAGAAGTTTAAGGAATTCCAAAGTGAAGTAGAAAATCAACGTAACAAGAAGATTAAGTTTTTGCGTTCTGATCGCGGAGGCGAATATCTGAGTTATGAGTTTGGCATGCATTTAAAGAAATGCAGAATACTTTCACAGTTGACACTGCCGGGAACACCACAGCGCAATGGTGTGTCCGAACGTCGTAATCAAACTCTCTTAGATATGGTTCATTCTATGACGTCTCTTACTGATTTTCCGTTATCGTTTTGGGGTTATGCATTAGAGACAGCTGCATTCACTTTAAATAGGGCACCATCTAAATCCGTTGAAACGACACCGTATGAATTATGGTTTAATAAGAAACCTAAGCTGTTGATGGCGCGTGATGCACATGTCCGTTGGGAACCCCAAGAGGAAGGTGTGATGCGCACAGCAGCAAGTTTTCCCTCAGAAAGAAACCAAGGTTATCGAACCAGTAGGAGATGAAGGCCACGTGAAGGTTGTTGGTGGAGGAGTGTAGTGCGGCGCAACACCAGGGATTCCTGCGCCAACGTGGAACTTGCACAACACAATCAAAATACTTTGCCCCAACTTAACAGTGAGGTTGTCAATCTCACCGGCTTGCTGTAAACAAAGGATTAAACGTATGGTGTGGAGAATGATGTTTGTTTGCGAAGAACAACAGAGAACGAGTTTGCGGTAGATTGTATTTCAGATGTAAAAGAATGGACCGGGGTCCACAGTTCACTAGTGGTGTCTCTCCAATAAGATAAATAGCATGTTGGGTGAACAAATTACGGTTGGGCAATTGACAAATAGAGAGGGCATAACAATGCACATACATATCATGATGACTACTATGAGATTTACTTAGGGCATTACGACAAAGAACATAGACCGCTATCCAAGCATGCATCTATGCCTAAAAAGTCCACCTTCGGGTTAGCATCCGCACCCCTTCCAGTATTAAGTTGCAAACAACGGACAATTGCATTAAGTATGGTGCATAATGTAATCAACACAAATATCCTTAGACAAAGCATTGATGTTTTATCCCTAGTGGCAACAACACATCCACAACCTTAGAACTTTCTCGTCATCGTCCTGCATTCAATGGAGGCATGAACCCACTATCGAGCATAAATACTCCCTCTTGGAGTCACAAGTATCAACTTGGCCAGAGCCTCTACTAGCAACGGAGAGCATGCAAGAACATAAACAACACATATATGATAGATCAATTAATCAACTTGACATAGTATTCCATATTCATCGGATCCCAACAAACACAACATGTAGCATTACAAATAGACGATCTTGATCATGATAGGCAGCTCACAAGATCTAAACATGATAGCAGAAAGAGGAGAAGACAACCATCTAGCTACCGCTATGGACCCATAGTCCAAGGATGAACTACTCACGCATCAATCCGGAGGCGGGCATGGTGATGTAGAGCCCTCCGGTGATGATTCCCCTCTCCGGCAGGGTGCCGGAGGCGATCTCCGAATCCCCCGAGATGGGATTGGCGGCGGCGGCGTCACAGTAACTTTTCTCGTATCGTGGCTCTCGGTGATAGGGTTTTCGCGACGGAGAGAATATATAGGCGAAGGGGCAGAGTCGGGAGGCGCTCGAGGGGCCCACCCCATAGGGTGGCGCGCCCAGAGGTGGGGCTGCGCCCCCTAGGGTGTGTCCGCCTCGTCGCCCCTCTTCATCTCCTCTTCGGACTTCTGGAAGGCTCCGTGGAAAATAAGACCGTGGGCTTTTGTTTCGTCCAATTCTGAGAATATTTCCTGTGTAAGATTTCTGAAATCAAAAACAGCAGAAAACAGGAACTGGCGCTTCGACATCTTGTTAATAGGTTAGTGCCGGAAAATGCATCAAAATGATGTAAAGTGTATATAAAACATGTGAGTATTGTCATAAAACTAGCATGGAACATAAGAAATTATAGATACGTTTGAGACGTATCAGCTGTCGTTCCTTAAAGTTTAGGGTTGCGAAGCCTATGTAAAAAAGTTACAACCGGACAAGTTAGAACCCAAAGCGGAGAAATGCGTCTTCATAGGATACCCTAAGGAAACTATTGGGTATACTTTCTATCACAGATCCAAAGGCAAAATCTTTGTTGCTAAGAACGGAACCTTTCTTGAGAAGGAGTTTCTCACTACAGAAGTGACTGGAAGAAAAGTAGAACGCGACGAGGTTATTGAACCTTCTCTCGTAGATCAGAGTAGCGCAGTGCCGGAAGAAGTTCCTGTACAGCCTACACCGATAATAGAGGAAGTTAATGATAATGATCATGAAACTTCGAACGAGGTAGCTACTGAACGAGGAAGCGATGATGAGCCCAGATTCCAACAAATGGCAAGAAGCCATGAAATCCGAAATGGGATCCATGTATGATAACAAAGTGTGGACTTTGGTAAACTTACCTGATAGCCGCAAGGCTGTCGAGAATAAATGGATCTTCAAGAGAAAAACAGATGCTGATGGTAATGTTACTGTCTATAAAGCTCGACTTGTCGCAAAGGATTTCCAACAAATTCAAGGTGTTGACTACGATGAGACCTTCTCACCTGTAGCGAAGCTAAAGTCTGTGAGGATTTTGTTAGCAATAGCTGCATTTTTCGATTATGAGATTTGGCAGATGGATGTCAAAACGGCGTTCCTTAATGGAGACATTGAGGAAGAGTTGTATATGGTACAACCCAAAGGTTTTGTCGATCCTAAAAATGCTGAGAAGGTGTGCAAACTTCAGCGTTCAATTTATGGACTGAAGCAAGCATCCAGGAGTTGGAACCGACGCTTTGATAAGGCGATCAAAGACTTCGGGTTTATACAGTGTCATGGAGAGGCCTGTATTTACAAGAAAGTGAGTGGGAGCTCTGTAGCATTCCTGATATTATATGTAGATGGCATATTATTGATTGGGAATGATATAGAACTATTAAGTAGTGTAAAAGATTATTTGAATAAGTGTTTTTCAATGAAAGACCTTGGTGAAGCAGCGTACATTTTAGGCATCAAGATTTATAGAGATAGATCAAGACGCCTAATAGGGCTTTCACAGAGTACATCCTGGACAAGATTCTAAAGAAGTTTAGAATGGATGAAAGTAAGAAAGGATTCTTACCGATGTTGCCAGGTAAGGTCTTGAGTAAGACTCAAGGTTCGGCTACGGTAGAAGAAAGAGAGAGGATGAACAAGATCCCCTATGCCTTGGCAGTAGGCTCTATCATGTATGCCATGCTGTGTACTAGACCGGATATAGCACATGCAGTTAGTTTGACTAGCAGATATCAAAGTGATCCAGGTATGGAACACTGGACAGCGGTCAAGAATATCCCGAAGTACTTGAAAAGGACTAAGGATATGTTTCTTTGTTATGGCGGTGACCAAGAGCTCGTTGTAACCAGTTACATCGATGCAAGTTGGAACACTGATCCTGATGACTCTAAGTCTCAGTCTGGGTACGTGTTTATATTGAATGGTGTTGCAGTAAGCTGGTGCAGCTCGAAGTAGTGCACGGTGGCGAAGTCTTCAATAGAATCGGAATACATAGCGGCTTGAGAGGCTTCATCGGAAGCGGTATGGATGAAGAGGTTCATTGTTGAGCTTGCTGTGGTTCCTAGTGCATTGTACCCACTAGTCATCTATTGTGACAACATGGGTGCCATCGCCAATGCACAAGAACCAAGGTCACACAAGAAGCTGAAGCATATCAAGCTGCGTTCTCATTCGATTCGCGAGTACATCGAAGAAGGAGAAGTAAAGATTTGCAAAGTACACACTGATCTGAATGTGGCAGATCCGTTGACTAAAGCTCTCCCTAGGGCAAAGCATGACCAACACCAGAATGCCATGGGTGTTAGGTACCTTACAATGTTATCTAGATTACTGACTCTAGTGCAAGTGGGAGACTGTTGGAG
The DNA here is from genome assembly GCF_022539505.1 of Lolium rigidum. Lineage (NCBI taxonomy): Eukaryota > Viridiplantae > Streptophyta > Magnoliopsida > Poales > Poaceae > Lolium > Lolium rigidum. Next base: position 45,849,375 of record NC_061508.1, read on the forward strand.
ATATGCCCAAGAGGCAATAATAAAGTGGTTATTATATATCTTTATGTTTATGATAAATGTTTGCATACCATGCTATAATTGTATTAACCGAAACATTGATACATGTGTGTTATGTAAACAACAAGGAGTCCCTAGTAAGCCTCTTGTATAACTAGCTTGTTGATTAATGGATGATCATCGTTTCATGATCATGAACATTGGATGTTATTAATAACAAGGTTATGTCATTGATGAATGATGTAATGGACACACCCAATTAAGCGTAGCATAAGATCACGTAATTAAGTTCATTTGCTATAAGCTTTCTGATACATAGTTACCTAGTCCTTCGACCATGAGATCATGTAAATCACTTATGCCGGAAGGGTACTTTGATTACATCAAACGCCACTGCGTAAATGGGTGGTTATAAAGGTGGGATTAAGTATTCAGAAAGTATGAGTTGAGGCATATGGATCAAGAGTGGGATATTGTCCATCCCAATGATGGATAGATATACGCTGGGCCCTCTCGGTGGAATGTCGTCTAATTAGCTTGCAAGCATATGAATGGTTCATAAGAGATGTGATGCGTGTAGTTGACACGTCCGTTGGGAACCCCAAGAGGAAGGTGTGATGCGCACAGCGGCAAGTTTCCCTCAGTAAGAAACCAAGGTTTAATCGAACCAGTAGGAGTCAAGAAGCACGTTGAAGGTTGATGGCGGCGGGATGTAGTGCGGTGCAACACCGGAGATTCCGGCGCCAACGTGGAACTCGCACAACACAACCAAAGTACTTTGCCCCAACGAAACAAGGTGAGGTTGTCAATCTCACCGGCTTGCTCGTAACAAAGGATTAACCGTATTGTGTGGAAGATGATTGTTTGCGAGAGAAAATAGTAAAACAAGTATTGCAAGCAGATTTGTATTTCAGTATTAAAAGAATGGACCGGGGTCCACAGTTCACTAGAGGTGTCTCTCCCATAAGATAAAAGCATGTTGGGTGAACAAATTACGGTCGGGCAATTGACAAATAGAGAGGGCATAACAATGCACATACATGACATGATAAGTATAGTGAGATTTAATTGGGCATTACGACAAAGTACATAGACCGCCATCCAACTGCATCTATGCCTAAAAAGTCCACCTTCAGAGTTATCGTCCGAACCCCTCCGAGTATTAAGTTGCTAACAACGGACAATTGCATTAAGTATGGTGCGTAATGTAATCAACAACTACATCCTCGGACATAGCGCCAATGTTTTATCCCTAGTGGCAACAACGACAACACAACCTTAGAACTTTACGTCACCTGTCCTGTGTGTCAATGCGGGCATGAACCCACTATCGAGCATAAATACTCCCTCTTGGAGTTAAAAGCAAAAACTTGGCCAGAGCCTCTACTAGTAACGGAGAGCATGCAAGATCATAAACAACACATATGTAATAACTTGATAATTAACATAACATGGTATTCTCTATCCATCGGATCCCGACAAACACAACATAGAGTATTACGGATAGATGATCTTGATCATGTTAGGCAGCTCACAAGATCCAACAATGAAGCACAATGAGGAGAAGACAACCATCTAGCTACTGCTATGGACCCATAGTCCAGGGGTGAACTACTCACTCATCACTCCGGAGGCGACCATGGCGGTGTAGAGTCCTCCGGGAGATGAATCCCCTCTCCCGGCGGGGTGCCGGAGGAGATCTCCGTAATCCCCGAGATGGGATCGGCGGCGGCGGCGTCTCGGTAAGGTTTTCCGTATCGTGGTTTTTCGCATCGGGGGTTTCGCGACGGAGGCTTTAAGTAGGCGGAAGGGCGGAGTCGGGGCCCGACGAGGGGCCCACACCATAGGGCGGCGCGGGCCCCTCCTAGGCCGCGCCGCCTTGTGGTGTCGCCACCTCGTGGCCCCACTTCGTATGCTCTTCGGTCTTCCGGAAGGTTCGTGGCAAAATAGGCCCCTGGGTCTTCGTTTCGTCCAATTCCGAGAATATTTCGTTACTAGGATTTCGAAACCAAAAACAGCAGAAAACGAGAACCGGCACTTCGGCATCTTGTTAATAGGTTAGTTCCAGAAAATGCACGAATATGACATAAAGTGTGCATAAAACATGTAGGTATCATCAATAATATGGCATAGAACATAAGAAATTATCGATACGTCGGAGACGTATCAAGCATCCCCAAGCTTAGTTCCGCTCGTCCCGAGCGAGGTAAAACGATAACAAAGATAATTTCGAAGTGATATGCCATCATAACCTTGATCATACTATTTGTAAACATATGTAGTGAATGCAGCGATCAAAACAATGGTAATGACATGAGTAAACAAGTGAATCATAAAGCAAAGACTTTTCATGAATAGTACTTCAAGACAAGTATTAATAAGTCTTGCATAAGAGTTAACTCATAAAGCAATAAATCAAAGTAAAGGCATTGAAGCAACACAAAGGAAGATTAAGTTTCAGCGGTTGCTTTCAACTTGTAACATGTATATCTCATGGATAATAGTCAACATAGAGTAATATAAGAAGTACAATATGCAAGTATGTAGGAATCAATGCACGGTTCACACAAGTGTTTGCTTCTTGAGGTGGAGAGAAATAGGTGAACTGACTCAACATAAAAGTAAAGAGAATGGTCCTTCAAAGAGGAAAGCAGCGATTGCTATATTTGTGCTAGAGCTTTTATTTTGAAAACATGAAACAATTTTGTTAACGGTAGTAATAAAGCATATGAGTTATGTACATTATATCTTACAAGTTGCAAGTCTCATGCATAGTATACTAATAGTGCCCGCACCTTGTCCTAATTAACTTGGACTACCGGATCTTTGCAATGCATATGTTTTGACCAAGTGTCACAATGGGGTACCTCCATGCCGCCTGTACAAAGGTCTAAGGAGAAAGCTCGCATTTTGGATTTCTCGCTTTTGATTATTCTCAACTTAGACATCCATACCGGGACAACATGGACACCAGATAATGGACTCCTCTTTAATGCATAAGCATGTGGCAACAATTATTATTGTCATATGAGATTATATTGAGGATATATGTCCAAACTGAAACTTCCACCATGAATCATGGCTTTAGTTAGCGGCCCAAAGTTCTTCTCTAACAATATGCATGCTCCAACCATGAAGGTGGTAGATCTCTCTTGCTTCAGACAAGACGGACATGCATAGCAACTCACATGATATCCAACAAAGAATAGTTGATGGCGTCCCCAGAAACATGGTTATCGCACAACAAGCAACTTAATAAGAGATAAAGTGCATAAGTACATATTCAATACCACAGTAGTTTTTAAACTATTTGTCCCATGAGCTATATATTGCAAAGGTGAATGATGGAATTTTAAAGGTAGCACTCAAGCAATTTACTTTGGAATGGCGGATAAATACCATGTAGTAGGTAGGTATGGTGGACACAAATGGCATAGTGGTTGGCTCAAGTATTTTGGATGCATGAGAAGTATTCCCTCTCGATACAAGGTTTAGGCTAGCAAGGTTATTTGAAACAAACACAAGGATGAACGGTACAGCAAAACTCACATAAAAGACACATTGTAAACATTATAAGACTCCATACCGTCTTCCTTGTTGTTCAAAACTCAATACTAGATGTTATCTAGACTTTAGAGAAACCAAATATGCAAACCAAATTAGTAAGCTCTAAGTATTTCTTCATTAATGGGTGCAAAGTATATGATGCAAGAGCTTAAACATGAGCACAACAATTGCCAAGTATCAAATTATCCAAGACATTTTAGAGTTACTACATGTAGCATTTTCCAATTCCAACCATATAACAATTTAACGAAGATGAAACTTCGCCATGAATACTATGAGTAGAGCCTAAGGACATATTTGTCCATATGCTACAGCGGAGCGTGTCTCTCTCCCATAAAGTGAATGCTAGGATCCATTTTATTCAAACAAAACAAAAAACAAAAACAAACCGACGCTCCAAGCAAAGTGCATAAGATGTGACGGAATAAAAATATAGTTTCGGGGGAGGAACCCGATAATGTTGTCGATGAAGAAGGGGATGCCTTGGGCATCCCCAAGCTTAGACGCTTGAGTCTTCTTAGAATATGCAGGGGTGAACCACCGGGGCATCCCCAAGCTTAGAGCTTTCACTCTCCTTGATCATATTGCATCATACTCCTCTCTTGATCCTTGAAAACTTCCTCCACACCAAACTCGAAACAACTCATTAGAGGGTTAGTGCATAATAAAAATTCACATGTTCAGAGGTGACACAATCATTCTTAACACTTCTGGACATTGCATAAAGCTACTCGGACATTAATGGATCAAAGAAATTCATCCAACATAGCAAAAGAGGCAATGCGAAATAAAAGACAGAATCTGTCAAAACAGAACAGTCCGTAAAGATGGATTTTATTAGGCCACCAGACTTGCTCAAACGAAAATGCTCAAATTGAATGAAAGTTGCGTACATATCTGAGGATCATGCTCGTAAATTGGCTTAATTTTCTGAGCTACCTACAGGGAGATAGACCCAGATTCGTGACAGACAAAGAAATGCTGGAACTGCGCGAGTAATCCAAATCTAGTACTTACTTTACTATCAAAGACTTTACTTGGCACAACAAAACATAAAACTAAGATAAGGAGAGGTTGCTACAGTAGTAAACAACTTCCAAGACACAAATATAAAACAAAAATACTGTAGTAAAAACATGGGTTGTCTCCCATAAGCGCTTTTCTTTAACGCCTTTCAGCTAGGCGCAGAAAGTGTATCTCAAGTATTATCGAAGGGTGGTGTGTCAACCTTACCTTGGGCTTTACCCTTACCTTTCTTATTGTTTTTCTTTCCCTTTGGTTTAGGAAATATATGATTTCCCCCCGGTATAGAGGTGAATTTCAGAGTGCCTTCTCCCACATCAATGACTGCTCCCAATAGTTTCAGCAAGGATCTCCCGAGTATGATTTTTCCTGTTTCAATAACAAGATAATCAATGGATATTGTTCTTCCAAGAATGGTTGTATGCACACCTGCGGCTATTCCCTTAGGAATTATAATAGAGTTATCAATGAGAGTTATTTCTTCTCCTCCTTCATCGACTCCCCAAAGTTTCAAAGATTTATAAATGCTTTCGGGCATAAGGCAAAATTCATACATAATATCACGAGTAGGCATGAAGAGTTCGATCACCGATAACAATTTTAACGAGTAGGATCCCACAATGAAAGTTTAGAGCTCACTAAAACTTGTTCAAGACGATTACGAACGTGGCAATAGTTATCATCCGGGCGAGATGTACTTATCTCGAGATTGTTTAATCTACTATATATGCTAGTGAGGGCTGAATCAAAGTTATTAGCTGAATCATGTGATGCAACCAACTTCTTTATGGCATTAAAAACTTGATCCCCATTGCAATGGAGGAAATCTCCTCCCACTAAAGTATCCAAAGCATATCTATAGCGAAACATAAGACCAAAATAAAAATTACTAAGGAGCAAACTTAGAGTCATTTGAGGTTCAGTTTTACGATAAGAAGTAAAAAATTCTAGACCAAGCATCCTTAAAACTCTCCTCATCCCCTTGTTTAAAAGTGAAGACAAATTCTTCAGGCGAAGAAGTAACAGGTTCAGAGCTAGACATGGTAACAAAAGTAACTAAATATTTTTTTGTATTTTTGATATAGCAAACAAGACAGCGAATAAAGTAAAGCTAGCAACTAATTTTTTTGTGTTTTGATATAATGCAGCAAACAAAGTAGTAAATAAAATAAAGCAAGACAAAAACAAAGTAAAGAGATTGAGAAGTGGAGACTCCCCTTGCAGCGTGTCTTGATCTCCCGGCAACGGCGCCGCATTTGCTTGATGCGTGTAGTTGACACGTCCGTTGGGAACCCCAAGAGGAAGGTGTGATGCGCACAGCGGCAAGTTTCCCTCGTAAGAAACCAAGGTTTAATCGAACCGAGTAGGAGTCAAGAAGCACGTTGAAGGTTGATGGCGGCGGGATGTAGTGCGGCGCAACACCGGAGATTCCGGTGCCAACGTGGAACCTGCACAACACAACCAAAGTACTTTGCCCCAACGAAACGAGTGAGGTTGTCAATCTCACCGGCTTGCTTGTAACAAAGGATTAACCGTATTGTGTGGAAGATGATTGTTTGCGAGAGAAAATAGTAAAACAAGTATTGCGAGCAGATTTGTATTTCGGTATTAAAAGAATGGACCGGGGTCCACAGTTCACTAGAGGTGTCTCTCCCATAAGATAAAAGCATGTTGGGTGAACAAATTACGGTCGGGCAATTGACAAATAGAGAGGGCATAACAATTCACATACATGACATGATAAGTATAGTGAGATTTAATTGGGCATTACGACAAAGTACATAGACCGCCATCCAAGCTGCATCTATGCCTAAAAAGTCCACCTTCGAGGTTATCGTCCGAACCCCTCCGGTATTAAGTTGCTAACAACGAGACAATTGCATTAAGTATGGTGCGTAATGTAATCAACAACTACATCCTCGGACATAGCGCCAATGTTTTATCCCTAGTGGCAACAGACACAACACAACCTTAGAACTTTCGTCACTCGTCCCGAGTGTCAATGCGAGCATGAACCCACTATCGAGCATAAATACTCCCTCTTGGAGTTAAAAGCAAAAACTTGGCCAGAGCCTCTACTAGTAACGGAGAGCATGCAAGATCATAAACAACACATATGTAATAACTTGATAATTAACATAACATGGTATTCTCTATCCATCGGATCCCGACAAACACAACATAGAGTATTACAGATAGATGATCTTGATCATGTTAGGCAGCTCACAAGATCCAACAATGAAGCACAATGAGGAGAAGACAACCATCTAGCTACTGCTATGGACCCATAGTCCGGGGGTGAACTACTCACTCATCACTCCGGAGGCGACCATGGCGGTGTAGAGTCCTCCGGGAGATGAATCCCCTCTCCGGCAGGGTGCCGGAGGAGATCTCCGAGAATCCCCCGAGATGGGATCGGCGGCGGCGGCGTCTCGGTAAGGTTTTCCGTATCGTGGTTTTTCGCATCGGGGGTTTCGCGACGGAGGCTTTAAGTAGGCGGAAGGGCGGAGTCGGGGGCCCGACGAGGGGCCCACACCATAGGGCGGCGCGGGCCCCTCCTAGGCCGCGCCGCCTTGTGGTGTCGCCACCTCGTGGCCCCACTTCGTATGCTCTTCGGTCTTCCGGAAGGTTCGTGGCAAAATAGGCCCCGGGTCTTCGTTTCGTCCAATTCCGAGAATATTTCGTTACTAGGATTTCTGAAACCAAAAACAGCAGAAAACGAGAACCGGCACTTCGGCATCTTGTTAATAGGTTAGTTCCAGAAAATGCACGAATATGACATAAAGTGTGCATAAAACATGTAGGTATCATCAATAATATGGCATAGAACATAAGAAATTATCGATACGTCGGAGACGTATCAAGATGACATACCACGGTACGAGTAAAGAGTACTTGTCAGAGACGAGGTTGAACGAGGTATAGAGATACTGATGATCAAACCTCGGACAAGTAAAATATCGCGTGACAAAAGGAATCGGTATCGTATGTAAATGGTTCAATCGATCACTAAGTCATCGTTGAATATGTGGGAGCCATTATGGATCTCCAGATCCCGCTATTGGTTATTAGTCTAAAAGAGGTCTCGACCATGTCTGCATAGTTCGCGAACCGTAGGGTGACACACTTAAGGTTTGATGTCGTTTAAGTAGATATGGAATATGGAATGGAGTTTGAAGTTTTGTTCGGAGTCTCGGATGGGATCCAGGACATCACGAGGAGTTCGGAATGGTTCGGAGAATAAGATTCATGTATAGGAAGTCATTTTCCAAGTTTGAAAATGATCCGGTGCATTTATGGAAGGTTCTAGAAGGTTCTAGAAAAGTCCGGAAGAAATCGCCATGGAAGGTTGGGGACTCCACCTAGCATGGCCGGCCAGCCTAAGGGGGGAGGAGTCCCAGGTGGACTCCACCCATGGTGGCCGGCCACCCCCCCAAGGAAGGGGTGGGAGTCCCACCTTGAGTAGGAGTCCCACCTTGGGTAGGTTTCCCACCTTAGGCAAGTTTTGGGTTGGGGTCTTATTCGAAGACTTGTAGTCCAACTCTTTGGGGTTCCACCTATAAAAAGAGGGACAAGGGGAGGGGCCGGCCACCCCAAGGCACACCTTGGCCGCACCCCTTGAGGCCGGCACCCCCTCTCCCCAAACCCTAGCCGCCTCTCCTCCTCCACCTCTCCCGCAGCGCATAGGCGAAGCCCTGCCGGAGATCTCCACCACCACCGTCACCACGCCGTCGTGCTGCCGGGATTCCGAGGAGGATCTACTACTTCCGTTGCCCGCTGGAACGGGGAGAAGGACGACGTCTTCATCAACACCGAACGTGTGACCGAGTACGGAGGTGCTGCCCGACTGTGGCACCGTCAAGATCTTCTACGCGCTTTTGGAAGCGGCAAGTGATCATCTTCTGCAACAACGAGATCTAATCTCGTAGGCTTTGGAAATCTTCAAGGGTTAGTCTCGTGATCCCCTCGTTGCTACCATCTTCTAGATTGCATCTTGGCTTGGTTTTCGTTCTTGCGGTAGGAAATTTTTTGTTTTCGATGCTACGAATCCCATCAGTAATATTTCTATTAGCCAGTACTCCCAAACACGGTATAAGACCATGTAACGCTCTCCAAGCAAATATTTTAATTTTTGCTGGAATATTAAGCTTCCATAACTTCTTCCATACTAGGCTAATCTGAGATCTGCCAACACCGAGAGCTCTTCTTTTCCTTCTACCAAATTGATAGTCCCACTCAGCATGATAAGCTGACCAAACACTAAATATTCCATTATTTGTATAATGCCAAGCAATGAAATCATCCATTCCCGCCGGTGCTATAGGGATTTCCAACATCCGATTGGCATCAATGGACCAAAAAAGGTTTCGAGTCAACTCCTCATCCCAAATCCCTGTGAATGGATTGATAAGTTCAGTGACCTTACTAACCACCAGATTTCCTCGTGGCGTAGCCATCATACGTGTCGGACTAGAAGGGATCCAACAATCCTCCCATATATTAATCTGGGTGCAGTCACCAACACGCCAAATACAACCTCTCTTGAAATTTTCCAGACCCGCCATAACACTTTGCCAAGTGAAAGAGCTGCCGGGTTTAAGTTTTCCCTTCACAGATTACCCTCCGGATAATATTTAGCTCTCAGAATCCTCGCACACAGCGAATCAGGTTTCTCCATCAATCTCCAACACTGTTTTGCCAACATCGCCATATTAAAAGTATGTAGATCTCTAAAGCCCATACCTCCTCTATTCTTTAGGATACACATCTTCCACCACGCTAACCAATGCATTCTCTTATGGTCATCATCATCACCCCACCAAAGCTGCGAAATAGCATCAGTAATTCCTTTACAAATGTTTTCAGAATTTTGAATACTGTCATCGCAAACACTGGAATTGCTTGTGCGACCGCTTTAAGAAGCACCTCCTTCCCTCCCATAGACAAGAGCTTTTCCTTCCACCCATTAATTCTCTTTAGAACTTTCTCAATAAGATGTTGAAAGCAATCACTCCTTGCTAGGGGAGTACAGAGAGAATGAGAAGATGAGATGATTCAAGGGGTGTTTTGCAATACATATGAAGGTGGGATGGTGGTGTGAAATCTAACCATTGGTGCATGATCCAACGGTTCCAATCAAGATTTTCAGATTTGCAGAATCTATCCGTTTTCACATGATATGTTCCCGAATATCTTCCCATATTGGTCCAAGTCCAACCCACAAAAGCCTACTACCGTTCCTCCTATCAAAACAAAAAGGCTCCAGCCCTCATGCATAAGGACATACAGGTGGATATCGGTTAAGAAAAACTCATATTCTCCCCTCAAAAAAAAAACTCATATTCTAATATATATCTTTTTAGGCACTTATTATAGTCAAATATTCATATGTAAATAAGAATGGCTCGGACATTAATTTCATTGGATCAAGATATATGCAGGGGCTTCGGTGCTGGTGGGCTACGTCACCTTCTACTCGCACTAGTGTCTATAGTCGTCGGTAGGTGGTATAATAACCTACTTTAATTTTCATTACTTTCAGGGTGGCTTTTTATACTACTATTGATTATCAATAAATCGGTGCAAATTTCGCATAAAAAATGTAGATATCGCGAAAACAGACAAATATGCAGATACGTATTGAAGCTATATCACCGGAAGGCCAACCGGTGGTACCCGAGAATGTCGGAGTGAAGTTCAAAAATCAGTGCGGAGTTGTGGTTAGAGATCGTGTCCCGATCACTGTCAGAGAATGGAACAAGACGAAGAATGTGTCCGAAAATCAGGTTGCCGATAGGTACAAAGACACACTTTTCGGAGACCTGATGGCACATTTCACTTTGCCGGATTTGGGATCGGAGTCTGAGAATGCTAAGCAGCGAGAGCTAGTGAAGAAATGGGCTCTTAAGAAGATGGGGGAACTTTTCCGGGCGTATAAGAACCGGTTATGGAAAAATTATAAGAAAGACAAGAAGCCTCCATTATTCGAGAACTACCTAGCGAAGCGAGGAGCATAACCGGGAAGAATTTGTGAGGTATAAAGAATCGAGAGGAGGCTGTGAACTCGTCGGCGAAAAACAAGAAGAATGCAAGCGAGAAGAAGTATCACCATCATACGGGGCGAGGGGCTACGGAAGAGCCATGCCTAAGTGGGATGCACAAGAGGCTGAGATGGAGCTGAACGGGATCACTCCGGAACCCACGCGAGAAGGATGGGACACAAGGGCTCGAAATTGGTTCCTCGCGCATGGCCGTGAGTATGACATGAAGACAGGGAACATTGTTGAAAGTGACACCGGGGTTAGGGTACCCGGGCAAAAATGGATTGAAGTGACGACGGATATAAAGGCGGGAAAACTAAAGTTTGCTCCCGATAGAGAGAAAGACTTGCGACGCTTGTCCTCGGTAATCTCGAGAAGGGAGGACGAACAAGAGGCTTCGGCCCTAGTGTTCCGTGGTCGCTTGGGTTTCCGGCCGACGCGGAGACTTATAGAAGCCGAGCGAGAGCTAAACAACGCCGAGCTGGAGGTGCGGAATGACCGGATGGCCGAGTTCCAACGCCGACTTGACCAGCGACGAGCGGGAGCTTCAGCGGCGGCAGCCGGGAGATAAATGAACTAAAAGGACGAGCGCCCGCCGGATAATACCGCTGAAATATCTCGGCGACGAGACAGCGAGCGTGGCCGACTCGGAGGCCCCTCCTACACGGATGATGATAGATGCCGGTCCTGGCGACCCCTTCGATGGAATCAAGGAGCAAACACCTTGTGATCTCCATGAGGTGTTCGGGAAGGTTTCGTTAAGGTGGCGGTCGGCTATGTCTTACCGGCATTTGGACCTGAAGGTGAGCCGGCAACATGGCATGGCAATCCGATTCCAGCTGGCTATGCTCGTGTCGGGGTGGATTCGGTTGTCCCGTCGTGGGGGACATTGGAGCTCGATATCCCTGGAGGTGATGGGGGGCTTACACTCGGAGAGGTCTCTGGGAGAAATCATTCTGCGGGAAAAGAAGAATATCAAGCTGCCGGGCTGGGTAGCACCTAGTACCGGTCGTCCCGACAGGTCACCATCACCTCCTCCAGGTGATCGCGAGGCCACCATCACCTCCTCCTACTGATCACATGTCGCCACCATCACCCCGTGGGTACGACGTCGACCACGACATCGGTAGTCCATCTCCATCTCCGGCGCCGCCGCCTCCGCCCAAAAAGACTCGGAATGCACCCAGCCGGAAGCGTTTCAAGAGTCCTGTCCCCAAGAGGTCGCCCCTCCCAAAAGTACCAAAGGTTCCTCCCCCCGTCCTTACGATCGTACCCGGAGGAAAATGATGCCATTGTTAAGAAAATCAATTATGATTTTTTTCATAAGCCAAAACCTCCGGCGCCGAGCCATACACAGAGAAGCAAATAGCATATGCTACTAGTTTTCCGAACACACCATCGCGAGTATGACTTACACGAGAAGAAGGATGACTATACACGCACTCTTGCGAAGGTAATTGACACAAAGAATGCTGAAAAGGCTAAGGAGAAGGACATTGCTGGCACGAGCAAATCATCGGCTAGAAGTGCAAGCGAGAATAAGTCAACTTCAACAAGTGCACCCCTCAAGGCCAAGCAAACGACAAAAGGCAAAAGAGAAAGGAAGTTCCCCTCCTCGGTGCTCAGCCCAAACAATCGATCCCACCACTCAAAGTGCTTAATGTTCCCAAGCTGTACCGGGAACATGGTGGTTTCAATATGGAAGAAGCTGCAAAGCTAGCGGCTGCCCGTGACGTTACCGTGGAGGAATTGATGTATGCAGCGGATGCTGCAGTACCCACTGCTGATATAGCTCCTAAATTTGTCTACGGGGCCGACTTGGTCGGCACTGGAGCAGCTGCTTAAACTGCCAACACATATGCGGAATTTGCATCGGTGGTACCTTGATGCATGCAAGGAGAACATAAGGTTCATCGTGGCGAGTATACCATGGGAATATTACTACCGAAAGGAGGAGATCCATATTGAGATGAATGAACTACGGCGGTTATTCAATCTAGATGCCCTCGACAAATCTCTCATGAGTTGCTATTGCTTGTAAGTTGTTAACTACATATAAGTTCATTTTCATTCAGTTCATGTTCGTTTTCATTGCATATATATACTCATTATATCTTATGTGTTCTCTTATGCGGATCGAAGATCGGTGAATGCAAAAGTAATAATATTATCAATATTGGGTTTATTGACCCGGATAAAGTACATGTTCAAACGGTAAAGTTTAATGCCCAAGAAACGGGGGAAACCTACTAAGGTTTTTGGGGGAGCAATATTTCTGTGATTCAATATTGTTTCCTTACAACTACGAGTGAGAGTCTTAATGATCTTTATGCACATTCAATTTTTCTTACTCGATGTTAAGTGTAATTCCTGACGTATATGCATAACATGTGCAGCTTCCACTGGATTCTACTAGACATTCAACCGGATAAGGGAATAGTTGAGGTAAAAGACCCACTGAGTAGAGGCGTGGACGGGTTCCGGGACTTGCGAAGTTGCTCCAAGTGTAATTTCCTTCATCGCCGCGCTTTATCATTCGTGAGATATCAATTAATTATCCACTCATTCAATCATTCTTTTGCCTGGCAGGGCTTGGACCGCTTTCAAGAGACATCGTAAGAACGAAACCCGGGCGGAGAAGCTAACATTTACTCCTGTACCGTGCCCCCAGCAGCCACAAGGGACGAATCTATGTGGATACTACGTTTGCGAGTCCATTCGCATGTTAACCACTGAGAAGCAGAACAATAATAAATTCAACGTAAGTTCACAACTTTATTTATTATCATCAATATTTCGTTATCAAGACCGATATAGTCATACTCATCTCATTTTCGTATATAGGTCGACTTCATGCGGGACAGACTCCAACCAAAGGAACACGCACTAGGAATCGCGGAGGAACTGGCGGGACTTTTGATTAAAGATGTACTAAACAACAAAGGCTTGTTTAGTCCAAATAGATGCTCTACCTCCAAATAGACGGTCGTTAGTACCGCTTGTCGATCGTGAGCTAAATGTATATATATATGTAAGGGCTACATGTAAAGAGGAATCGACTTTTGCTTCCAACATTTGTTTGATCGATCTATATATATATATATTGAATGAACGTGTACAATTTCTAGTAGCGTACAAATATATGCAACTTTTATTTTCGAACGAAAAAAATGATATAACGAGGCGGTCGGTGGCGGGGGGAGGGGTGCTGCACCCTCAAACCCTAAAGCGAAGCGTTGTGCGCGCGCCACGTAGAGGGCCTTTTGTCGCGGGTGGTAATACCGCCCGCGACAAAGGGCTCGTGCCTCGCGCGCCGGGCGGCTGCCACGTGGTGGACCTTATGTCGCGGGTCGTAAGTGACCCGGGATAAAAGGCCTCCCTTTTATCGCGCCTTGCTTGTCGCGGCTGGCCGCCCGCGACAAAAGGCCCTAACCACCCGGATCAAAAGGCATGTTTTCCACTAGTGTACGGAAAATCGAATACTAAGGACTTTTGTTACTGGATCCAGCACTAGAGACAATGACGTGATTAACTAGTAAGATATTAATGTAATTAACGTTGATACCTGGTGCAGGAAAGTAAATAATGAAGAGGATCACCAATTATATAGTTGGCAAATAGTCTGGCAAAGGTTCATTAGTCCTCATGACTCATGAGACAGTGCACGATGCACCATGCACGCTAGGCTTGCCATGCATGTTTGGCGAGACGCGGCGAATAGTACTAGAACGCTATCTAGCTTCAGTAATCAGTATCCGTCAGGATGATCCTTTGTTTCCCTTCGTTTTCGTTTGGGCACACTGGCAATGAAACGCTGTACACTATCGGCGGTCGGCGGATGATCTCAGTTAGACGATCGATGGTGCCCACAAATTAGATCGAAATTTCTCCAAAACGTCTTGAGCGTTACATGATCCGCCATGCATGCTGAGGCGGGCGTGGCTCAATCGGCCAATATGCGACGAACAGTAACAGAACCCTAACTTTTATCATATAATCCAGAATGACAACAGTATCCAATCAGGATAATATATTTTTTCTCTCGAAACACTCAAAAAACAACTGGTTCGCTCTCTCGATATGGATCTCTTTCTCGCCTACGATAGCTAAAAGAATTGTTTCTTCGATCGGCGCCTGGCCAAACAAATAATTCTCCTATTGACTGCAAAATTTTCCGCATGCAACGGATTTGGGGCTGTTGTCATATCTGAATCAATGCACCATCCTGGGCAGGCTGACAGGCATCTTGCGCAGCGGGGACATGCGGATCACGGCCTCGAAGCACGCCACCGCCGGCACAGGCGAAGCCGAAGCCGAACCCACCGGGGACGACAACGCCGCCCGCACGGCGGCTGGCACATCACGGCCGCGAGCCCTCGCAATGTCGGCGCAGATGGCCGTCTTCTTTTCCTCCGCCGCTTCGCCGGCGGGTACGTCGGTTTCCTGCGCGATCGACGTCGAGGGACGCAGCTGCCGTGGCGGCGGGGGCATCGGGCTGCTGTCGACGAGGTCGAGGATGAGGCGGCCGTCGAGGCGCCTGGCGACGACGCGGCCCCGTTGTGGGGCGGGCTCCCGCGTGATCACGACCCGCCCGTCGGCGGTGTGCTTCCGCGTCAGCGCCCACGGAGAGCTCCCCGCCCGACGCAGCGACGGGATCAGCGGCGGCAGGCGACGGAGGCGGCGCCGCCACCCGTACATCACCCAGCACCCGCCCTCCTCCACATCTCCGCCTCCGCCTTCCTCCTCCTCCTCCCCGGAAAAGGGCTCCGGATCGCGCTCGCCGCCGAGGCAGACCGCGCGGCGCGAGGCGACTATGGTGCGCGTTGCCACGTAGCGGTTGCCCCGGGCGTCGACATCGCCGGATATCAGGGTTTGGAGGCCGAGGCGGCGGCTCTCGGATTGGTCGGCGGTGACGGAGAGGTGCATGGCACGCGGCGGATTCGCGGCGAACGGCCGTGGAAGGCAGAAAGAGAGGTCTTCTTCGAGAAGAAATCCCTGCCAGGGCTGAGGAGGATGACGTCTCTATTTATACCGTCCTCGAACCGTTTGTTTTCACGGCGGATAGCGACCAACCCCGCTAGCGCTGGTGTTTTCCTTCCAAAGAAAATCTCTCTGGATTTTCCACTGTGCGACAGATAAGCTCTGGATGGCGCGCGCAATATAGCCTTCCCAATCTATCTGGGCCGAGATTTAATTTCGCTCACAGCTGGACGTGATCCATCCGAACGTTGCCCAGAAAGTACCCAAATCTGCGATCCATGGGACATACTGCCTCTGGACTCTTTTAATTAACGCGGAAATCTACGCGTAGACCAGCTCAAACATGCTAGCAGCCTTTACTATGGCGCGTCGGTTTAATTGGACCGGAGGGAGTACTAGGCTGGAGCTATGGGACAAAAAGTTAGTAGGGAGTAATTATCTATTTTTGGACAGTTGATCTTCTTCCGTTTCTACGAAATTGTTTTTAGAATTTTTTAAATGTGATTATCAAGATCCTTTTAATCGGCATTTCGTGATTACATCAAAATTACGTTTTATGGGGAGGTCTAAACATTATCCCCATGGCACATGAAAAATGTTGCAACCCAAATGGAGCAAAAATAAAAGTCAAGGTATACTACAAACATGCAATAATTGGAACAACACGACAGAACAATCACGACATATGATACATGGAAATTGGCGTAATTCATAAGTAGAGTTCGCAGCAACAGAAAAACACATTCGCAACATAAAAACACCATCTTGAGCTAGAACAGTTGCAACATATCGTCTATGTGTGCACAACATAAGAAATAGCAGCATAACAAAACAACCTACACACCGTGAAAGCCGCAAAGTCCACCAACCTTTAATCTCAAACATTTGAGCAAACAATTTTTCTCGGTTAGGGCCTTGCTGGCGACAAATTCGCCTCGTTAGGGACATATCTATTGACCCCGGATCCATCAAAGGAAGATGGACATAGAACCCTTAGCCCTAGACACACATATGCATAAGTCGAGGACGCACGTCGCTCGAGGTAGTGAAGACCTGTACCAAATATCTCTTTGTGGTTCGGCCTATCGTCTAGAAGTCTTCTTGCCATTTCAACTGGCTTGCTTATGAATGTTCCTCCAACTGTAGTGTCAAGCATAGACTTTAAAATTGGGTTAAGGGCATTATAAAATAACTGTAAAATTAACCAGTCCTCCATTCCATGACATGGACAGTTCATGGTGGCTTCTTTGATCCTTTCCCATGCAAGTGCTAGTGACTCGCGGTCTTCTTGTCTAAAACCTGTAATGTTAGAATGCAGCTGCATAGTCTTTGCTGGTGGGGAAAACTTAGTCATGAACATATTAGTACATTCATCCCATGAAGTAATAGTGCCTTTAGGCGAAGCTAGCGACCAGTCTTTTGCTTTTCCTCTTAGTTAAAAAGGAAACAAGCTTAATTTTACCGCATTGGGGTCAACATCTTTAATGCGCATCATGTCACATATTTCAGTAAATGTATTCAAGTGCATTCCCGAGTCCTCAGCGGCCGAGCCTCAAAATTGGTTCTGTTGAACCAAACTCAAAAGGTTAGGCTTAATGTCATAGTTCTCCACTATAACAGCGGGCTGAGTTATGGGTGCACGAATAAAATCATCATCGGGGATAGCATATCCCCCAAGCTTCTTTTGTGCCATGGTGATTATCTTTTTGGTATTTTCTTCTATGATTATAAAAGAACAAGTAACTAACTGTTTTGGGTTTTCAAATAGAGAATAAAACGGTAAACTAATTGTTGGGGGGATGACCCCCGGTATGCCAAAGGCATGCCAAACCGGATGGCTTGTGCCATCAAGATACCGGTTTAATGTTCGTACCGGAACCTAAGGATAAGAGTCTAGCTAAGTGGAGCTAAGCCGGTATCCCCAAGAGGGGTATACCGGAACCCGGTAAAGAAGATACCGGAGAGGAGCGCCTGTCGGCAGGATCGGTCAAAGATTCCCTCCGGAGCTAGAAGACAAGGATGAGCTAAGCAAAGTAACTTTAGACGAAGGGCCGACGATAAAGAGAAGGGTGACGGTCAAAGAAGCCGGAGGACGTCGCCGCCCCGATTAAAGAGGACTCCGGTGTCATCTATGATTAAAGTAGCTTTGTAAAGTAGTTTGTCTAGTCAAAGATGCCATTAGGGTTCCTTCCAGTGTAAGCCACCCTCTCCCCTATATAAGGAGAGGGGGTACTGCCTCCTACAGGCGCGAGACCATAGAGAGATCAGTGTACTGAGAAACTTGTAACCATGTTGAGATCAATGAAGCTAGCGATCTAGTAAAGAGTTCTTCCTCTTGTCTCTCTTCTTGCATACCGGCCTTTGGTTGTGTTCTTGAGGAAAGCATCCGGAAGTTCTTCCCATCTAATCGCAAACCCTCCCCCGAATCCTCATACGTCCATTCGGCCCCAACTTAAGCCATCCTATGGCATCCGCTCGTTCACCACGACGACGCTTGGCGCCCACCGTGGGGCATGAAGTGGCGCATGCTCGGAATACACATTTGGGCGGGCCTCCTCGAGTTCGCCGGCGAGCGGACGGTGTCCGCGCTCGTCCGCAGCTTCTACTCCATCGATTTCATCAACGACAACGCGGGCTGCTTCGCCAACGGCGGCATCTTCCCCAAGAACGGCCGCATCATCGAGTTCGGCAGCCACCGCATCTACTTCGGCACCGTCCCCGTGCGCCGGCGCCTCTCGCCGGTGCCGGTGGCACCGGACCCGCCAAGATGGCGCTCGTGCTGGTCGCGCCCCGGCAGCCGTCGAGGTAATGATGACCGGTGTGGCTGGTGCAGGAAAGGAGGTTGCGGCCGAAGGTGCTGGTCGCGCGGTTTCGACCCGTGCGGCTAAGCCACCGCCGGAGCGCGACGCGAGCGCAGCGGGAGCATCTTCCGCGCCACCGGCAACGCCTCTCCAAACGGCGATGAACGCGCCGGCAACCCCCATCGCGCGTAACATCGACCCAACAGCCGGCTCGGAGCGGAGCCGGAGGCGCAGCGCTCGAGGATACTCGAGAGCGGCAAAGACGTCGTCAAGGCGCAGCGCGAGATGAACCTAACCGTACGTGAGTATAACGCTGCCCATGGCTTTGCTTCTGTTAGCGCTCATGCCGCTAGGATACCGGAAAACCGGCTTAAGGCTCGCAATCTAGATCGGGATTTGCGTAAGGAAGTTCTTACCGGCAAAAGTACCTCTGCATCCGTTAGCATTGTAGAGAAACCTAAGTACAAGCAGTCCGGATAAAACCATAAAAGCTGCTAAGGCTGCCGTGGATCCGTGTGATTCGCTTACCGGAGAGGCTCGGCAAAGCAACAAGAGCGTGTCGAGAGCTGCTAGATACCGTAGAGCAGCGAACGCTGAGCGACTGGCTAAGATGAACAAGGCTATAGCCTCGAAATCCGCGCGTTCAACAAAGAATGCCGGAAGCAAGTCCCATGGGCAGGCCTCGTCCCCTCATCCGGACGTAAGAAAAGAAAAAGAAGTGAACGCACGGCAGATGATCGTGTACGATCCGGTCCTTGCCGGTAAACAAAAAGCCGGGCAACACGATGCCGGTAGAAAAAGCCAAGGGGCGTAACGAGGCTACGCCAAGGAAGGCTATGCCGGAAACAATCATGCCGGTAGACATGAAACCGGGCAAAACTATCCGGCTGCAAGGGCAGCGTATGATGATGATGAGGAGGAGATGCCTCCACCAAGGTACCGGCAGGCAAGGGCCGCGGCACCAGAACGTTACGATGAAGCCGATTCTAACAGACCGGCAGCATACCGAAACCCGTTGGGGGAACGCTTGGGAGAGAGATACTTACCGGAACGGGATGCGAGGCACCGTCTGGACAGAGTGTACTTGTCAGAAATGATCGAGGAGGAAGGTCCTCCAGGTCCAAAGTGCTTTGGCCCAAGAATCATGAGAGAAAAACCACCTGTTCGCAACTTCACGCTGCCCCGTGACACAAAAACATACGATGGCACTACGAAGCCGGAAGATTGGCTCGCGGATTACGTGACCGCGGTATACGTCGCAGGCGGTGGAGGAACCGTAGCAGGAGGAGGAAACCGGCGTTGGGCTGTGAGGATCATACCATCGTTTCTGGTTGGACCGGCAAGAATCTGGCTAAACAACTTGCCGGCAGGAAGCATAAATGGCTGGCTGGATTTTGAGGAGGCTTTTGTGAGCAATTTCAGCAGCACTTATCAAAGGCCAAACAGGCCGCAGCAGCTTGCTCTGTGTGTGCAGCGCCCGAACGAAACTGCACCGGGATTATCCGGCCCGGTGGAACACCACAAGGAACTCTTGTGAAGGAGTAATCGAGGCACAGTGCCATTGCTTGGTTTAGCAAGTGGATGCAAAAGAGGTTCGCCGTTGTGGCAAAAGCTGCAGCGGAACATGCCGACAACGTTGGCGGAGATGATACGTGTGGCGGATAACTATGCGTTGGGAGACCCAACGCAGCCGGCAAGGCAACCTCGAACCGGAACAGCTACGCCAAGAGCAACACCGGGACAACCGGAACAACAAGAGGAGGGAAGATTTCCCAGATAGAAGGTATGGCTCGCAGCAAGTTGCCGCTGTGCGGAGAAAACTCGATGCCGCCGGCAGCCGAGGCAAAGAACCGGATCGCAGCCATGGGCGGGTCCAAAGAAACAATGGGTGGAAAAGAAACCCCGGGTCCGTAAAAGAAACCTGGCAAGAACCCGCGAAATACACCATGGAAGCTGCCATGGACCAAACCGTGCCGGTGGCACACACCGAATCCGGCACACCCGTCAAACCATCTGACGAAGGATTGTACCTGGACCAAGTACTTGATGGAAAAGGGGGCGGTAAAAGATGCCCAAGGGCGAGGAGGCAATGCAATGATGCCACCACCGGACATGCCGCGGCAGCAACAACTACCGCCACCACCGCCGCTTACCGGGCCAAACGCTTTACCAGTGCAGCCAAACCGGCAGCAGTACCAGCAGGTTAACCGGGTGGAGCAAGATGATAACCAGCTACCTCCACCGCCACCTTTAGGTCGGAATGTTTACGAAGATCCGCATCTGTGCTGTGTTGTTTTTGTTACTGAGCCGACAGACAGGCAAAGTATGCATCGCCGCTCCATGGAAGTAAATGCAGTGATGCCGGCAGTGCCCAAATACATGCAGTGGTCCAACCAGGAAATTGCTTGGTCGATCAAGGATCACCCCAAAATCATGCCGAATCCGGGCGGATATGCTCTTGTCGTGGACCCAATCATGAAAGGGCCGCAAACTCGAGTGAAGTTCAGCAAGGTGCTGATAGACAATGGCAGCAGCATCAACATCATGTACAAGCACACCATGCATACGCTGGGCATAACAGAAAACATGCTTCAGCCAACGCGCACAACGTTCCACGGGATCGTTCCGGGTTTGTCCCGCGCACCGGTTGGAAAAGTCCGGTGGACGTGTCGTTTGGAGGACGTGACAATTGCCGGGTTGAGAACCTGGAGTTTGAGGTGGTGGACTTAGATAGTCCGTACCATGCTTTGTTGGGGAGACCGGCACTGGCGGCCTTCATGGCCTCGACCCACACGGCGTATCACAAGATGAAGATGCCGGCACCTCGTGGACCTCTGACTATGGTGGGAAACTACAAGATCTCGCTGGAAACAGCGTCTGCCGGATCAAACCTAGCGGAATCGCTGGTGATCGCAGAGGAAAAGAAAAGGATGCAAACAGCTGTTGCGCTGGCTCAGTCCTCACGGCTGAGCTTAGCGGCAATGAGTGCAAGTCTGAGCGCTCCGGCGTTCAAACCGTCAAAGGAAACAAAGGACATTGTGCTGGATCCGGCTTACCCGCAGCGCACCGTTCGTATCGGTGCCGGCCTCGATCAAGCATAGGAAAGCGCGCTCGTCGCCTTCCTCCGTGAGAATCGGAATATCTTTGCCCGGTCAACCGAAGATTTGGTAGGTGTTCCGAGGGAGCTGGCTGAGCACTCCTTGAACGTTCGAAAAGATGCCAAGCCGGTGCGACAACCCTTGCGCCGGTTCGTCGAAGATAGAAGAAAGATCATAGGAGAGGAGGTAACCAAACCGCTTGTTGCCAAATTCATTGTGGAGGTCACGCACACGAGTGGCTGGCCAACCCGGTGATGGTCGAAAAGAAGAAAGATGAGAACCTGGAGGCAAAAGCTCCGAAGGTGTGGCGCATGTGCATCGACTACACTAACCTGAACAAGGCTTGCCCAAGAGACCCTTTTCCTTTACCACGGATCGATCAAGTGATTGATTCAACCGCTGGGTGTGAGTTGTTATCTTTCCTGGATGCCTATTCCGGTTTCCACCGTATTCCCTTGAAAAAGGAAGATCAAATAAAAACCGCATTCATTACCCCGCACGGGCTTACCGCTATATCACTATGCCTTTTGGTTTGCGCAACGCTGGTGCGACGTACCAGCGCTGTATGCAAAAATGCTTGTTTGATCAAATCGGAAAGAATGTGCAGGTGTATGTGGATGACATCGTGATAAAGACTAAGGTAAAAGATACCTTGATCGATGATCTCCAGCAAACGTTTGATAACCTAAGAAGGTTCCGGATGAAACTCAATCCGTCAAAATGTACCTTCGGTGTTCCTGCCGGCAAGCTGCTGGGTTTCCTCGTCTCAAGCCGAGGCATTGAGGTCAATCCGGTTAAGATTAGGGCAATCGAAAGAATGACAATACCACAAGATCTGAAGGACATACAAAAGTTTACCGGAAGCTTAGCATCGCTAAGCCGGTTCATAAGCAGGTTGGGAGAAAAGGCCTTGCCGTTGTATGCCTTAATGAGAAAATCCGATAAATTCGTCCGGACCCCTCGAGCGGACGCAGACATTCAAGGAGCTGAAAACGATGTTAGCTACCGCGCCAATATTGGCTTCGCCGTTGGAAAGAGAACCGATGTTGTTATACATAGCGAGCAACCAACCGGGTCGTGAGTGTTGTTGTGGTAGTAGAAAGAGAAGAGGAAGGAAAACCGTCCCGCAGGCCGGTATACTACCTGAGCGAGGTGCTCTCCCTCTCAAAGCAAAACTACCCGCACTTCCAGAAAATGACCTATGGCGTGTTTATGGCCGCCACAAAGCTCAAGCACTACTTCGAGGAACATCCTATGAAGGTGGTGAGTGAAGCTCCCATCTCTGACATCATGTGCAACAAAGACGCCAGCGGCCGGATTGCAAAATGGGCGATCCAGATATCACCATACGTGCCGGTGTATGAAAGAAGAGATGCCATAAAGTCACGGAGCTTTGGCTGATTTCCTGGTTGATTGGGCGGAGATGCAATACAAACCGCCGGATCGTAAGATAGAATACTGGAAAATGCACTTTGATGGATCCAAGCTCAAGGAGGGTCTAGGTGCCGGTGTGGTGCTTACTTCACCAAAAGGAGACCACCTCCGATACGTTTTGCAAGTACATTTCAGGGCATCGAACAATGTCGCTGAATATGAAGCTTTGATCCATGGGCTTAAGGTCGCAAAAGAAATCGGTGCGCACCGGATCATTTGCTATGGAGATTCAGATCTTGTGGTACAGCAGTGTTCCGGAGATTGGGATGCAAAAGATGCCAACATGGCCTCGTACCGGTTTCACGTGCAAAAGATTGCCGGATTCTTCGAAGGTTGTGAGTTTCACCATGTACCGCGTGCAGAAAATGAAGCTGCGGATGCTTTGTCCAAGATAGGCTCATCCCGACAAGAAATTCCTCCCGGAATAGCCTTGGCACACCTGAGAGCACCATCAATCAAGCCAAGTCCAGAGTCGGAATCAATTTTTGTACCGGAGTCACACGTGGTGCCCATGGATATCGATGAAGGGAACCCGGGGACGGCTCCGGCAAACCCGGGGACTGCTCCGGCAAGCTCGGGGACTGTTCCGGCAAGCTCGGGGACTGCCGTACCCATACCGGAAGAGATGATGCTGGTGGATAGCATGGAGATAGATGCACCGGTGTTTTTGGTTCGAGAGATACCGTCATGGGCTAAACCTATTAAGGAATTCCTAATCAACGGCACCTTGCCGGCCGATGAAAATGAGTCAAGGAGGATACAAAGAAGGTCCAAAGCTTACACATTCATCAATGGTGAGGTGTACAAGAGAAGCGTTACCGGTGTCCTTCAAAGATGTGTGGAACCGGAAGAAGGGAAAGAAATGCTTGAGGAAATTCACCAAGGAGAATGTGGGCATCATGCCTCATCAAGGGCGCTGGTAGCAAAAGTGTTTCGGCATGGGTTTTACCGGCCCACCGCTTTGGAGAACGCCGAGGATTTGGTAAGAAAATGCAACGGGTGCCGCAGGTACGCCAAGCAAAATCATACCCCAGCCGTCCGGTTTAAAGACAATACCGCTAACATGGCCGTTTGTTGTTTGGTGCCTTGACATGGTTGGCCCATTCAAGACGCGCAAGGAGCAAGCATGACTCACATCTTGGTCATGGTGGATAAGTTCACTAAATGGCTAGAAGTAAAACCTATCGCAAAGTGTGATGGGCATACAGACTGTGAAATTCTTGAAGGATGTCATCTTGCGGTATGGATACCCGCACAAGCATCATCATCGACAATGGAACCAACTTTGCTCAAGGTGAGTTCAAAAGGTTCTGTGAGGATAAGAATATCCGGTTGGATTTGTGCTCGGTAGCACACCCACAAGGCAACGGCCAGGTGGAAAGGATGAATGCTTTGGTACTCTCCGGTATCAAACCCAGACTCATTGACGCGGTGGAAAAAGCACCGGGGTGTTGGCTTGATGAGATACCATCAGTGCTGTGGAGTATAAGAACAACCCCAAACCGGTCTACCGGATACACTCCGTTCTTCATGGTTTATGGAGCAGAAGCGGTCATACCAACCGACATCATCCATGATTCACCAAGAGTGCAGCTCTATACTGAGCAAGAGGTCAAAGAGGCCAGAGAAAATGATGTGGACTTGCTAGAAGAAGCAAGAGAGCTAGCTTTGGCAAGAACAGCCATTTACCAGCAAAACCTCAGACGCTATCATGACCGAAAAGTCAATCCAAGAGTTTTCCGGGAAGGAGATCTTGTGCTTCGCCTAGTGCAGCGCACTGAAGGCCGACATAAGCTCTTGCCACCTTGGGAAGGTCCCTTCATTGTAAGCAAGGTGCTTCACAATGATGCATACTACCTAAT
Organism: Lolium rigidum; assembly: GCF_022539505.1. Lineage (NCBI taxonomy): Eukaryota > Viridiplantae > Streptophyta > Magnoliopsida > Poales > Poaceae > Lolium > Lolium rigidum. The sequence continues at coordinate 45,874,178 of NC_061508.1, forward strand.
TGATGCACAGGAGTGGAAAGAAGGAAAGGCGGACAAGTCCGGAGAGGAGAGCAAGCGTCCATGGAACATAGCTCTGTTGCGTCCTTTCTACTCTTGAAGTGGTGGTGTAAGAAGTTCCTTTTTTGTACCTTATATGCTATGAATAAAAGATGCTGGAACATTGAGTGAGTCTCGGGGACTACCCCGATAAGATTGCATGTAACTTGTCTATTTTTTCAGTTTACGGCTGCTTATTGAACGTTTTTTCTTTCCGGTTTAGTAGTGTGCTAAACCCTACCGGAGTCTTCGACTCGTCGCTGTCCGCAAACCGGCTTCATGGCAAGCAAGATAAACCGGTAGGGGATAAGCACATGAACTGCGAGAAGGGAAAGCAGGAAAGAACAATCCGGAAAATTTAACTAACCCCGGTTATACCGGTTTTTTGCAAAATTTCAAAGTTATTTCTAAGTTCAAGAAGATGCCTGTTTGGTGAAAGAACCTTGTGCTCATACGCCAAAGAACGCCCAGAGAAGGCAGGCAGAGCCAAGGCAAAAGAACCAAGTATGCATCAAATTGGATGCGGAAACAATTGGGAAATCTTTGCAGTGCAGGATAAAAGCAAAACCAAAAGCAAATGTGCTAAAGCAAACTTAAGATAATTAACTACCGGTATAACTTACCGGCAGAAAATGTTGTACCACAACCAAAAGCAGGTTTAAAGTTTTACATCATAGACCCCGGCATTCCGGGGCAGAATTTAACAAACATTGTTTTTAAGACAAGCAGGGCCAACAGATAAGTCACAGGCAAACATGTGATGGAGGTCATCAGGTAGCGGGGGCTTCCGGAGGAGCATCGCCGGCATCAGCGTCGTCCAGGAGCTCCTCTTCGGCTTCATCCTCCTCCTCGTCGAGATAGTCCTTGACGCCAGGAGGGGGAGGGATGAAGGTGCGCATATCGGCATACTCCGCAATGCGGTACGCGCGATCCTGCCGCTTAGCGGAGAGGATCGGGTCCAGATCGGTTTCGCGTCTTCACGCACGCCGGTGAGGGCGTCCCGGATCGAGCTCCGGATACCAGGAGCAGGCAACGCGGAGGGCGGAGTCCGCGCCAGCACGGGCAGCAGAACACTGCCACTCGCGGATCCTCCTGCCGCCACCCTTAAGACGATCGCTGATGAGGGAGAAGGTGTCCCGCACCTCTTCGCCAGGCCATAAGGTCCTGAAGAGCTGGGTAGCTACATCAGGGATGTCCGATAAGTTGCGGTCTATGGCGCGCATATGGGACACCCGCGCGTTAAGCGCGACCAAATGGTCGTTGGGAGTCCATGGCACGGTAAGATCCGCTCGGCCTTGGTCCTTGCGGCGCGCGTCCACCTTCTTGACAGCGTACCCCTGGGAGTCCGGAAAGAGGCCTGTGTAAAGAAAGAAAAAGGTCAAGGAAAAGAGACCGGAAAGAAAAGAGACCGGAAAGAAAAGAGACCGGAAAGAAAAGAGACCGGAAAGAAAAGAGTCCGGAAAGAAAGGAGTCCGAAAAATAACGGGAAGAAAATGGGGTCGGAGGAAAAAAGGCTTATATGCAGTAGTCAAAGTGTAAAATAAAAGAACTTACGATGGGCGAGGGCGTCGGTCTGCAGGATCAACTGATCGCATTCCTTATGCTCCTCCTCCAGCCGCGCGGCCTTCTCCTCGGCAGCCTTCCGGGACTTGGCCGCCTCCTCCAGCTCAGCCAGCAGCCACCACGTTGGCGTTGTCGGCGTCCTCCGGTGCCTCCTCCATCTTGGCCGCTGCGTCGACCGCAGCGACTTCGAAGGCCTTGGCATGGTCAAGCCCCAGTTGGATGAGCTGGGTCTTGAGCTCCCGGTGGCTGGTCTTGAGGGCGTCCAACTCCTCCTTGTGCTGCCGGATGAGCTGGTCCTTCTCCCCTGTAACCGGAAAAGAAAGTGTTAACAAGGTTATACTAGTAAAAATGGAAAAGAAACCAAGTTTAAAGGAAAAAGGAGAAAAGCTATACGTTGGGCGGTGGCAAGCTGCTCCTTGAGAGCGTCAATGGAAGCTTCCGGGACCACTGTTAAGCAGAAATTGTGAATGTTAGGAAGGAAAAAGGTTTCCGGTAAGGAAGATGCCGGCAAAACAAAAATTTACCTTGGCACTTGTCATGTGCCTCAGCGAGCTCCCGATGCTCCCATAGAAGCTCCTCGAAGAGAGCCTTCCGAGCGTCAGCCGTAAGCTGTTCAAGAAAACAAGGTTAGTAAAGTTTTGCGCTAAGAACAAGGTTCTTAACCCGAAACTCGGGGACGGCAAGTGCTCGGTTTTGCGCGTTTTAAGCTAAGTTTTGCGCTAAGAACAAAGTTCTTAACCCGAAACTCGGGGACTGGCAGTGCCGGTTTTGCGCGTTTTAAGCTAAGTTTTGCGCTAAGAACAAAGTTCTTAACCCGAAACTCGGGGACTGGCCAGACGCCGGTTTTGCGCGCTTCTAAGGTAAATTGTGTGCTAAGAAGAAGGTATTTAACCCGAAACTCGGGATCGGGCGAGTGCCGGTTTCACGCTAAATTTTTAAGTTAAGTTTTGCACTAAGAGCTGCGCTCTCACCACAAAACTCGGGGACTGGGCAGATAGACAAGAGAGAAACCGGCATGAAACCAAAGAAAAGATAAAACGAAACCGGAAACGAAGAAACCGGTAAAGATTGAGACAAGTTAGCAAAACATACCATCAGATTGTTCGTGGAGTCGTACCACGCGCTGTCGAGCTCTTTAACGGCGCTGCGAAGCCGCATAAAGTGCTCCTCGGAAGACCGGTCCCCGACAGGGTCAGGAGCCGGCAGCCTGTCCTTGCCCAGGCCGCGGGTCGCCGGAGTCATGTCCGCGGCGTTCCACTTTTGGCCATAGGGCAGAAGGTGCCCCAGGTCGCGGCCTTGGCGCTTGAACTCTGTGATGCGGCCAAGGAGGCCGGTGGCCTTCGTGGCGGCGTGTTTGGCGGCCTTGCCGACGTGCAGCACCAAGGGCTGCTGGCCGCCGGAAGAGGCGCTGGAGGCCGTCGCCTTCCCCTTGATGAGCTTGGAGGTCTTGGGCGGCGGCGAGAAGCGGCCCCGAGGGGCTTGGCGCGAGGAGCACCTGGCGGCGGCATCAGGAGGGAGCGTGGAGACGGAGGAGCGCTGGGCGCATCACCCGGTTTGGAGCCTTCCGGCGCGGAAGATTCCGGCACGGAAGTTGTTGTTTTTTCAAGGACGGGAGGAGCTGGAGGCTCCGCCCGCCCGGCAGCTTTTTCTTCTCCGGCGCCGATGTTGCTGGCGCCGGTGTCTTGGGTCTCTGGAGGGAAGGAAGGATCCTCCTCCGTGCGGTGATCCGGCGATGAAGGGGCCGCACGCCCCGAATTTGTTGTGCCCCCGAAAGGGAGGCAGAGATGTTGCCGGCACCAGGTGGTGCCGGGCTTGAGCGAGGAGGAGGGGTTGAAGTCCTTACGGAATCTTCAGAGCCCGATGGCCTTGGGCCAAGCTTGAGCGCAGGACTGAGAAAAAAAAAAGAAACACAATTGGCAAAAAGCAACCGGAAAAAGAACTTGGCAAAAAGAGGCAAGCCGGAAAGTGAGTAACTTACCCGGAGGAGGTTGGCATCGCCTTGCGCCCGTAGCGACGCATGCCCACCTGCTTCTCCCCCACGGGCTCAGTCCGGAAGCGCTTGGAGGGGCAGGCCTGGCTGGTACCGGCATCAGGTGCCGGCTGCTTGTTCTTTTGGCCCTGGGCCATGAGCTTGTCCACAAACTCGGAGCCGGCCTCGGCGCGCAGGGGCGGCACGCGCTCGTGGATCTATGAGTTAAGTTTGGCTAAGAAGCAATTCACAGGAAAACGATAACGGAAGGTAAAGGAAACCGGAAAGGAAAATACCTCGAGCGTGGTCAAGTCGTCAGCGGACCCGGTTGGCTTCGGCGGAGACCGGCCAAGGCGCGCTGCCGGAGTCTTGCCCATTTTCAGGTCCTTCCAGAAAACGTAAGGATCCGGGTCAAAGGAGTCGAGGGCGCGAGGCTGGCAAGGTCCACGCCGCTCTGCTTCGATGAGGGGGAAGCGGTCCTTGGCCTGAAACAAGAAGAAAGTAAGATTAGCAAGAGCAGAAAGCTACCGGCCAAAAACAACCCCAGTCGCATAATCCCTTACTTCTTGGGTCGGAGGATTATCAGTGCTGAGGGGAAGAAGGCCCCATTCCCAATCAGATGGCATAGCAGTTTGGCAAATCTGCTTGGCCTTGCGAACGACATCCCTTTTGCTAAGAGGACGGCCTGTGATCTTGGTAGGATCTCCTGGGCCATACATCTCGCTCATCCTATGTGCGCGGCGCTTTAGAGGAAGCACCCGGCGCGAAATAAAAGTGCGGATGATGTCATCCGAGCAGATCTTGGTCTCCTTCCTCAAAGAGGCCAAGAAGCGTACCACCCGGCTGGTTTCAGCGTGATCAGACTTCGGGTTGTAGCTCCAGTTGGTCCTGCTGGGGGGCCCCGCTTCGTAGGGAGGAAGATCGATGAGATCGGCGCGGCCGGTGTTCTTCACGTAAAAGAAAGTCCCTTGCCACAACCGGCAAGATTCGAGGCCGGAAAACTTAAAAAAGGGGCTCCCTTGACGGGAGCCGATAATGCAAGACCCGCACTGAACGGGGGGCTTGGGTTTAGGAATATCCTTGCCCTGAACGGAATTGATCCGAAGGGCAAAGAAGCGGGCGAACGTCTCACGAGTGGGACGAATGCCGATATAGGCCTCCATGAAGGTGGCGTAGCAGGAGAGGTAGAAGATGGCGTTGCCGAGAAGGTGGTGAGGTTGGAGTTTGTAAAAATCTAAAAAGGAGCGGAAAAAAGGGGAGGCAGGAAGGCCGAAGCCGCGCTCAAAGTGAGCAAGAAAGACAACATATTCGTCATCTTCAGGATCCGGCTCGATTTCGCCGTCCGGAATCCGGCAAGAAACTCCTTCCGGAATCCGTCGAGACCGGTATAACCAATCGATTTCGAATTCGGAAACACTGGAACCCATCCAGGCTCCGCGGGTGATTGGGGAAGGCTCCTCGCCGGAAGATTGGCTGGAGCTGCTAGAGGTTGCGCTGCCGGAAGCTTGGCTAAAGCTACCGGATTCTAGGTGGCCACCGGACTCTTGATGGCTACCGGATCCCTGCTGGTTGTCGGAATCGGTCTCCATCGGATCTGAAGCTGTGGATTCACCGGGAGATGATCTACGGCGCTTAAGAGAAGGGGAAGAAGAAGATGCAGAGGAGGATCCCTCGTCAGACATCGCGAGTAGAGGCGAAAAAACAAGAATCCCAGACTTGGACCCCGCGTGAAGATCTACGAGTAAGAAGAAAACCAAAGAAAAAGAGGAAATAAGAACACTAAAGACCCAAGATCTGGAAAGCAGACAGAGGACGAGTGGAGCGAAATTGGTACCAACCTTAGGCGGCGGAGTCGCTGAAGGAAGTGTTTGCTGGCGTCGGAGCGGACCTGCGGCCGCCGGAGAGCACCGTCGACGGCGAGGCAGGGAAGCTTGCGAAGAAGCACGAATGCGGCGGAAGCAATGAGGTTGCGGCCGAAGATCTCCACACAGCGAGGTCCGGCGGAGGCACGGCGTGAGTTCGCCGGGCGCCGGAGCTTGAAGGAGCGACGGCGGACGGAGAGCGGCGAGGGCGCAAAGGCGTGAAGCTCTGTGCGCGAAGGAGGAGAATGCGAAGAAGACGAAGAAGAGGGGGCGGTTCTGTTTATAAAGGAGAGAGAAGGTGGGCAGGAAACCGCTGGGCCGCGGCGGTTCGCCTCGCGGCCCACGACGGTTCGCGCCTTGGGCCGCCACGTGGCAAGGGAATACACGCGAAGAAACACGGAGCCACACGGAGGCGCGCACGGGATCCCGAAGAAGTAGTGGGATCCGCTGCGTTGCATTAAATGAGCGCGCGGGAGTCGAAGGGAAGTGACCCCTGACACTGGCGCGTCAGTCACAGTGCGCATGTCTCTGACAAGCGCGGGGCCCGAGATATTCTCGACGTCGCCGAGGAAGTATTAAATGACTAAGATGCCGGAGGATAAGATACCGGATAACACCTTAAGAAGAAGAGATAGCGATGATCTGAGCAAAGATGCCGGATCCAAGCCTAAAACCGGATAGGTTAAACCGGTATCCTAAAAAGAAAGAACCTGGCATGGTCTGTTGTATAGGATCTGCCAGACTATACCAGCTTCGGGGACTAATGTTGGGGGGATGACCCCCGGTATGCCAAAGGCATGCCAAACCGGATGGCTTGTGCCATCAAGATACCGGTTTAATGTTCGTACCGGAACCTAAGGATAAGAGTCTAGCTAAGTGGAGCTAAGCCGGTATCCCCAAGAGGGGTATACCGGAACCCGGTAAAGAAGATACCGGAGAGGAGCGCCTGTCGGCAGGACTGGTCAAAGATTCCCTCCAGAGCTAGAAGACAAGGATGAGCTAAGCAAAGTAACTTTAGACGAAGGGCTGCCGATAAAGAGAAGGGTGACGGTCAAAGAAGCCGGAGGACGTCAGCGCCCCTGATTAAAGAGGACTCCGGTGTCATCTATGATTAAAGTAGCTTTGTAAAGTAGTTTGTCTAGTCAAAGATGCCATTAGGGTTCCTTCCAGTGTAAGCCCCCCTCTCCCCTATATAAGGAGAGGGGGTGCGCCTCCTACGAGCGCGAGACCATAGAGAGATCGAGTGTCCGAGAAACTTGTAACCATGTTGAGATCAATGAAGCTAGCGATCTAGTAAAGAGTTCTTCCTCTTGTCTCTCTTCTTGCATACCGGCCTTTGGTTGTGTTCTTGAGGAAAGCATCCGGAAGTTCTTCCCATCTAATCGCAAACCCTCCCCCGAATCCTCATACGTCCATTCGGCCCCAAGTTAAGCCATCCTATGGCATCTGCTCGTTCACCACGACGACACTAATATCAGTAAATCAAAACATAAAACGAAAATAAAACTGACTAACAAGGTCTCTAGTAACCTTACCGGAATAGCAAAATTGCTTCCCGGCAACGGCGCCAGAAAAAAGGTTGATACCTTCAGTCCGGATTATGGATTGTAGTATGATAAACTTTTTCCCTAGTAGACCTTGGTTTAATCAAACCTTGGAAAACACTGCTAAAATGGTGTAAAAGAAACGTCTACAAGACATGCTACTTAATTTGATTTTATGTTTACCGAACCTATCTAGTTTACTCTTAAAGGGGTTGTGTTCAATGATGGAAAATAGGCCAGGGTTAAGGTTTCTCCTGCAGCTATGCATACATATATAATTGAAGCGCAAATGTGTAACAAATAAAATAGAGATAAGAGATTTGTGAGCAGCACATCCGTAAATACTCTTGCCCATAAAGTTAGAGGTGACAAGAGTCTCTTGGTCCAACCACTGTTCCCACTGCCCGGGAGTAAGAATAGTTATTAAGCATATGAAAACATACCAAAGCATTAAGCTAGATGATTGTGCCGTGATCCCGAATGAATCACTAAACAGTACTGTTACTTCCCCCTTTCTGTCACTGAGGTTTCACGGTAGCACGCCATTCTTCACTCATCTCACCTCTTCGCTTGATCGATCCAATTGACATGGGTGCCTCCAGATCATCGAATCGAGGCAAAGAGACAAGGATGCAAGATTGCAAAAATCATATTCAATCATTGCACATATTATAAGATTAGATGCACATAAACGATACGAGGATTCACCCCAACCCGCATCCTGTGAGGACTACGTACTCACACATAATATCAAGATCAATAACAAAGATAGAAATCATTGTGGTAAATACTTGGATTGAAATCACAATATTTTTACAATGGTCACTAATTCTCAAGGAGATCTCTATTATAATGGTGATGGCTATGACTATGGAGGAGATTGGAGATGGAATGTATGAACTATGGTGGTGGATCTCCTTCGGTGTGGTGTAGATGGATCTGATGTATGGCGGCTCTGTTTGGCGACGAATGACTCTCTCTTTTGCATCAGAACTTCACAGAACTTATAGGGTTTGACCTCGGGAAGGCTGCTACACCCAGTATGGGCGCATGGTACGGGCGGGACTTGCTCGTACCGATGCCTGTTACACTCCCTGGAACCGCTTCTTCGAGCCTGATCAACTTTGTTGCACTTGTAACACGATTTCCTTCAGTAATTGCAGGTTCATTTGTCATCATGACGTGATTTTTTGCACACCATTCAAAGATAAAAGAGATTACACATCTTTGCATTAATTAGTCATTAGTAGCAAATTGAGAGGTAAACTTAATCAATTTATTGACTTAGCTAAGAGTTTAAACACGATAAAAAGTTGCATATTTCACAACCATCAGCAACATGATGGCGTGGTGGTGGAACAAGTCATACGCGACCTTCGTGTCTCTTTTTATAGTCACTAGTAAATTTGCCCGTGCGTTGCAACGGGTTGTATAACATTGAATTTTTTAATTTGACGTCGTAATGTTCAGCACCAAAATGTAGTACTACCTATTTCAAAAAATAAGTGTCTTAGTTTTGTGTATGTATGATGTACAGCGTATCTACAAAAAATTGAGAAATTTATTTTTAGGACGAAGGGAGTAGTACTAAAATTTTCCCAGTAATTTGCATTTTTCTATTTTCTCTTCCAACATATCACATGCGTGCAGGAACTTGTCCGTTCACTTAGATAGTTCACATTTATTATTTAATGAATGGTGGACTCTTTAAATCTTACTCCCCTAATAAGGAAAAAGTGTCAGAAGTGATCATTTTGTAGAACAGTTATGTAGTTTCTTTCACCTCGTAGTCAACTGTCCACACCGCACTCGCACATCTCTCGCACCTCGTTCTACAGTCGACCGGGGAGGCGACCTCGCCGGTGTCGGCGGAGATCCCATAGCGCCAGCCAGAGTTCCCCTTCCTCGAGCCATCCACCGCGAGGCCTCCCTCCTCGACCACTTAACGCGGATCCTCCCTCCTCACGCACGCAGGGTCCAAGCTCGAGGCCCCTCCTCAACCGCTCGGAGCAGCCACCTGATGCGTGCAGTTAACACACGTCCGTTGGGAACCCCAAGAGGAAGGTGTGATGCGTACAGTAGCAAGTTTTCCCTCAGAAAGAAACCAAGGTTTATCGAACCAGTAGGAGCCAAGAAGCACGTTGAAGGTTGATGGCGGCGGAGTGTAGTGCGGCGCAACACCAGGGATTCCGGTGCTAACGTGGAACCTGCACAACACAATCAAAGTACTTTGCCCCAACGTAACAGTGAGGTTGTCAATCTCACCGGCTTGCTGAAAACAAAGGATTAGATGTGGATGATGATGATGATTGTTTGCGAAGAACAGTAAAGAACAATTGCAGTAGATTTTATTTCAGATGTAAAGAATAGGACCGGGGTCCACAGTTCACTAGTGGTGTCTCTCCCATAAGATAAACAGATGTTGGGTGAACAAATTACAGTTGGGCAATTGACACATAAAGAAGGCATAACAATGCACATACATATATCATGATGAGTACTATGAGATTTAATCAGGGCATTACGACAAAGTACATAGACCGCTATCCGACATGCATCTATGCCTAAAAAGTCCACTTTCAGGTTATCATCCGAACCCCTTCCGGTATTAAGTTGCAAGCAACAGACAATTGCATTAAGTATGCTGCGTAATGTAATCAACACAAATATCCTTAGACAAAGCATCGATGTTTTATCCCTAGTGGCAACAGCACATCCACAACCTTAGAACTTTCTGTCACTGTCCCAGATTTAATGGAGGCATGAACCCACTATCGAGCATAAATACTCCCTCTTGGAGTTACAAGTATCAACTTGGCCGGAGCCTCTACTAGCAACGGAGAGCATGCAAGAACATAAATAACATATATGATAGATTGATAATCAACTTGACATAGTATTCAATATTCATCGGATCCCAACAAACACAACATGTAGCATTACGGATAGATGATCTTGATCATGATAGGCAGCTCACAAGATCTAACATGATAGCACAATGAGGAGAAGACAACCATCTAGCTACTGCTATGGACCCATAGTCCAGGGGTGGACTACTCACACATCGATCCGGAGGCGATCATGGCGATGAAGAGACCTCCGGGAGATGATTCCCCTCTCCGGCGAGGGTGCCGGAGGCGATCTCTCGAATCCCCCGAGATGGGATTGGCAGCGGCTGCGTCTCTGGAAGGTTTTCCGTATCGTGGCTCTCGGTACTGGGGGTTTCGTGACGAAGGCTTTAAGTAGGCGGAAGGGCAGGTCAGGGGGCGTCACGGGGGCCCCACACGCTAGGGCCGCGTGGGCCCCCTCTAGGCCGCGCCGCCCTAGTGTGGCGGCGCCCCGTGGCCCCACTTCGTTTCTCCCTCGGTCTTCTGGAAGCTTCGTGGAAAAATAAGCCCCTGGGCGTTGATTTCGTCCAATTCCGAGAATATTTCCTTACTAGGATTTCGAAACCAAAAACAGCGAGAAAACATCAACTGGCTCTTCGGCATCTCGTCAATAGGTTAGTGCCGGAAAATCCATAATAATGACATATAATGTGTATAAAACATGTGAGTATCGTCATAAAAGTAGCATGGAACATAAGAAATTATAGATACGTTTGGGACGTATCAAGCATCCCCAAGCTTAGTTCCTACTCGCCCTCGAGTAGGTAAACGATAACAAAGATAATTTCTGAAGTGACATGCTATCATAATCTTGATCATACTATTGTAAAGCATATGAGATGAATGCAGCGATTTGAAGCAATGATGAAGATAATGAGTAAAAAAATGAATCATATAGCAAAGACTTTTCATGAATAATACTTTCAAGACAAGCATCAATAAGACTTGCATAAGAGTTACTCATAAAGCAATAAATTCAAAGTAAAGGCATTGAAGCAACACAAAGGAAGATATAAGTTTCAGCGGTTGCTTTCAACTTCAACATATATATCTCATGGATAATTGTCAACACAAAGTAATATAACAAGTCCAATAGGTAAACATGTAAGAATCAATGCACACAGTTTACACAAGTGTTTGCTTCTAAGATAGAAAGAAGTAGGTAAACTGACTCAACAATAAAGTAGAAGAATGACCCTTTCCCAGAGGGAAGCATGGATTACCATTTTTGTGCTAGAGCTTTTCATTTTGAAAACATAGAAACAATTTTTTCAACGGTAGTAATAAAGCATATGTGTTATGTATAAGATACCTTTGCAAGCATCATGCATAGTATACTAATAGTGCTCGCACCTTGTCCTAATTAGCTTGGATTAACACGGATTATCATTGCATAACATATGTTTCAACCAAGTGTCACAAAGGGGTACCTCTATGCCGCCTGTACAAAGGTCTAAGGAGAAAGTTCGCATTGGATTTCTCGCTTTTGATCATTCTCAACTTAGACACCCATACTGGGACAACATAGACAACAGATAATGGACTCCTCTTTAATGCATAAGCATTCAACAACAGATGATATTCTCATAAGAGGTTGAGGTTTTGTGTCCAAACTGAAACTTCCACCATGATTCATGGCTTTAGTTAGCGGCCCAATGTTCTTCTCTAACAATATGCATACTCAAACCATTTGATCATGAAAATCTCCCTTACTTCAGACAAGACGAACATGCATAGCAACTCACATGATATTCAACAAAGGTAATAGTTGATGGCGTCCCCAGAAACATGGTTACCACTCAACAAGCAACTTATTAAGAAATAAGACACATAAGTACATATTCTTCACCACAATAGTTTTTAAGGCTATTTTCCCATGAGTTATACATTGTAAAGGCAAAGAATAGAATTTTAAAGGTAGCACTCAAGTAATGTACTTTGGAATGGCAGAGAAATACCATGTGGTAGGTAGGTATGGTGGACACAAATGGCATAGTATTTGGCTCAAGGATTTGGATGCACTAGAAGAATTCCTCTCAATACAAGGCTAGGCTAGCAAGGTTGTTTGAAGCAAACTCAAGTATAAAAGGTGCAGCAAATCTCACATATGAACATATTGTAGGTATTATAAGACTTTACATTGTCTCCTTGTTGTTCAAACACCTTAACCAGAAAATATCTAGACTCTAGAGAAGCTAATCATGCAAACCAGATTTTAACAAGCTCTATGTAATTCTTCATTAATGGGTACAAGGTACATGATGCAAGAGCTTAAACATGATCTATATGAGCACAACAATTGCCAAGTATCACATTATTCAAGACATTATACCATTTAGCACATGCGGCATTTTCCGTTTCCAACCATATATCAATGAATGAAATAGTCCAACTTTCGCAATGAACATTAAAGATAAAGCTAAGAACACATGTGTTCATACGAAACAGCGGAGCGTGTCTCTCTCCCACACAAAGAATGCTAGGATCCGATTTTATTCAAACAAAACGAAAATAAAAACAAACAGACGCTCCAAGTAAAGCGCATAAGATGTGACGGAATAAAAATATAGTTTCACTAGAGGTGACCTGATAAGTTGTCGATGAAGAAGGGATGCCTTGGGCATCCCCAAGCTTAGACGCTTGAGTCTTCTTAAAATATGCAGGGATGAACCACGGGGGAATCCCCAAGCTTTGACTTTTCACTCTTCTTAATCATATTGTATCATCCTCCTCTCTTGACCCTTGAAAACTTCCTTCACACCAAACTCAAAACAAACTCATTAGAGGGTCGATTGCATAATTCATATATTCAGAGGTGACATAATCATTCTTAACACTTCGGACATTGCACAAAGCTACTGAAAGTTAATGGAACAAAGAAATCCATCAAACATAGCAAAACGAGGCAATGTGAAATAAAAGGCAGAATCTGTCAAAACAGAACAGTCCGTAAAGACGAATTTTTAGAGGCACCGAGACTTGCTCGGATGAAAATGCCCAAATTGAATGAAAGTTGCGTACATATCTGAGGATCACGCACGTAAATTGGCAGATTTTTCTGAGTTACCTACGAGAGAACCATACCCAAATTCGTGACAGCAAGAAATCTGTTTCTGCGCAGTAATTCAAATCTAGTATTGACTTTACTATCAAAGACTTTACTTGGCACAACAATGCAATAAAATAAAGATAAGGAGAGGTTGCTACAGTAATAACAACTTCCAAGACTCAAATATAAAACAAAGTGCAGTGGTAAAATAAAAACATGGGTTATCTCCCAAGAAGTGCTTTCTTTATAGCCATTAAGATGGGCTCAGTAAATTTAATGATGCACTCGCATAAGGATGAGAGTTGAAGCAAAGAGAGCATCAAAAAGCAAGTATGAAACAAATTTAAGCCTAACCCACTTCCTATGAAAAGGAATCTTGTAAATAAACAAGTCAATGAAGAACAAAGTGAATAGCATAGGAAGACAAAACAAGTGTAACTTCAAAAATTTCAGCATATAGAGAGGTGTTTTAGTAACATGAAAATTTCTACAACCATATTTTCCTCTCTCATAATAATTTCCAGTAGCATCATGAACAAACTCAACAATATAACTATCACATAAAGCATTCTTATCATGAGTCTCATGCATAAAATAATTACTACTCCCAACATAAGCATAGTCATTCTTATTAATTGTAGTGGGAGCAAATTCAACAAAGTAGCTATCACTATTATTCTCATCACCATAATCATCAAATGTAGGAGGCATAGTATAATCATAATATACTTTATCCTCAATAGTAGGTGGCACCAAAATACCAATATCATCATAAATGGGAGGAAAAGTGTCATCAAAGTAAATTCCCTCCTCCATGCTTGGGGGACTAAAAATATCATGCTCATCAAAACCAGCTTCCCCAAGCTTAAATTCTTCCATAGCATTAGCAATAATAGTGTTCAAAGAGTTCATGCTAATAACATTGCTACAACTATTTTGCAAACAAAGTTCCATGGGTTTTTTAATTTTCTCTTCAAACACCTCATGTCCTAACTCAAGATAAATACTATAAAGATCTCTAATATTTTTGTTGTTTTCCATTAAGCCTAACTAGTGAAATCACACAACTTAGTATTCTCGGGGGTATTCATTTTAACAGTAGTAAATAAAGCAAACTAAATAAAGTAAATGCAAGTAACTAATTTTTTTGTGTTTTTGATATGGAGAACAAGACAGTAAATAAAGTAAAACTAGCAACTAATTTTTTGTGTGTTTTGTTTTAGTGCAGCAAACAAAGTAGTAAATAAAATAAAGCAAGACAAAAACAAAGTAAAGAGATTGGAAGTGGAGACTCCCCTTGCAGCGTGTCTTGATCTCCCCGGCAACGGCGCCAGAAAATATGCTTGATGCGTGCAGTTAACACACGTCCATTGGGAACCCCAAGAGGAAGGTGTGATGCGTACAGTAGCAAGTTTTCCCTCAGAAAGAAACCAAGGTTTATCGAACCAGTAGGAGCCAAGAAACACGTTGAAGGTTGAAGGCGGCGGAGTGTAGTGCGGCGCAACACCAGGGATTCCGGCGCCAACGTGGAACCTGCACAACACAATCAAAGTACTTTGCCCCAACGTAACAGTGAGGTTGTCAATCTCACCGGCTTGCTGAAAACAAAGGATTAGATGTATAGTGTGGATGATGATGATTGTTTGCGAAGAATAGTAAAGAACAATTGCAGTAGATTGTATTTCAGATGTAAAGAATAGGACCGGGGTCCACAGTTCTCTAGTGGTGTCTCTCCCATAAGATAAACAGATGTTGGGTGAACAAATTACAGTTGGGCAATTGACAAATAAAGAAGGCATAACAATGCACATACATATATTATGATGAGTACTATGAAATTTAATCAGGGCATTACGGCAAAGTACATAGACCGCTATCCAGCATGCATCTATGCCTAAAAAGTCCACTTTCAGGTTATCATCCGAACCCCTTCCGGTATTAAGTTGCAAGCAACAGACAATTGCATTAAGTATGGTGCGTAATGTAATTAACACAAATATCCTTAGACAAAGCATCGATGTTTTATCCCTAGTGGCAATAGCACATCCACAACCTTAGAACTTTACGTCACATCGTCCCAGATTTAATGGAGACATGAACCCACTATCGAGCATAAATACTCCCTCTTGGAGTTACAAGTATCAACTTGGCCAGAGCCTCTACTAGCAATGGAGAGCATGCAAGAACATAAATAACATATATGATAGATTGATAATCAACTTGACATAGTATTCAATATTCATCGGATCCCAACAAACACAACATGTAGCATTACGGATAGATGATCTTGATCATGATAGGCAGCTCACAAGATCTAACATGATAGCACAATGAGGAGAAGACAACCATCTAGCTACTCCTATGGACCCATAGTCCGGGGTGGACTACTCACACATCGATCCGGAGGCGATCATGGCGATGAAGAGACCTCCGAGAGATGATTCCCCTCTCCGGCAGGGTGCCGGAGGCGATCTCCTGAATCCCCCGAGATGGGATTGGCGGCGGCTGCATCTCTGGAAGGTTTTCCGTATCGTGGCTCTCGGTACTGGGGGTTTCGCGACGAAGGCTTTAAGTAGGCGGAAGGGCAGGTCAGGGGGCGTCACGGGGGCCCCACACGCTAGGGCCGCGCGGGCCCCCTCTAGGCCGCGCCGCCCTAGTGTGGCGGCGCCCCGTGGCCCCACTTCGTTTCTCCCTCGGTCTTCTGGAAGCTTCGTGGAAAAATAAGCCCCTGGGCGTTGATTTCGTCCAATTCCGAAAATATTTCCTTACTAGGATTTCTGAAACCAAAAACAGCGGAAAACGACAATCGGCTCTTCGGCATCTCGTCAATAGGTTAGTGCCGGAAAATGCATAATAATGACATATAATGTGTATAAAACATGTGAGTATCATCATAAAAGTAGCATGGAACATAAGAAATTATAGATAAGTTTGGGACGTATCACCACCCCTCGCCTCCCTATTCAGCCACTCGCCGACATGGATTCCCCGGACCCGGCGTCGCCCTCGCGTGGAGCCGCAAGCCACCTCGCCTCCATGTTCAGGCGCTCGCCGATAGGGACGTGTGGAGCAGCATCCTCCTCCCTCCCAATCATCCTCCCTGTTTATCCGCTCTCCGGCATGGACTCCCGGGACCTGACAACGCCATCGCGTGGAGCCGCAGGTCGCCGTCTTTTGGATGACCGGGACGTGCCAGAGATCAAGAATGCGAGCGGCCGGTCCAGATCTTGAGGTTGTTTAGTAAATTTTAAATTACTATAATGATTTTTTGTAAGAAATACATTACAATAATGGATGTGACATTTTTTTTCTTGGATTGGAGGGAGTATGTAATATCTTGACGTACTAAGAGCATCTCCAGCCGCGTCCCCCAAACCGTCCCCCAAAGAGCGCCGGATCGAGCGTTTGAGAGACGTGTTTTGTTCGTGCCGCGTTTGGGGGACGTCGCTCCCCAGTCGCGTCCCCCAAACGCCGCCCCAAATGAATATTGGTGCACGAAAATAAAGGTTTTCATTCAAATTTGATTATATATTACAAAGTTTGAATGAAAACGGCTAGCTTTCATCTATATCTAGCCTACTGACCGCCCGGCGGTGCGTTCGACGGCCTCGCCCCGTCGTCGCCTGCCCTCTGCCGCAGCTCTTGCTGCGCGCGCCGCCTCTCCGTGCGTAGGGCGGTGGCCAGACGCCGCTGCTCCAACAGCGCGTCGATGCCCGCCCTCCCATGATGCGCCGCCTGGAGGGAGAGCTCGACGGCGCGACGAATCTGCGCCTCTTCGCGGGCACGGGCGTCATCCTGGAGCTTCTTCTCCGACTCGAAGGAGTCGACGAGCGCGTGTTGCTGATTGGCCGTCTCGTCCGTGTGCGGCCCGTCGTTGTCGGACCACTCGAACTCGTCGTCGTCCTCCACCTCGGCCTCCTCCTCCATTGGCGCCTCGTCCTCCACATCCGTTGGCGCCTCCATCATCTCCGCCGCCAACGCGTCGGCCTCCGCCGCCAACTCGTCCTCCCACCTCCCCCAGGCCGCCTCCGTTGCCGCCGGCTCCCGCTGCTGACACTCCTCCACCGCCAGCTGCTGCTGGCGCTCGATCGAGTCCCGCCGCCGACGCTCGATCGCCTCCCGCCGTTCACGGTACAGCGCCTCCCGCTCCTCGCGCTGGCGCCGGTTCTCATCAGCCCACCGGTGGCCCATCTCCTCCGTTCGACGCCGCCGCGCCTCTTCTGCTGTGGAGGCGTCGAACGCCGCAACGGTGTCCGCCAGCGCCTCCTCCTGCCCGCAGCTGCTGCCGCCGCGGTATCGCCAGCTGCGGGTCCAGGGGCGTAGAACGCCGCTACAGCCGCCGCGTGCGCCACCTCACACTGCTGGCGGGCCTGCTGCTCGAGTGCCTCCCGCCGCTGCTGACGATGTCCATGCCAGAGCTGCATCCCTCGCCGCCACCGCTCTTCCCGGGCGGCGGCATCGATGTCGAGCTGCGATTCCGGTGGTGGAGGTGGAGGAGACGGTGGTGAAGGGAACTGGCCATCGTCGGGGTGGTTCGTCATTGCGCACTGGTGGTGGAGGAGACGGCGATGGAGCGACGAGGGCTGTGTTTGTGGCGAAGAAAGGGGTGTCGGCGGCTGTGCTGGCTGCCATTGAGCTGGGAGGGCCTTTTATAGACTCCGGCGTCGGGAAGAAAGCGCGGGAAGAGGCGAGAAGAGGCGGGAAGAAAGCGCGGGAACGGGCGGTGGCGTGCGAACGTCGGCGACGCGTGGAGGCTCGGCAGCACCGACGAGACGTCTCGCCTGCCCCTCCGTCGCCATTAAGGCAAAGATGCCGTCGTTTGTCACTGCGCGCGAATAACTTCCGTCGCGAGGTAGGCGACGGTTAGGTCCAAACTTGAATGAGTCGCTGACGCATCGGGCCCGCGTCGCTTCGCCTCGCTTTTCGTTGTGTCCGGCGTGCCCGGTGCGTCCCCTGTGGGACGGGGACGGGCTCGGGGCGCCGGACACTGTATCGGGCCACGTCGGACAAAAATCGGCTTTGGGGCACGCGGCTAGAACCGTTTTTTTGTCCAGCGCGCCCCAAATAGCTTTAGGGGACGGTTTGAAGGACGCGACTGGAGATGCTCTAAGATGGAAAAATAGTAAAGTAGACATCAGAATTAGAAGTGATTTATTAACCTGCCCCAAATGAGGAATTGTAAACAAAAAAAAGGAGTTCAGTGCTTGGATGATTAGATAAGTATCTAATCACAAAAGGTGAGTTATTTAGGGAACTTTTAGATCTCACACTGAGGTCGACAATGGAGTGGCGCGTTTGACCGCATACAGGATTCCCCACCGGGTCGCTGTCTCCCTCCGCCCCCGCCTCAGCTTGGCCGAGGTCTTCGCCGTGGTAAGCTCCAAGTTCCCCCCCCCCCCCCCCACTTTCCTTCGCATCCCGGGTTCATTTATCTTTCACCGAAATCGCCTCTCCCTCTCTTCATCGTATCCGCCCCACAGCTAGGGCCGCCCCCGCCTTAGCTCGGCAGGGTGCCTTTCTCACAACACATGGGATTAATTTTTTTCTTCCTGATCATTGGTGCTTGCACATTGTTGCTTTCCAAGGAGGCTTGTTGATAATCGAGAAATTTAGGCATATAAATCGGCAGAACTCGACATGAACGAGCGATGTGGGACTATTAAACAAAGAATTTTCCTAGTCTCCCCAGCTCATAAGAGTAATTCCGGCAGGAAGCCCATGAAGAGATTGGAAATAGTGGTCCAGCCTGGTCTAGCTTGACGCGACCGGGGATAGTTCGAAGCGAGGATTAAAGAGCAACAGAAGAATAGTAGGAAGGAAACGTTCACGCCGTACGGTGGCAATGGATGTAATTTTCAATCAGAATTAGCGGTAAATCTAAAACGGACGAAAATTTAGGGAGAAACCTTACTTTCTTTATTAGTAGGTAAAGATATGAGACGGTGGCTGACGTGCGAACCAAGCCGTTCCAATCGGGCAAGGAAGCGCATGCGCCAAGGCAGCGATCGGCCGATGGCCAAGGCAGCGCTACTGCCTCCTAGGTGTGGTTGTGCACATGGCCGGCCCAAGTACTGCCCCCTTGCACGCTTGAGCTTGCCAAGGCTGGCCTGCTCGTGTGAGTGTTGGCCGGCTCAGCCCGGTCACCTTTTGTTCTTCTCTTTGACCTTTATTTGAAAGCTAGTATGTCTACATGAGCTACTTAATTGATCTATTAGCAAAACTTTTAGCATCATATTTATTTCTACTAAATAAATAAAATATTAATATTTATTAATTCCATTAATTAATAAATCATTAATCATCTTCTCGGAATAATTCTGTAACTCTTCGAACACTTTCTTTAATCCCGAAACTACCCCTAGCAACATCGAAACCTTAAGTGTGTCACCCTACGGTTCGAGAATATGCATATATGACCGAGAGTCCTCTTTGATGAATAATCATCAACGGGATCTGGAGATTCGTAATGACTCCTACCTATTTAACGATAAACTAAGTGATCGAATGAACAATAAACATTCGTTACCAATTCCCTTCGCCTCGCGATACTTTACTTATGTAACACCCCAACTTTTGCAACCTTGTTAAGTGTCCAAAGTGCAAAAATCAGGCGGAACAAAAACTTTTTCTAAAGACTAATTAAGATGAATTGCCATGATCTGCTGATACGTCTCCGACGTATCGATAATTTTTTATGTTCCATGCCACATTATTGATGATATCTACATGTTTTATACACATTATATGTTGTATTGATGCGTGTAGTTGACACGTCCGTTGGGAACCCCAAGAGGAAGGTGTGATGCGCACAGCGGCAAGTTTCCCTCAGTAAGAAACCAAGGTTTAATCGAACCAGTAGGAGTCAAGAAGCACGTTGAAGGTTGATGGCGGCGGGATGTAGTGCGGCGCAACACCGAGAGATTCCGGTGCCAACGTGGACCCTGCACAACACAACCAAAGTACTTTGCCCCAACGCAACCGTGAGGTTGTCAATCTCACCGGCTTGCTGTAACAAAGGATTAACCGTATTGTGTGGAAGATGATTGTTTGCGAGAGAAAACGGTAAAACAAGTATTGCGGCAGATTTGTATTTCGGTATTAAAGAATGGACCGGGGTCCACGAGTTCACTAGAGGTGTCTCTCCCATAAGATAAAAGCATGTTGGGTGAACAAATTACGGTCGGGCAATTGACAAATAGAGAGGGCATAACAATGCACATACATGACATGATAAGTATAGTGAGATTTAATTGGGCATTACGACAAAGTACATAGACCGCCATCCAAGCTGCATCTATGCCTAAAAAGTCCACCTTCGAGGTTATCATCCGAACCCCCTCCGGTATTAAGTTGCAAAGCAACGAGACAATTGCATTAAGTATGGTGCGTAATGTAATTAACAACTACATCCTCGGACATAGCGCCAATGTTTTATCCCTAGTGGCAACAGCACAACACAACCTTAGAACTTTACGTCACTTGTCCCGGTGTCAATGCGGGCATGAACCCACTATCGAGCATAAGTACTCCCTCTTGGAGTTAAAAGTAAAAACTTGGCCGAGCCTCTACTAGAAACGGAGAGCATGCAAGATCATAAACAACACATGTGTAATAACTTGATAATTAACATGACATGGTATTCTCTATCCATCGGATCCCGACAAACACAACATATAGAATTACGGATAGATGATCTTGATCATGTTAGGCAGCTCACAAGATCCAACAATGAAGCACAATGAGGAGAAGACAACCATCTAGCTACTGCTATGGACCCATAGTCCGAGGGGTGAACTACTCACTCATCACTCCGGAGGCGACCATGGCGGTGTAGAGTCCTCAGGGAGATGAATCCCCTCTCCGGCGGGGTGCCGGAGGAGATCTCCGAGAATCCCCGAGATGGGATCGGCGGCGGCGGCGTCTCGGTGGGTTTTCCGTATCGTGGTTTTTCGCATCGGGGGTTTCGCGACGGAGGCTTTAAGTAGGCGGAAGGGCGAGTCGGGGGCCGGACGAGGGGCCACACCATAGGGCGGCGCGGGCCCCCTGGGCCACGCCGGCCTATGGTGTCGCCACCTCGTGGCCCCACTTCGTGTGTTCTTCGGTCTTCTGGAAGCTCCGTGGAAAAATAGGCCCCTGGGTCTTCGTTTCGTCCAATTTCGAGAATATTTCGTTACTAGGATTTCTGAAACCAAAAACAGCGAGAAAACGGAGCTGGCACTTCGGCATCTTGTTAATAGGTTAGTTCCAGAAAATGCACGAATATGACATAAAGTGTGCATAAAACATGTAGGTATCATCAATAATATGGCATAGAACATAAGAAATTATCGATACGTCGGAGACGTATCAGGCATCCCCAAGCTTAGTTCTGCTCGTCCCGAGTGGAGTAAAACGATAACAAAGATAATTTACGAAGTGATATGCCATCATAACCTTGATCATACTATTTGTAAACATATGTAGTGGATGCAGCGATCAAAACAATGGTAATGACATGAGTAAACAAGTGAATCATAAAGCAATGACTTTTCATGAATAGTACTTCAAGACAAGTATTAATAAGTCTTGCATAAGAGTTAACTCATAAAGCAATAAATCAAAGTAAAGGCATTGAAGCAACACAAAGGAAGATTAAGTTTCAGCGGTTGCTTTCAACTTGTAACATGTATATCTCATGGATAATAGTCAACATAGAGTAATATAACAAGTACAATATGCAAGTATGTAGGAATCAATGCACGGTTCACACAAGTGTTTGCTTCTTGAGGTGGAGAGAGATAGGTGAACTGACTCAACATAAAAGTAAAGAGAATGGTCCTTCAAAGAGGAAAGCATCGATTGCTATATTTGTGCTAGAGCTTTTATTTTGAAAACATGAAACAATTTTGTCAACGGTAGTAATAAAGCATATGAGTGTACATTATATCTTACAAGTTGCAAGTCTCATGCATAGTATACTAATAGTGCCCGCACCTTGTCCTAATTAACTTGGACTACCGGATCTTTGCAATGCACATGTTTTGACCAAGTGTCACAATGGGGTACCTCCATGCCGCTTTGTACAAAGGTCTAAGGAGAAAGCTCGCATTTTGGATTTCTCGCTTTTGATTATTCTCAACTTAGACATCCATACAGGGACAACATGGACAACGAGATAATGGACTCCTCTTTAATGCATAAGCATGTGGCAACAATTATTATTCTCATATGAGATTGAGGATATATGTCCAAGCTGAAACTTCCACCATGAATCATGGCTTTAGTTAGCGGCCCAAAGTTCTTCTCTAACAATATGCATGCTCCAACCATGAAGGTGGTAGATCTCTCTTGCTTCGGACAAGACGGACATGCATAGCAACTCACATGATATCCAACAAAGAATAGTTGATGGCGTCCCCGAAGCATGGTTATCGCACAACAAGCAACTTAATAAGAGATAAAGTGCATAAGTACATATTCAATACTACAATAGTTTTTAAGCTATTTGTCCCATGAGCTATATATTGCAAAGGTGAATGATGGAATTTTAAAGGTAGCACTCAAGCAATTTACTTTGGAATGGCGGATAAATACCATGTGGTAGGTAGGTATGGTGGACACAAATGGCATAGTGGTTGGCTCGGGTATTTTGGATGCATGAGAAGTATTCCCTCTCGATACAAGGTTTAGGCTAGCAAGGTTATTTGAAACAAACACAAGGATGAACGGTACAGCAAAACTCACATAAAAGACATATGGTAAACATTATAAGACTCCATACCGTCTTCCTTGTTGTTCAAAACTCAATACTAGATATTATCTAGACTCTAGAGAAACCAAATATGCAAACCAAATTAGCAAGCTCTAAGTATTTCTTCATTAATGGGTGCAAAGTATATGATGCAAGAGCTTAAACATGAGCACAACAATTGCCAAGTATCAAATTATCCAAGACATTTTAGCAATTTACTACATGTATCATTTTCCAATTCCAACCATATAACAATTTAACGAAGATGAAACTTCGCCATGAATACTATGAGTAGAGCCTAAGGACATATTTGTCCATATGCAACAGCGGAGCGTGTCTCTCTCCCATAAAGTGAATGCTAGGATCCATTTTATTCAAACAAAACAAAAAACAAAAACAAACCGACGCTCCAAGCAAAGTGCATAAGATGTGACGGAATAAAAATATAGTTTCGGGGGAGGAACCTGATAATGTTGTCGATGAAGAAGGGGATGCCTTGGGCATCCCCAAGCTTAGACGCTTGAGTCTTCTTATAATATGCGAGGGTGAACCACCGGGGCATCCCCAAGCTTAGAGCTTTCACTCTCCTTGATCATATTGCATCATACTCCTCTCTTGATCCTTGAAAACTTCCTCCACACCAAACTCGAAACAACTCATTAGAGGGTTAGTGCATAATAAAAATTCACATGTTCAGAGGTGACACAATCATTCTTAACACTTCTGGACATTGCATAAAGCTACTTGGACATTAGTGGATCAAAGAAATTCATCCAACATAGCAAAAGAGGCAATGCGAAATAAAAGACAGAATCTGTCAAAACAGAACGATCCGTAAAGATGGATTTTATTAGGCCACCAGACTTGCTCAAACGAAAATGCTCAAATTGAATGAAAGTTGCGTACATATCTGAGGATCATGCTCGTAAATTGGCGTAATTTTCTGAGCTACCTACGGGGAGATAGACCCAGATTCGTGACGGCAAAGAAATCTGGAACTGCGCAGTAATCCAAATCTAGTACTTACTTTTCTATCAAAGACTTTACTTGGCACAACAAAACATAAAACTAAGATAAGGAGAGGTTGCTACAGTAGTAAACAACTTCCAAGACACAAATATAAAACAAAAATACTGTAGTAAAAACATGGGTTGTCTCCCATAAGCGCTTTTCTTTAACGCCTTTCAGCTAGGCGCAGAAAGAGTAACTCAAGTAACATCGAAGGGTGGTGCACCTACAGCGGGGTTTGGAGTTTTCTCAACCATGCATAATATATTGGATACATAAGTTTCAGCGTCTCCCTTTTCATTAGTCTTGGGCTTGCTACTCTCATCGAACAAATTTTCGAGGAACAAGCCAAGCATAGTTATGTTCTAGTGCATCATTCATAGCTAGGAGTTTACATGGTATTGGTGCTTTGATCTCCCCACCATCATTAGCATTATTAGTGTACCTTATCCTATCCATATCCATTTTTTCAAGGAGGCTAACAAAATTAGTATGAGAACCAAGCATATTAAATTTAGCAAAGACCTTTCTAGCCTCTCTTGCTAGACCACCAAATTCTCTAAGAAGGGTTTCTAAAACAAAATCTTTCTTTTCCCCCTCTTCCAAATCACCAAGTGTAAGAAACATGTGTTGGATTATAGGATTGAGATTAACAAATTTAGTTTCCAACAAGCGAACTAAAGCAGCAGCAGCAATATCATAGGTAGGAGCAAGTTCTACCAAGTGTCTATCTTCAAAATCTTCAACGGTACTAACATGGGTAAAAAATTCTTCTATATTGTTCCTCCCAATTATAGACCCTTGTCCTACCGGTATGTTTTTTGTGGTAAAATTAAAAGGAAACATGATGAATTAAGTAAAGTAAATGCAAGTAACTAATTTTTTTGTGTTTTTGATATAGCAAACAAGATAGCAAATAAAGTAAAACTAGCAACTAATTTTTTTGTGTTTTGATATAAGTGCAGCAAACAAAGTAGTAAATAAAATAAAGCAAGACAAAAACAAAGTAAAGAGATTGAGAAGTGGAGACTCCCCTTGCAGCGTGTCTTGATCTCCCCGGCAACGGCGCCAGAAATTTGCTTGATGCGTGTAGTTGACACGTCCGTTGGGAACCCCAAGAGGAAGGTGTGATGCGCACAGCGACAAGTTTCCCTCAGTAAGAAACCAAGGTTTAATCGAACCAGTAGGAGTCAAGAAGCACGTTGAAGGTTGATGGCGGCGGGATGTAGTGCGGCGCAACACCGGAGATTCCGGCGCCAACGTGGACCACTGCACAACACAACCAAAGTACTTTGCCCCAACGAAACAGATGAGGTTGTCAATCTCACCGGCTTGCTGTAACAAAGGATTAACCGTATTGTGTGGAAGATGATTGTTTGCGAGAGAAAACGAGTAAAACAAGTATTGCGAGCAGATTTGTATTTCGGTATTAAAGAATGGACCGGGGTCCACGGTTCACTAGAGGTGTCTCTCCCATAAGATAAAAGCATGTTGGGTGAACAAATTACGGTCGGGCAATTGACAAATAGAGAGGGCATAACAATGCACATACATGACATGATAAGTATAGTGAGATTTAATTGGGCATTACGACAAAGTACATAGACCGCCATCCAAGCTGCATCTATGCCTAAAAGTCCACCTTCGAGGTTATCATCCGAACCCCCTCCGGTATTAAGTTGCAAAGCAACGAGACAATTGCATTAAGTATGGTGCGTAATGTAATTAACAACTACATCCTCGGACATAGCGCCAATGTTTTATCCCTAGTGGCAACGAGCACAACACAACCTTAGAAATTTACATCCTTTGTCCCAGGTGTCAATGCAAGCATGAACCCACTATCGAGCATAAGTACTCCCTCTTGGAGTTAAAAGTAAAAACTTGGCAGAGCCTCTACTAGAAACGGAGAGCATGCAAGATCATAAACAACACATGTGTAATAACTTGATAATTAACATGACATGGTATTCTCTATCCATCGGATCCCGACAAACACAACATATAGAATTACGGATAGATGATCTTGATCATGTTAGGCAGCTCACAAGATCCAACAATGAAGCACAATGAGGAGAAAACAACCATCTAGCTACTGCTATGGACCCATAGTCCGGGGGTGAACTACTCACTCATCACTCCGGAGGCGACCATGGCGGTGTAGAGTCCTCCGGGAGATGAATCCCCTCTCCGGCGAGGGTGCCGGAGGAGATCTCCGAGAATCCTCCGAGATGGGATCGGCGGCGCGGCGTCTCGGTAAGGTTTTCCGTATCGTGGTTTTTCGCATCGGGGGTTTCGCGACGGAGGCTTTAAGTAGGCGGAAGGGCGAGTCGGGGGCCGGACGAGGGGGCCACACCATAGGGCGGCGCGGGCCCCCCGGGCCGCGCCGGCCTATGGTGTCGCCACCTCGTGGCCCCACTCGTGTGTTCTTCGGTCTTCGGAAGCTCACGTGGAAAAATAGGCCCACTGGGTCTTCGTTTCGTCCAATTCCGAGAATATTTCGTTACTAGGATTTACGAAACCAAAAACAGCGAGAAAATAGGAGCGGCACTTCGGCATCTTGTTAATAGGTTAGTTCCAGAAAATGCACGAATATGACATAAAGTGTGCATAAAACATGTAGGTATCATCAATAATATGGCATAGAACATAAGAAATTATCGATACGTCGGAGACGTATCATGTATTTATGCATTTTCCGGCACTAACCTATTAACGAGATGCCGAAGAGCCAGTTGTTGTTTTCTGCTGTTTTTGGTTTCAGAAATCCTAGTAAGGAAATATTCTCGGAATTGGACGAAATCAACGCCCAGGGGCCTATTTTGCCACGAAGCTTCCAGAAGACCGGAGGGGAGACGAAGTGGGGCCACGAGGCGCCGACACAACAGGGCGGCGCGGCCTGGCCCCTGGCTGCGCGGCCCTGGCGTGTGGGGCCCTCGTGTAGCCCCCCCGCGTTGCCCTTCCACCTACTTAAAGCCTCCGTGACGAAACCCCCGATGCCGAGAGCCACGATACGGAAAACCTACGAGACGCCGCCGCCGCCAATCCCATCTCGGGGATTCGGAGATCACCTCCGGCACCTCGCCGGAGAGGGGAATCATCTCCCGGAGGACTCTTCACCGCCATGATCGCCTCCGGAGTGATGAGTGAGTAGTTCACCCCTGGACTATGGGTCCATAGCGAGTAGCTAGATGGTTGTCTTCTCCTCATGTGCTTCATTGTCGGATCTTGTGAGCTGCCTAACATGATCAAGATCATCTATCTGTAATACTATATGTTGTGTTTGTCGGGATCCGATGGATAGAGAATACTATGTTATGGTGATTATCAAGTTATTACCTATGTGTTGTTTATGATCTTGCATGCTCTCCGTTATTAGTAGAGGCTCTGGCCAAGTTTTTGCTCTTAACTCCAAGAGGGAGTATTTATGCTCGATAGTGGGTTCATGCCTCCATTAAATCTGGGACAGTGACAGAAAGTTCTAAGGTTGTGGATGTGCTGTTGCCACTAAGGATAAAACATTGATGCTATGTCTAAGGATGTAGTTATTGATTACATTACGCACCATACTTAATGCAATTGTCTATTGTTTGCAACTTAATACTGGAAGGGGTTCGGATGATAACTCGAAGGTGGACTTTTAGGCATAGATGCATGCTCGGATAGCGGTCTATGTACTTTGTCGTAATGCCCAATTAAATCTCACTATATTTATCATATCATGTATGTGCATTGTTATGCCCTCTCTATTTGTCAATTGCCCAACTGTAATTTGTTCACCCAACATGCTTTTATCTTATGGGAGAGACACCTCTAGTGAACTGTGGACCCCGATCCTATTCTTTACATCGCATACAATCTATCGCAATACTTGTTTTACTGTTTTCTCGCAAACAATCATCTTCCACACAATACGGTTAATCCTTTGTTACAGCAAGCCGGTGAGATTGACAACCTCACTGTTTCGTTGGGGCAAAGTACTTTGGTGTGTTGTGCAGGTTCCACGTTGGCGCCGGAATCCCTGGTGTTGCGCCGCACTACATCCCGTCGCCATCAACCTTCAACGTGCTTCTTGACTCCTACTGGTTCGATAAACCTTGGTTTCTTGCGAGGAAACTTGCTGCCGTACGCATCACACCTTCCACTTGGGGTTCCCAACGAGCGTGTGCTTTACGCGTCATCAAGCTAAATTTCTGGCGCCGTTGCCGGGAACGAAGAAAAGCTACACCACAAAGATTTCTAACTCCCACGTCAACTACACGCCGGCAAGTAAATTTACGGCGCCGTTGCCGGGGAGATCAAGACACGCCTGCAAGGGGAGTCTCCACAATCCAATCTCTTTACTTTCTTTTTGTCTTGCTTTATTTTATTTACTACTTTGTTTGCTGCACTTAAACAAAACACAAAAAAAATTAGTTGCTAGTTTTACTTTATTTACTGTCTTGCACTCTATATAAACACAAAAAAAATTAGTTACTTGCATTTACTTTATTTACTTTCTGTTTATTTCATCATGTTTCCTCCTAAGTACACTCTAAAAGACATACCGGTAGGACGTGGGTCTATAATTGGGAAAGATAATATAGAAGATTTTTTCACTCATGTTAGTACCACTGAAGATTTTGAAGATAGACACTTGGTAGAACTTGCTCCTACTTATGAAATTGCTGTTGCTTTTTTAGTTCACATGTTGGAAACTAAATTTGTTAATCTTAATCCTATAATCCAACACATGTTTCTTACACTCCGTGATATGGAAGAAGGGGAAAAGAAAGATTTTGTTTTAGAAACCCTTCTTAGAGAATTTGGTAGTATAGCAAGAGAGGCTAGAAAGGTCTTTATTAAATATAAGATGCTTGGTTCTTATACCAATTTTGTTAGTATCCTTGAAAAGATGGACATGGAAAGAGTAAGGTACACTAATAATATTAATGATGGTGGGGAGATCAAAGCACCAATACCATGTAAGCTCCTAGCGATGAATGAAGCACTAGAAAATAACTATGCTTGGCTTGTTCCTGAAAATTTGTTCGATGAGAGTAGCAAGCCCAAGACCAATGAAAAGGGAGCCGCTGAAACTTATGTATCCAATATACTATGCATGGTTGAGAAAACTCCAAACCCCGCTGAAGATGCATCATCATTCGACAACACTTGATACACACTTTCTGCGCCTAGCTGAAAGGCGTTAAAGAAAAGCGCTTATGGGAGACAACCCATGTTTTTACTACAGTACTTTGTTTTATATTTGAGTCTTGGAAGTTGTTTACTACTGTAGCAACCTCTCATTATCTTAGTTTTATGTTTTGTTGTGCCAAGTAAAGTCGTTGATAGTAAGGTTCATACTAGATTTGGATTACTGCGCAGAAACAGATTTCTTTGCTGTCACGAATCTGGGCCTAATTCTCTGTAGGTAACTTAGAAAATTATGCAAATTTACGTGAGTGATCCTCAGATATGTACGCAACTTTCATTCAATTTGAGCATTTTCATTTGAGCAAGTCTGGTGCCATTTTAAAATTCGTCTTTACGAACTGTTCTGTTTTGACAGATTCTGCCTTTTATTTCGCATTGCCTCTTTTGCTATGTTGGATGAATTTCTTTGATCCATTAATGTCCAGTAGCTTTATGCAATGTCCAGAAGTGTTAAGAATGACTATGTCACCTCTGAACATGTTAATTTTTATTGTGCACTAACCCTCTAATGAGTTGTTTCGAGTTTGGTGTGGAGGAAGTTTTCAAGGATCAAGAGAGGAGTATGATGCAATATGATCAAGGAGAGTGAAAGCTCTAAGCTTGGGGATGCCCCGGTGGTTCACCCCTGCATATTTTAAGAAGACTCAAGCGTCTAATCTTGGGGATGCCCAAGGCATCCCCTTCTTCATCGACAACATTATCAGGTTCCTCCCCTGAACTATATTTTTATTCAGTCACATCTTATGTGCTTTGCTTGGAGCGTCGGTTTGTTTTTGTTTTTGTTTTTGTTTGAATAAAATGGATCCTAGCATTCACCGTGTGGGAGAGAGACACGCTCCGTTGTTGCATATGGACAAATATGTCCTTAGACTTTACTCATAGTATTCATGGCGAAGGTTGAATCTTCTTCGTTAAATTGTTATATGGTTGGAATTGGGAAATGCTACATGTAGTAATTCTAAAATGTCTTGAATAATTTGATACTTAGCAATTGTTGTGCTCATGTTTAAGCTCTTGCATCATATACTTTGCACCCATTAATGAAGAAATACATAGAGCTTGCTAAAATTTGGTTTGCATATTTGGTCTCTCTAAAGTCTAGATAATTTCTAGTATTGAGTTTTGAACAACAAGGAAGACGGTGTAGAGTCTTATAATGTTTACAATATGTCTTTTATGTGAGTTTTGCTGCACCGTTCATCCTTGTGTTTGTTTCAAATAACCTTGCTAGCCTAAACCTTGTATCGAGAGGGAATACTTCTCATGCATCCAAAATCCTTGAGCCAACCACTATGCCATTTGTGTCCACCATACCTACCTACTACATGGTATTTCTCCGCCATTCCAAAGTAAATTGCTTGAGTGCTACCTTTAAATTTCCATCATTCGCCTTTACAATATATAGCTCATGGGACAAAATAGCCTAAAAACTATTGTGGTATTGAATATGTACTTATGCACTTTATCTCTTATTAAGTTGCTTGTTGTGCGATAACCATGTTCACGGGGACGCCATCAACTCTTTGTTGAATATTATGTGAGTTGCTATGCATGTCCGTCTTGTACGAAGTAAGAGAGATCTACCACTTTAATGGTTAGAGCATGCATATTGTTAGAGAAGAACATTGGGCCGCTAACTAAATCCATGAATCATGGTGGAAGTTTCGAGTTTTGGACATATATCCTCAATCTCATATGAGAACACTAATTGTTGCCACATGCTTATGCATTAAAGAGGAGTCCATTATCTGTTGTCCATGTTGTCCCGGTATGGATGTCTAAGTTGAGAATAATCAAAAGCGAGAAATCCAAAATGAGAGGTTTCTCCTTAGACCTTTGTACGAGCGGCATGGAGGTACCCCTTTGTGACACTTGGTTAAAACATGTGTATTGCGATGATCCCGGTAGTCCAAGCTAATTAGGACAAGGTGCGGGCACTATTAGTATACTATGCATGAGGCTTGCAACTTGTAAGATATAATTTACATAACTCATATGCTTTATTACTACCGTTGACAAAATTGTTTCATGTTTTCAAAATAAAAGCTCTAGCACAAATATAGCAATCGATGCTTTCCTCTTTGAAGGACCTTTCTTTTACTTTTATGTTGAGTCAGTTCACCTATTTCTCTCCACCTCAAGAAGCAAACACTTGTGTGAACTGTGCATTGATTCCTACATACTTGCATATTGCACTTGTTATATTACTCTATGTTGACAATTATCCATGAGATATACATGTTATAAGTTGAAAGCAACCGCTGAAACTTAATCTTCCTTTGTGTTGCTTCAATACCTTTACTTTGATTTATTGCTTTATGAGTTAACTCTTATGCAAGACTTATTAATGCTTGTCTTGAAGTGCTATTCATGAAAAGTCTTTGCTTTATGATTCAGTTGTTTACTCATGTCATTACCATTGTTTTGATCGCTGCATTCATTACATATGCTTACAATAGTATGATCAAGGTTATGATGGCATGTCACTCCAGAAATTATCTTTGTTATCGTTTACCTGCTCGGGACGAGCAAGAACTAAGCTTGGGGATGCCGATACGTCTCCGACGTATCGATAATTTCTTATGTTCCATGCCACATTATTGATGATATCTACATGTTTTATACACATTATATGTCGTATTTATGCATTTTCCGGCACTAACCTATTAACGAGATGCCGAAGAGCCGATTCTTGTTTTCTGCTGTTTTTGGTTTCAGAAATCCTAGTAAGGAAATATTCTCGGAATTGGACTAAATCAACGCCCAGGGGCCTATTTTGCCACGAAGCTTCCAGAAGACCGGAGGGGAGACGAAGTGGGGCCACGAGGCACCGACACAACAGGGCGGCGCGGCCTGGCCCCTGGCCGCGCGGCCCTGGCGTGTGGGGCCCTCTTGTGGCCCCCCCGCGTTGCCCTTCCGCCTACTTAAAGCCTCCGTGACGAAACCCCCAGTACCGAGAGCCACGATACGGAAAATCTTACTGAGACGCCGTTGCCGCCAATCCCATCTCGGGGGATTCTGGAGATCACCTCCGGCACCCTGCCGGAGAGGGGAATCATCTCCCGGAGGACTCTTCACCGCCATGATCGCCTCCGGAGTGATGAGTGAGTAGTTCACCCCTGGACTATGGGTCCATAGCAGTAGCTAGATGGTTGTCTTCTCCTCATGTGCTTCATTGTCGGATCTTGTGAGCTGCCTAACATGATCAAGATCATCTATCTGTAATACTATATGTTGTGTTTGTCGGGATCCGATGGATAGAGAATACTATGTTATGGTGATTATCAAGTTATTACCTATGTGTTGTTTATGATCTTGCATGCTCTCCGTTATTAGTAGAGGCTCTGGCCAAGTTTTTGCTCTTAACTCCAAGAGGGAGTATTTATGCTCGATAGTGGGTTCATGCCTCCATTAAATGCAGGACGATGTGACGGAAAGTTCTAAGGTTGTGGATGTGCTTGTTGCCACTAAGGATAAAACATTGATGCTATGTCTAAGGATGTAGTTATTGATTATATTACGCACCATACTTAATGCAATTGTCTGTTGTTTGCAACTTAATACTTGGAAGGGGTTCGGATGATAACCTCGAAGGTGGACTTTTTAGGCATAGATGCATGCTTGGATAGCGGTCTATGTACTTTGTCGTAATGCCCAATTAAATCTCACTATATTTATCATATCATGTATGTGCATTGTTATGCCCTCTCTATTTGTCAATTGCCCGACTGTAATTTGTTCACCCAACAAGCTTTTATCTTATGGGAGAGACACCTCTAGTGAACTGTGGACCCCGGTCCTATTCTTTACATCGCATACAATCTCTTGCAATACTTGTTTTACTGTTTTTACGCAAACAATCATCTTCCACACAATACGGTTAATCCTTTGTTACGGCAAGCCGGTGAGATTGACAACCTCACTCTGTTTCGTTGGGGCAAAGTACTTTGGTTGTGTTGTGCGGGTTCCACGTTGGCGCCGGAATCCCCGGTGTTGCGCCGCACTACATCCCGTCGCCATCAACCTTCAACGTGCTTCTTGACTCCCTACTTGGTTCGATAAACCTTGGTTTCTTACTGAGGGAAACTTGCTGCTGTACGCATCACACCTTCCACTTGGGGTTCCCAACGAGCGTGTGCTTTACGCGTCATCAAGCTAAATTTCTGGCGCCGTTGCCGGGGAACGAAGAAAAGCTACACCACAAAGATTTCTAACTCCCACGTCAACTACACGCCAGCAAGTAAATTTCTGGCGCCGTTGCCGGGGAGATCAAGACACGCTGCAAGGGGAGTCTCCACAATCCAATCTCTTTACTTTCTTTTTGTCTTGCTTTATTTTATTTACTACTTTGTTTGCTGCACTTAAACAAAACACACAAAAAATTAGTTGCTAGTTTTACTTTATTTACTGTCTTGCACTCTATATCAAAAACACAAAAAAAATTAGTTACTTGCATTTACTTTATTTACTTTCTGTTTATTTCATCATGTTTCCTCCTAAGTACACTCTAAAAGACATACCGGTAGGACGTGGGTCTATAATTGGGAAAGATAATATAGAAGATTTTTTCACTCATGTTAGTACCACTGAAGATTTTGAAGATAGACACTTGGTAGAACTTGCTCCTACTTATGAAATTGATGTTGCTTTTTTAGTTCACATGTTGGAAACTAAATTTGTTAATCTTAATCCTATAATCCAACACATGTTTCTTACACTCGGTGATATGGAAGAAGGGGAAAAGAAATATTTTGTTTTAGAAACCCTTCTTAGAGAATTTGGTAGTATAGCAAGAGAGGCTAGAAAGGTCTTTATTAAATATAAGATGCTTGGTTCTTATACTAATTTTGTTAGTATCCTTGAAAAGATCATGGAGAGAGTAAGGTACACTAATAATATTAATGATGGTGGGGAGATCAAAGCACCAATACCATGTAAGCTCCTAGCGATGAATGAAGCACTAGAAAATAACTATGCTTGGCTTGTTCCTGAAAATTTGTTTGATGAGAGTAGCAAGCCCAAGACCAATGAAAAGGGAGCCGCTGAAACTTATGTATCCAATATACTATGCATGGTTGAGAAAACTCCAAACCCCGCTGAAGATGCATCATCCTTCGACAACACTTGATACACACTTTCTGCGCCTAGCTGAAAGGCGTTAAAGAAAAGCGCTTATGGGAGACAACCCATGTTTTTACTACAGTACTTTGTTTTATATTTGAGTCTTGGAAGTTGTTTACTACTGTAGCAACCTCTCGTTATCTTAGTTTTATGTTTTTTTGTGCCAAGTAAAGTCGTTGATAGTAAGGTTCATACTAGATTTGGATTACTGCGCAGAAACAGATTTCTTTGCTGTCACGAATCTGGGCCTAATTCTCTGTAGGTAACTCAGAAAATTATGCCAATTTACGTGAGTGATCCTCGGATATGTACGCAACTTTCATTCAATTTGAGCATTTTCATTTGAGCAAGTCTGGTGCCATTTTATAATTCGTCTTTACGAACTGTTCGTTTTGACAGATTCTGCCTTTTATTTCGCATTGCCTCTTTTGCTATGTTGGATGAATTTCTTTGATCCATTAATGTCCAGTAGCTTTATGCAATGTCCAGAAGTGTTAAGAATGACTATGTCACCTCTGAACATGTTAATTTTTATTGTGCACTAACCCTCTAATGAGTTGTTTCGAGTTTGGTGTGGAGGAAGTTTTCAAGGATCAAGAGAGGAGTATGATGCAATATGATCAAGGAGAGTGAAAGCTCTAAGCTTGGGGATGCCCCGGTGGTTCACCCCTGCATATTTTAAGAAGACTCAAGCGTCTAATCTTGGGGATGCCCAAGGCATCCCCTTCTTCATCGACAACATTATCAGGTTCCTCCCCTGAACTATATTTTTATTCAGTCACATCTTATGTGCTTTGCTTGGAGCGTCGGTTTGTTTTTGTTTTTGTTTTTGTTTGAATAAAATGGATCCTAGCATTCACCGTGTGGGAGAGAGACACGCTCCGCTGTTGCATATGGACAAATATGTCCTTAGACTTTACTCATAGTATTCATGGCGAAGGTTGAATCTTCTTCGTTAAATTGTTATATGGTTGGAATTGGGAAATGCTACATGTAGTAATTCTAAAATGTCTTGAATAATTTGATACTTAGCAATTGTTGTGCTCATGTTTAAGCTCTTGCATCATATACTTTGCACCCATTAATGAAGAAATACATAGAGCTTGCTAAAATTTGGTTTGCATATTTGGTCTCTCTAAAGTCTAGATAATTTCTAGTATTGAGTTTTGAACAACAAGGAAGACGGTGTAGAGTCTTATAATGTTTACAATATGTCTTTTATGTGAGTTTTGCTGCACCGTTCATCCTTGTGTTTGTTTCAAATAATCTTGCTAGCCTAAACCTTGTATCGAGAGGGAATACTTCTCATGCATCCAAAATCCTTGAGCCAACCACTATGCCATTTGTGTCCACCATACCTACCTACTACATGGTATTTCTCCGCCATTCCAAAGTAAATTGCTTGAGTGCTACCTTTAAATTTCCATCATTCGCCTTTACAATATATAGCTCATGGGACAAAATAGCCTAAAAACTATTGTGGTATTGAATATGTACTTATGCACTTTATCTCTTATTAAGTTGCTTGTTGTGCGATAACCATGTTCCTGGGGACGCCATCAACTCTTTGTTGAATATTATGTGAGTTGCTATGCATGTCCGTCTTGTCTGAAGTAAGAGAGATCTACCACTTTAATGGTTAGAGCATGCATATTGTTAGAGAAGAACATTGGGCCGCTAACTAAATCCATGAATCATGGTGGAAGTTTCAGTTTTGGACATATATCCTCAATCTCATATGAGAACACTAATTGTTGCCACATGCTTATGCATTAAAGAGGAGTCCATTATCTGTTGTCCATGTTGTCCCGGTATGGATGTCTAAGTTGAGAATAATCAAAAGCGAGAAATCCAAAATGAGAGGTTTCTCCTTAGACCTTTGTACAGGCGGCATGGAGGTACCCCTTTGTGACACTTGGTGACGAGGGATCACCTCGGCAATGCCTACGTATTGTAGACTAGGGTTTCGGGAGAGAGCGACGATGGAGATTCCGGGGACGAGATTAGGCACACGACGTACCCAGCTTCGGGTCCCCTCGGTGGAGGATCCCTACGTGCTGCTAGCAATCCAATATATGATCATTGTATGTTTACGGGGTGTCGCCATAGGCGGATCTATGTTGTCTCTATTACGCCTATCTGTTGTCCTCTCTATTTCGGGTGCCCTGGCTAGCTTTATATATGCAACCAGCCTAGGGTTTTACAAGAGTCCTAGTCGACTACTTCTTCGGGTTGCCTTGTTGGGCCTTCTCCATATTGGGTCTTCTCCATATTGGGCCGAGCCGGGTATACTAATAATGGGTACCCGAAGGGTATGCCCATGTCGAGTAGCCCCGAGTTTATAGGGAAGTCGAAGACTTGCGTAGAAACTCCAAGCATAACCATCTCCGAAGTCGAAGAAATACAAGGCAAGGTCCATGTCGTAGATCATGTGTAGCGTAGATGATGTCGACGATTCTTGAAATTATCGGGTGCGCGGCAGCGCTCCCGATGGGAGTAGCCCCCGAGTCTATGGGTAAGTGCTTGCACTTAGGCATAGACTCAAGTTGTACTACTCGATGAAGAACTTAACTATATTTCTGGAGGACTTGATGAAATCCATGTGCTCCCGATGGGAGTAGGCTCCGCTCGAGTCGTAGAATCGAGTTGAGTCTACAAACCTTGATTGTCATAGATGCTGGCGAAGTTATTTTTCTATCGGGTGCGCGGCCAGCGCTCCCGATGGGAGTAGCCCCCGAGGCTACAGCCAAGTGTTTGCACTTGGGTGTAGGCTCAACTTGCTTTTAGTCGACTCCACAATTTTTCCTCTTTCTTTTATCTTATCAGGAGGGTGAACAATACTCTCGATAAGAGTAGCCCCCGAGCCTATGGGCAGGTGCTTGCACCTAGGCATAGGCTCGAGTTGTACTACACGATAAAGAACTTGGCGCAGCCCCTCTTTTTATCGACTTCAGGCCGTTGCTATTTTTATTTGACATCCATATCTGTATTGTACAGGGATAATGGTAATTGGGGCTAGTTCATCCGACGGATCGGGTACTAGTTAACTGCTCTAGTGGCAATCCGCAAAAACCTACTTCAAGATCACGTCCCTGGACATGATCTCGGGATACTCGGTGTTAACTCGACGGGTGCCGCTTAAGGTCTTACCATTGCGTCGAGTCCCGGTCATATTTTATCGGGTACCTAACGCGTCCGTTAGGATTTTCTTCGTATCCGTTGATACGGATAAAAGTAACAGAGCGCGAGTCTTTGGCGATGCTACGCCACACGAAACGGATCCGGGGTCTTACCTTCGCAGAGTTTTGCGGCATTCAGAGATTGTTCGCGACTTTTAGCGCTCTGAGAATATATTGTCGAGTGCCTTGTTCGGCTGATGCAATGACCCATTTTGCGGGTTCTTCTATATTTCCTCGGGCGTGATGAGACAGTCGAATATATTTGGTTCTTCTATATTGTCGGGTACATCACCGATGCTCTTGCTCGGAACAAATGGCGAGTCAATGGACCCGAAGATTTGCCCATCCTCTCTCTTCTTCTTCTTCTTTTTTTTTTTTTTTTTTTTTGGTTCCTCCTTGATGAAAATTTCGTCGAGTTCTTTTTTCTTCGGATCCTCCTTGAGGACAATTCTTCGGATCCTTTTTAAGGAAAATACTTCGGGTCCTTATTGAGGATACTTTCTTCGGGACCTTCCTGAGTATAATTCTTCGGGATCTCCTTGAGGACAATTCTTCGAGACCTCCTTGAGGAAAATTTCTTCGGCTTCATCCTCGAAGACAATTCTTCGGGTTCCTCCTTCAGGGAAATTCTTCGGGTTCCTCCTTGAGGATAATTTTTCGAGACCTCTTGCACAAATAAACAAACTTTTTCTATCTTTCCCTTGATTCTCTTTTTCACATGCGGTGTCAGATGCTCAAATTCGATGATATGTAAAGTGAATATACGTCGCGCAGCCCCCGAGCATCGGGTGCGGCAAAAGTAGATGATAATCAACTTTGTGTAAGATAAAGGAACACTTAGCTTTATTGGATACGATGGAATCGACGCACGATGAAGTCTTCGACTGCATAGAAGAAGTCGAACCGAAGTAGAAACCACCAAATAGCGATAATAGATGCCGCCAAATTGTTGATGAAGAGATAGCCGAGCCCCGAGCGCTGCTGGGGTGACATTATGATTGTTACTTAGATGTCTGTGTCGCAGCTTGCGACCCAAGGCGAAGTCATGGTCGAGCCCCAGAGTGTTAGCCGTGATGTCGGAAGAAGTTGACGGAGTCGCGGCGTCATATAAGGTGAAGCCATTTAGGATGAAGCCATAGACAATAATATATGAAGATGAATCCCAGATGAAGTATTTGAGATGAATCCATATTGAAGATTACGCCATTAAATATAGAGCATATATTGAAGATAAATCCATCGATATCATAGAGGATGAATCCATTGGCCCGAAGAATCCAGTAATAACCGTAGAAGATGAATCCGCTGATATCATAGAAGATGAATCCATTGACTCGAAGAATCCAGTAATAACCATAGAAGATGAATCCGCTGATATTATAGAGGATGAATCCATTGACCCGGAAATACATCGGGTAGTATTGTATAAGTGAACCAATTATTAACCAAAGAAAACCAATCCGAGTGATCCGAAGAAATTGAATCCACTGAGCCGAAGAAGATAAAGCCACTAGGTCGAAGAAAATAATTCCACTAAGCCGAAGAAGATATATCCAGAGCCGAAGAAAAGAAAATCACCAAGTAACCGAATATATTTGTGATAACGGAGTAATGGCGCAGCCCCCAGTGTTTGGGTGAATTTTCTGTAGTAATGTAATGATGCAACCCCCGAGTATTCGAGTTTGGCGAAAATAAATAATAACTGACTTCTTTGCTAAGAAACACTTAGCTTTTTTATCGGCTGCAGCGGCGCCTGACCGGAAGTAGTCGATGTAGTCACACGACGCCTGGTCGGAAGTAGTCAATGAAGAGGGCGCAGCCGATGTGTCGGGTCCACGACGGCGATCCCCCGTGCATATCAAATGCGCATTGTTAAGTGCGCGACAGTGGACACGTGATGGCGAACGGTATTGACACCGTAAAGTAGTCAAAGCTTATTTCTGATCTGCAGTTATGTTACGGCGCAAAAAACTGCGCGCAAATAATAGCACGGACCAAAAATATTTGACCCAAAATAAATTTGCAAAAAGTACTGTACTGAAAATATAGCACCTTGTAGTTTTTGTGTCGGAAATCGAGAGTTCGCCACAAACGAGTATGCCCTCGCAGGTCCATACTGGCGAATCCACGAGTGATCAAGTCTTGATCAATTACGTCGGGTGGCGAAGATCTGAAGTATGTAGCCATTATTTTTATGCCATCTTGATTCTGTGAATTTGCTCCCGCCGATGCCCATCTTCTAATTGGTATGCTAATTCTGAACCCGGCCGATGCGGTACGTGAAGACGTCATCGTGGCCTGATGTGCCGGCCAAGAACTGAATTGTCCTTGAAATAAACGCGATGTATCGTAGTGCTAGAAGCAGTCCCGAGAGATTCCCTTGCAAGCAGCCAATTCCTTTTCTTCTTTTTCTTTGCCACACACGATCTGTTGGTAAGCAGCGGAAACTGATCTTTCACCTTTGAATGAAACAAACCGGAAGTTGATCGTACTCTCAATACGGAAGCAATCTCTCCGTCTGTCGCGAATAGCTTTGTCGTCGTTCGCTTGATTTCGCTCCGCGCACGAAAAAGTTTAGCCATCCGTCGGATGAAGTTGTTGACGATGAATTCCCAGATCTTCAGATGCGATTGTTCATGATGAAGGATCTCGCCCAGATGACAAAATCCAGTCGTCGCTATTTCCCACAGACGGCGCCAATTGACGAGGGATCACCTCGGCAATGCCTACGTATTGTAGACTAGGGTTTCGGGAGAGAGCGACGATGGAGATTCCGGGGACGAGATTAGGCACACGACGTACCCAGCTTCGGGTCCCCTCGGTGGAGGATCCCTACGTGCTGCTAGCAATCCAATATATGATCATTGTATGTTTACGGGGTGTCGCCATAGGCGGATCTATGTTGTCTCTATTCTGCCTATCTGTTGTCCTCTCTATTTCGGGTGCCCTGGCTAGCTTTATATATGCAACCAGCCTAGGGTTTTACAAGAGTCCTAGTCGACTACTTCTTCGGGTTGCCTTGTTGGGCCTTCTCCATATTGGGTCTTCTCCATATTGGGCCGAGCCAGGTATACTAATAATGGGTACCCGAAGGGTATGCCCATGTCACTTGGTTAAAACATGTGTATTGCGATGATCCCGGTAGTCCAAGCTAATTAGGACAAGGTGCGGGCACTATTAGTATACTATGCATGAGGCTTGCAACTTGTAAGATATAATTTACATAACTCATATGCTTTATTACTACCGTTGACAAAATTGTTTCATGTTTTCAAAATAAAAGCTCTAGCACAAATATAGCAATCGATGCTTTCCTCTTTGAAGGACCTTTCTTTTACTTTTATGTTGAGTCAGTTCACCTATTTCTCTCCACCTCAAGAAGCAAACACTTGTGTGAACTGTGCATTGATTCCTACATACTTGCATATTGCACTTGTTATATTACTCTATGTTGACAATTATCCATGAGATATACATGTTATAAGTTGAAAGCAACCGCTGAAACTTAATCTTCCTTTGTGTTGCTTCAATACCTTTACTTTGATTTATTGCTTTATGAGTTAACTCTTATGCAAGACTTATTAATGCTTGTCTTGAAGTGCTATTCATGAAAAGTCTTTGCTTTATGATTCAGTTGTTTACTCATGTCATTACCATTGTTTTGATCGCTGCATTCATTACATATGCTTACAATAGTATGATCAAGGTTATGATGGCATGTCACTCCAGAAATTATCTTTGTTATCGTTTACTCGCTCGGGACGAGCGAGAACTAAGCTTGGGGATGCTGATACGTCTCCGACGTATCGATAATTTCTTATGTTCCATGCCACATTATTGATGATATCTACATGTTTTATACACATTATATGTCGTATTTATGCATTTTCCGGCACTAACCTATTAACGAGATGCCGAAGAGCCGATTCTTGTTTTCGCTGTTTTTGGTTTCAGAAATCCTAGTAAGGAAATATTCTCGGAATTGGACTAAATCAACGCCCAGGGGCCTATTTTGCCACGAAGCTTCCAAAGACCGGAGGGGAGACGAAGTGGGGCCACGAGGCGCCGACACAACAGGGCGGCGCGGCCTGGCCCCTGGCCGCGCGGCCCTGGCGTGTGGGGCCCTCTTGTGGCCCCCCGCGTTGCCCTTCCGCCTACTTAAAGCCTCTGTGACGAAACCCCCAGTACCGAGAGCCACGATACGGAAAATCTTACTGAGACGCCGTCGCCGCCAATCCCATCTCGGGGGATTCTGGAGATCACCTCCGGCACCCTGCCGGAGAGGGGAATCATCTCCCGGAGGACTCTTCACCGCCATGATCGCCTCCGGAGTGATGAGTGAGTAGTTCACCCCTGGACTATGGGTCCATAGCGGTAGCTAGATGGTTGTCTTCTCCTCATGTGCTTCATTGTCGGATCTTGTGAGCTGCCTAACATGATCAAGATCATCTATCTGTAATACTATATGTTGTGTTTGTCGGGATCCGATGGATAGAGAATACTATGTTATGGTGATTATCAAGTTATTACCTATGTGTTGTTTATGATCTTGCATGCTCTCCGTTATTAGTAGAGGCTCTGGCCAAGTTTTTGCTCTTAACTCCAAGAGGGAGTATTTATGCTCGATAGTGGGTTCATGCCTCCATTAAATCTGGGACGAGTGACGGAAAGTTCTAAGGTTGTGGATGTGCTTGTTGCCACTAAGGATAAAACATCGATGCTATGTCTAAGGATGTAGTTATTGATTACATTACGCACCATACTTAATGCAATTGTCCGTTGTTTGCAACTTAATATCGGAAGGGGTTCGGATGATAACTCTGAAGGTGGACTTTTTAGGCATAGATGCATGTCTGGATAGCGGTCTATGTACTTTGTCGTAATGCCCAATTAAATCTCACTATATTTATCATATCATGTATGTGCATTGTTAT
Source organism: Lolium rigidum (assembly GCF_022539505.1). NCBI lineage: Eukaryota > Viridiplantae > Streptophyta > Magnoliopsida > Poales > Poaceae > Lolium > Lolium rigidum. The sequence continues at coordinate 45,916,257 of NC_061508.1, forward strand.
GCCCTCTCTATTTGTCAATTGCCCGACTGTAATTTGTTCACCCAACATGCTTTTATCTTATGGGAGAGACACCTCTAGTGAACTGTGGACCCCGGTCCTATTCTTTACATCGCATACAATCTACTGCAATACTTGTTTTACTCGTTTTTACGCAAACAATCATCTTCCACACAATACGGTTAATCCTTTGTTACGGCAAGCCGGTGAGATTGACAACCTCACTCGTTTCGTTGGGGCAAAGTACTTTGGTTGTGTTGTGCGGGTTCCACGTTGGCGCCGGAATCCCCGGTGTTGCGCCGCACTACATCCCGCCGCCATCAACCTTCAACGTGCTTCTTGACTCCTACTGGTTCGATAAACCTTGGTTTCTTGCGAGGGAAACTTGCTGCTGTACGCATCACACCTTTCACTTGGGGTTCCCAACGAGCGTGTGCTTTACGCGTCATCAAGCTAAATTTCTGGCGCCGTTGCCGGGGAACGAAGAAAAGCTACACCACAAAGATTTCTAACTCCCACGTCAACTACACGCCAGCATCTGCTTGCAGATGAATTGTCTTGATGTGCTTGTTAATATGAATTGCTTTGGTCTGATTGTAGATGAATTGCATTGATCTGTTAGTTAAGATAAATTTTTCTTGAGTTACCTACTTACCTCACAGCATAACCCTTCTAGGGGTAAAACCATCTAGCAACTCACTAACTAAAACCCTTCCATCCGTGGAACCATGAATGCACCTACCTTGAGATCCTCCTGGTTATGCACTTAGCTCACCATGTCCTTTGTTCAAGTTTTGAGAATCATCTGCACCCAAATCCTTTTTGCATCCGAAACTCTAGACACCAACCTTGGAACAACTCCAATTTTGACTAAGTCCTAAAACTGTTATCACCTTCACTTTTGGAGACTCTAGCTGTATCTATCCTTGCCATCTGAGACAATGCACCTAGCCCTAGTCCTACCCTGTCATGTCCACTTACGAACCCTACCAATGCCTTGGACAAGATCACACATCTACCCACTTTTCCTTGATGGTTTTGAAGCCAAGTTGTCATTGCCTATTCGACGGTACTCCAGATGGATTTGTAGGTCGCTTGTTGTGGCAGGTCTCTTGTAGGTGCCTCTGAAGTGCTTCTCGAAGGCATTCTTCAGGTCGAACCAGCAAAACATGGAGTTACTCTCGAGGTCACTGAGCGAGATACGGGCTGGACCTAGAAGGTACAACTGGAGCATGCGGCATGCTATGTTGGGGGTTCCTCCGGCGAACATCACTGCATTGTAGTAATCCTCGATCCAAGTATCTGGCCTTTCACTGCCATCATAATGCTTCAGGTTTCCGAGTAGCTTGAGGTTCAGGCTCTTTGGCTTTGGTTCCTCTCGAATCATCCTGCCAAAACATTTTGGGCCAATGTAGTCAGACATGTATTCGTTGAGACGTTCCCGCGCATCACGCGAGCCATTGCGAGGGGACTTTGAGCGGGAGCCGGATCTCCGGCCTCCGCCTCCGCCTCCACCTCCACCGCTGGGTGGTGGGAAGGAGATCTGCGAGGGGGTCGATGCGATCTTTTGCTTCCTCCTTCAGATTCTCCGCGTCCCTCGCGCTGCTAACTCCAGCTTCGGTGGCTACCTTCACCCTGGTGACGGTCGCCTCCGTCATTCTGGCTTCTACGAGGCTCCGGCTCGCGCTCTTCGTTCCAGCTCCGGCGAGGCTCCGGCGTGCGCTCCGTGTTCCTGTTTCCCTGAGGGGCCACGTTGTCGCGGATGTTGATTCCACCAGGCTCGTGGGGCCTAGTGTTTCTGACTAGACTACGACGGCGAGGTGGTGGAGGACGCGGGTACCCATTGGGCGGAGGTGACGGGTTCCGGTATTTGTTCCTGCCAGAGTACATCACATCCTTTCCCTTCTTTGGATCTAACGGAGGTGTCTTCGAGGGTACAAGGATCGGATTTGGATGTTCTCTGGCTCTCCTTCTGCGCTCCGTGGATCCGGTGCGCGACTCGTCATCTCGTTGCTGGCTTTCGGAGGCGTCCTTCTACGCAATGGATATGTAGAATTCCGGGTTGGATTCCAATTTGCGCGAAGTGTCTGTCTTGCTCTGCTGCTTCATTGATGAAGCGACGAGTGTGCAGAGGTGGTTGATGTCGATTTCCTCATCTTTCTTGGTCAAAAGCTCCGCGGCCTTCTTCATGTTTTCCTTCGGAGTTGTGAGTGGCTTCTAATCAGTGGGAGTTGCGAAGGTGATCTTGCGGGGGCCAATGGCATCCCGTCGGATCTTATCTGCTTCCTTGTGAGCATCTTTTATCATGGATTCCCAATGTTCTCGGAGTTTTTTGGCCTTCTGTAAGGAGTCCACAGCTTCGCGCTCTCTTTTGAGGAAACCATCCATTACTTCTTGAGCCTCTTGCCTTTCTTCCAACATCGCCATTGCGGTGTTGGAAATTTTCCTGGCGGTGGCCAGCATCTCCTTCCTTGTTGCTTCTAGAGCTTCCGGATCTGCGGCTTCGTCCGGAGTTATAGGTTTGTTGAGGACTTCTGTGTGCGCTATGGCGCCAATACCTGGTTGCTCCATGAGTTCCTCCGGGGTCAAGTATTCCTCATGCTCCGAAGTACGCACTCCTGCAAGATCCGGCAATGTACGATGCCGAACCCGCGAAGGCGGAGTCCCTGAGTGGGACGGTCCCGGGTCGGAGGGGTTGGTTTCATCTTCCGCTTCCTGCTCCAGTCCAACTATGGTCGCAAGGACCTCCTTAGGCTGGGCGGATTCCGCTTCAGATTGTTCATCGTCTCCGAGTTCCTTCAGCGCGCGATTGTACTCTTCCGTGTCCATAGAGGAAGCATCGTCAGATGTTGGGCTCAGGTTGCCCAAGATTGATTCTTCTTTGTCTCCGGCATCCTCTTGTTGTCCCGGAGCGTTGCTATCTCCAACAGCCTCCTGCTGGTCTGGAGCGTCACTGTCTCTAGGTGCCTCAACCTGCATGGGACCAGCTCCGTCCTGAGGAGGGGCGGTTTCTTCGGTATGGGCGAGGAAGTGCACGAAGTAGCACCTTTTCTTGTCTAACACCTGGGAGACCCAGGCGGATCTGCATTGGTCTTCCACCATTTTTTCCTGCTCAGGGGCGGATTGGGTGGGTTTTGAACTTTCCAGATCTAAGGCGGAATCTTCCTTAGGAAGTTCATGCATCTCAGATCAGATCTTCGCGACTGCATCCTGCTCAGCGGCGGTCGCATCAGCGTCACTTACCAGAGCATTTCCGTCGGAATCGACGGTTTCGCTAATGAAGATGTGTATCCCGCCGATCGGGATGATGGAGAGCTTGATGGGGTTTGTCCTAGCCGGAATCCAGCACTCGTCCTGAGGTACGATCGGAAGGTTCCCGACATACATGACGCGCCCCACGGCGATGGTGTCGCTGATGCCTCCGAAGGTAGAACCCTCCCGGTTCCGGCCTCCAGACGCCGCAGGCCCCACGGTGGGCGCCAACTGTCGTTGCATATTCAAAGGTACTCCAGAGGAGGGATCCTCATGGAGGGAAGAAGAAGTAGGGGCCATAGGGCGGAGAGTCCTTGGGACGGTGGTACGTGATTTACCCAGCTTCGGAACACCTGCTCGAGGACAGGGCCTACTGCTGCTTGTCTGGAATTATATGGGTGCTTTTGCGTTGTTACAATGAGTTGTGGTTGTGCCTCTAGGGCTCCCAGGATCCGGCTTATAAAGGCGCCCGGATCTAGGGTTTACACGGAGAGTCCTAGCCGGAATACAAGTTGCCTAACTACGGAATATTACATTGCCGTGCACGTCAAGGATCCACCTTCCATCAATGTCGTACTGGATCCAGATACTTTATGGGCCTCCACGGATCCGACCTTCTTCGTAGGTCGGTTAGGATCCGGCTCCCTACTCCTAGGCTGGACTTCATCCTTCATGATCTACAACAACTGGGCCGCTCGATGGGCCACATGCCACATCACCGTCTGTGGGCCACCCGGGCTTGCCGGATCTAGTCCATGTCGTTGATATACCCATAAAGTATACCCACAACACAAGTCAATAGGATGTTTTCGCAGGCTTAAACGATTCATTCTTTGGCAGTTGATCCTTAAGCACCCACAAATGTTATAGGTGAACTCAATGCATGGATATCACCTATGCAACTCCCTCTACAACTCCCACATCTTGCATGTCTCATGCTATCCTTGCAACTCATATATTCCACTTGATCTTGTGCCATATCCATTGTTTTAGCTCTAGATCCCTTTTTCCACTATAACCTTTTGTTTTTATTAAATTCTAGTTTAATCTTCACAAAACCAAGAGTAGGAATGATGGCTACATTATGTAGTAATCATCTACCCTTGAGAAAATACTTTCCCAAAAATTATTATTTTCACAAATCAAGTATTTCTATTTCTTTTCCAAAATTTCCAAAACCCTAATCTACTTCTCCTCTATTTTAGACCACAAAACTATTTATAGATTTATCAAAGCTTTTAATTTTATTCTCTCAAATAAAATAGGGATGTGAGCGGTATTTTACACCATCTCATTTCCACTCTAAAAAGAGTTTCTTTAAAAATATTTTCCTTCTTCATTTTTGTTTTAAACAAAAATACATGGTTTTAGAACTTATACCTTTTCCTTTGAAAATAATTTCTTTAAAATTTATTTTTAATGCATGGTAATGGTACATACACCACTTCTTGCACTCATTACCAAATAGTTTTGAGAAAATTTTACTAGTCATTACTCCCTTCGTTCCTTTCTATAGTGCCTATTGTTTTTTGGCACGAAAATTAGCGTGAGCCGTTTTTTGACACAAAACCCCCTAGCGATACCACAGACAAAATAGAAAATTGAAAATAGATCTCAGAAATACATGACAAGATCGGTTTCCAAATTTTCTGGACTTGACCTGATCGGTGGAAGGGGTTCTTTGCAAAAAGAACATAGCTTTACTCTATTCTGAAACAAATGCAAAAAAACAATAGGCATTATAGAAAGGAACGGAGGGAGTAGTATGCATGTAGACCTATTCTATTTCAAAATACCATCTTGCCTCTCTTAAAGATTTCAAAGTCTCTTTCCTCTCTTCCAATTGAATTTCTCTCATTTTTTTTGACAAATCCTCTTGATGTTGAAAACCATGCATCCAAAATCCATCCCTCTTTCTATTCTATTTGATTACCTACCCTAAGCACCATTAAACCCACCATGTATCTAGTTTGTTTGGACCATAGGGAGGGAATGTGTTGCATTTTTGCAAGGCACTTGTGGTACCGGCCATGCCATGCATGCTCAACCCAAGACCCGGCCATCTCCTTCTCTCTCTCACTCCTTTTCTACATTGATCTCCATCACTCCCTCACATGACCCCTCCAGCAGCCCCACCCCCTCTCTCTGGTCAACCTCACCAACACTGCTACATGGCATCACTTGTCCTTTAGTGCTTGGGAAGGAATGGAGGAAGGTACACATGCCCATGTCGGTTTGGGGCAAAAAAATCTTGGGGAGCTCTTGTTGGCAACACTCTCCTTGCAACCAACCAGTACCTGCAAGAGTCCAGGACTCCACACGCTCTACTCCTCCTCCTGGACGCAACCCTAGCCAGCCCTGCACCACTCTTCTCCCATGCTATTTCTTAGAAACCACCGAGGTGGACAACCATCCCTCTCTCTTGTCTCTTTGACTCAAGGGAGCTACCCAGTGGCCGTTGTCGACACCCTGCACCTCCTTCTATCCCCCAAACACCACCTCCACCCTTCCATTTCTCCGGCATAGCCTCAGCAGCCCCCGACCGCTGCCATGCATGCCATCATTAGCACGTCTGCGTCACGCACTCACCGCTCCCTCTCGGTGCCTTGACGCATTACACCATGACTGAGATGATCTTCCCGTCCACCCTGGTCCGCTCATCCACCCATGTGTAACCCCGCTCTGCCGGCACGCGCCTGCTCCACATTTGGACTCTTGTGTCGAGCAGCTTTCAGGTGTCTAGATCCGTTGGTGGACACGCTCGTGTGCCGCCCGTCTGAGCCCATCTCCATTCCCTTGCGGCCTCTCCCTGATCATAGACCAATGACCACTGCCTCCCTCGCCCAACCACAGCTCGCCGACCCCACCCCATCTCTGAGCATGCACCCGGAGCACCATGGACGTTGGTGGTTCATTTTAAGCCCCCAGGACTCCTCCAACACCCCACTCTCGCCACCAGACTCTTGCACCTCTCCTCTAGCCTCACTCGAGCATGGAGAGCCCGCCCTCCCTCTACAGCTCATGCTCGGCGTCGAACTCCTCCGCATGCTGGTGATGGTTGTCGTCGACTCGTGTCCCTTTTTCTCTTCCCTCTATGGATACTTGAACTCGCCTTCGAGCAGATGTTCTAATGCGCCTGGTTTCTCGTCTTAGGATTGATCCTGGATGTTGTTCGCTTTCCGCCACCGTTGTAGACGTCTCCGACGACTACATCCATGCTTGCGCTTGAGCTATTGCATGTGGCATCTGAGGCCGCACTAGCATTGCCCAACACCTCTGCGACGCCCTCGACCCCCTCTCGCTGCCTCATGCACGCCCTAGGTGATCCCATGTTCTTCCCTGTGTCGCTAGGGTTAGTCACCGTGTCGCGTCATGTTCTCACTGAAGAAGAAAAGCAGGCACCGTCGGATCTTCATCCGACGATTGCATGCAGAGTCCCCCGGGTCCCGCGCGCGCTGACGCGGAAGGCCTCGTCGGCAAGCGTTCAAATGCGCCTCCCGCATGTCCACAACCGCGATTGGGCCCTCCCATTTTGATCCCCTCGGATCTGGCCGATTCGGCTCGGTCCATACCCTTTCCCTTTTTCTTTTTCTCTGAAAAATCAACCCCAGATCTGGTTTGTTCAGTTTTATTTCACTAAAAATTCACCTTGAATCCAAATAAAGTAATTCAAAATTCTGGATGCTCCTGATAAAATTCTTGACCGCACAAAGTTGCCTGCATGTGGTTTTCTCATGTATATTTGTGCTGATAAATAAACTTCTGAAATATTACTATATCTGTATTTTATTTGGCTTGTGAATTGTATAAATCCTTTTGCATGAGGTCAATTTTGCTGTGCAGTAGAGGTCAATACCTTTCCTTTCGATAGGCCCCACATGCAGGAGCTTCCTAGATCTGGTTTGATTGACAAATCAAATTCTGTCCAGGGAGGTATTCTCCAATTTTAGTTTGCAAACAAAAAAGTTTTTGGTAGCAAACCGAAGTGCAACTGGTAGGTATAATGATAGAGTACTTTTGAACCAAAGGAAATATTTTTGTGAGTGGAAGTTTATTTCTGAGGATTTTACTAGTGAAACAGGGTACCTTTTCAGTATCTGATTTTTGTATATTATTTTACAATTTAGAAAAATGACAAACTAGTTTTGTTAGATCACATTTGGTAGTACCTATCCACTGGTATGGTTGTCTCTGGTTAATTGTACGCTGGTGCTTGTGTGCTTAGAAATTGGATTGGCCTAGTTTATGTGTTGTTTAAATATTTAAAATTATTTAAAAATTTATTTGTGTGTGAGTCCTGTGCATGTGTGTTCCTCATGTCAATATCTTCCAGTAGATGTGCTGCATGTATTTTTATGGCTCACAGAAAGATTTAGGCCAATTAATTGGTCCCTAAGTCACTTCTGGTTTCATAAAAATCTTATCTCTTGTTTTATAAACTCAAATTTAGTGAATCCAAGTTCTGTAATTTTGTAAAGTCAAATTCTACTCTCTGTGATTTTACCAAAATTTTGTGTGCTGGAGTGGCTTGTTAAATTGATACTAGTGCTTATTTTACCCATAGGGAAATTGTGTTGTTTTTGTTTAAAATGCTTTTTAATGAACCTTGTCACCAGACCCCTACTGGTTGTTTCCAAAGGTCATTAGCCACCTTTGATTGTGTAGATTATGATTTGTTGTGAGGCAGAGCCTTCTTAGCGAAATAACCATTCTGCCCTAGGTGCTATTATTTGGTGTGTTTAGTGTCTCTGATTTAGTGATTGGCTGTTGTGTGTTGTTGTGTGGTTTGATGCTATGCCTAGTGATTGATCGATTTCTCTTTTATTTTGTGACGCTAGAATGCGAGTACTATCAGAGAAGAAGGAGAGGATCTTGGTGAGGATTTCGAAGAGGAAGGAAGAGCAGAGGTTCGTGAAGAAGAAGTCCAGGGACAAATAGCCAACCAAGGCAAGCCACCTCTTGATGCATATCTCATCCTAAATTGTCTTGCTCTTGCAGTATTAGTTGTTTTATAAATTGCATAGTTTATTTATTTATGTGGGTGGTTATTGCCACCCGGAGTTTTATTATTCCACCCTTAGGGTGCAACCCTCATTGGTACCTACTATTCAAACTCCTATTATTGATATGGTGCTTACCACCTTATCCTCCTTGTCGCCTTTTTTGAAGAAATACGGACTATAGGTTGGGAGCCCATTGGAAAAAGGGATTTTTGAAAAGGTTTTAAAGAAAATGAGTTCTTTGAAAAACCTTGGAATGGGGCAGCCCTGCCCAAGTGGGAATTTTATAAAATGTTTTGACAAAAATGGTGCTGAAGGAAAAAAGGAGGAACTTGTGTTTTCGAAAAACTTTGGTGACTATAGTATGGAACCGGACCTAGCCAGTACAACCACATTACCCTTAAGTGGGATGGGGCGTAGCGTAGTAGTTTGTCTCGCGTTAGTCTGGGTCCTGCAAGTGTAAGGGATAGTCCGAGCATGAACACCTATCGACCGTGGCCTTCCGGACGAACTGGGGATGCCTTTTTGTCTCGTACAGATGCAGGGGTACAACCTATGAGCTCCCATTGAAATATGCCCCGCAATTGGTCGTGGCATTCCGGAGGGTCGAGTTAGCTGGGGACCTTGCTACTCCTGGAACAGCCCTCGGACTCTGGTGTTGGGAGGTACAACTCTAGGCGGCATGTCTTAGGTTTAGGCGAGCAAGCGAAAAACTACGATCGGTTATCCGAGCCTCGCGTTTTGACGCTTGGTGAACCAGGGATGATCTCGGCGGATTTATCGGATCTTGTGGGGAAAGTGTACCTCTGCAGAGTGTAAATATATTTGAATAGCCGTGTCCGCGGTTATGGACATGAGAATAGCGGTACTTGGAATTAGGGGAAGGTGTTGTTTTACAAAAGTGTTTTCCAAAAGGTTTTGGAAGAGTATCTGGGAGGTACGAGAAAATACCAGTGGGACTGGAGGAAATGTACCTGGGAGGTACGGTGGAAAGTTGGTAAAAATTGTTTTGGGCATTCTGATGGCCGTAAGGGAAATTGGGTCATCCTTAGCTATTAGTCTTCAAAAGAAACTTGTTTTAAAAGAAGGTTTTCAAAAAATACATAGAGATGTCGTACTCTCGAGAGAAACTATCTCTCGCTCCTTGTAACCCTTGAATAGTGTTTGTTACTTGCTACTACCAAATATGCATATCCTTCACTTCTCTCTAAGGTGGTTTGCGAGTACAATTCATAATGTACTCATGGCTTTGTCCCTGGCTATTTACTTGGCCAGACTTGGTGGAGTCCGACAGATGAAGAAGGAGTCGACGACGTCTATGCGAGTTAGGAACATCTTCCCAGTCAGTTGCATGTAGGTTATGGCATTACTTGGGCCATGCGAACACTTTCGTCTGAAGTATTTCCGTTGTGTGGTTGATGATCTCCTGCCATTATGGCTCCTATGTAAGTATTGGTCATGTGACCTATTGTAATCTTTTATTCGGTATTGTAATGGATGATGTATTTGATACCAGTTCGGTTATGCCTTCAGGACACACTGTTCATGGGATCGTGAATGTGTATGCATAACGGGTGCTTCGGACAGCTAGTCCGGGGCCCCACAACTTATGCAAGATTCGATCATCGGTATCTCCATACCTAGTTCAATCTTGTTTACTGATAAGTACTCTTTACTCGTTCCGTGACATGACATCCCTTGTGACCTAGTCACATGCTTGCAAGCTAATTGAGTGTCATTTCACCGAGAGGGCCTATATTATATCTCTCTGTCATTTAGATGGACAAATCCCACTCTTGATCCATCCGTTTCAACTCATACTTTCAGAATACCCAATGCCACCTTTATAACCACCCAATTACGAAGTGGCGTTAGATGTCATCAAAGTATTCCTCCGGTATTGGTGATTAACATGATCTCATGGTCGAAGGGTTAGGTTACTATGCATTTGAGAGCTTATAGCAAAACGAACTTAATGATTTGATCTTATTGCTATGCTTAATATGGGTGTGTGTCCATCATATCGATCATTCTACTAATGATATGATGTTGTTACTAACAACATCCAATGTTTATGACCAGGAAACCTTGATCATCAATTAATCAACAAACTAGTTAAACGAGAAGCTTACTAAGGACTCTGGTTTGTTTACAAAACACACATGTATCAATATTTCCACTTAATACAACTATAGCATGGGATGTAAGCATTTATCATGAACAATAAGATATAATAATAATCACTTTATTAATGCCTCTCGGGCATATCTCCAACGATCTCCCACTTGCATTAGAATCAATAATATAGTTTACATTTGTAAAGATCTAACACCGTGGCCTTCTGGTGCATATCATGTTTTGATCATGGGAGAGGTTTCAGTCAACGGATCTAACACACTCATAAATGTATTTATTTGGCAATTCATTTGCGTCTCTACGCATCACTCATTTTTTTCAAATGAGTCGGTATTGTATATGTTTGGTCTTCTGGTGGAACCTTAATTTCGTGGTCTGAAATATGTTACCAATATTGTCACACATAATATAGCTTCACAGTTCTGACACTATCAGAAATACACCCAGTTTGAAAAGAACCCCTTGACTCAAGCGCCATAGTCACTGTCAAAACAATGATATACTCATTCTTCATTTACAGAATCCATCACAATATTTAGAACTGATCTAAATCTAGCATAGACTTCTTCTAGCCCATTGTGGTACCTTTTAATAAACACTTATCCTAATTGAGATTCAAATTCATTTTTGGACCAAACTAATGTCGGTGCAACACCGTACAACGATTTGTTTGTCATTACCATATATATACAATATTATATCCTCAGTTATTCTAAAGCACTCGGGGATATTCTGTCTGTTGTCCAATAATCATTACATGAATCACTCTCGTATATGCTCGTAACACTTTAGAGCACATGACATCAGATTATGTACATATCATGGCATTCATGATTTAGAATCACTTGAGTGTTTTTACTCAGTGAGCATCAAACACACTCAAGTCTTGCTAAACTCCACATGACAAGAACACTTTCAATACGTTCCCATATTGAATTACTTCAATATTTATTTTATGTACTTTGACTTAACCTTATTAGGTGTCTCAATTTAGCTCCAATTTTTTTGATACTTAATATGGTTTTAGTCTAGCTCCTTCCAATGAAAAATATTTCAGTGAATCTTTTAATTATGTCAAGTGAAGATACATCATTTCTAACCACGATGTGTCATCTACATAAATTATTAGAAATGTGTCTCAGTGCTTCTACTTAATTTTTTGCAAATGCAAGCATCTTCACATTTCTTGATAAAATCAAAACTTTTTGACTATTTCATCTGGTGAAGATTCTAACTCCGTGAGCTTACTTGGTTCATTGAAGTTTGCATACCTATCTAGCAATTTACAGATTAACAACACTCTTGATTGTATCTTGTATACATCCTCAATACATACTTCTGTTAAGGAATGTATTTTGTCATCCAACTACCATATCTCATAAAAGAAATATTTAGTAATTACTAGAATAATCCGTATAGACCACGAGCATCGCTCTGGAAGATCTAATCTTATCATAGTCAACTCTTTGAACTCTGTCGTAACCAACCTTCTGACAAGTCGAGCTTCTATAAAGGATATCGCATCCATATCTATTTATAGATCCATTTACTTTCAAAAGGCTTCATACCTTTGGAAGGTTTGCCAAGTTCCAAGCTTGGTTATGGATAATATCTTGGATTTCATGGAACTTAGGCATTTAACGGAGTCAGGTCCCATCATAGATTCTTTGTATATAGTCGGTTTATCATTATTCAGCAACAATCATTTTTGTCCCCAAATCATTTATTTGGTTACAAAGTCAACCATATCTACAAGGTTCAATATGTACTTCGATCTTTAAGGCTACAACAATTTGTAGACATGGGAATCAATCAGTATCGTGACCATCTTCGGAACCATTTGCGATGTTGCGCTACTTTGCTCATCTTACCCAGATTCAATAATCATATTGAGTTCCATGGTCCTCTCACTGAACCTTTTGCGAGAAACTCCTTCTCGAAAAACTGCCACTAAGGACGACAAACACATTTACCTTTGGTTCTTTGGTAGAAGGATTTCCCAGTTTCAACCCTGGGATAACCTACATAACATTTATTTGATTTTGGTTGTAAACTTATTTATTTATGCTACGCATATCAAAATTTAAGAAAGTACTATTATGGTGATTTCAGCAGATTTATGATGATCTCTTTTCAGTGTAAAACAATAGTCTCTAAAGCATAATCCACAAAATTATAATGACCGTATTCAATTTCATCATTGATCCAACAAGATTTGGATTATGTCTCTCAGACAGTCTATCATATCTATGGTGTTCCGCAAAACGCAAGTTGTAGAACAATTTTTGCAACCCCTAGATGTTCGCTAAACCCGTAACTCAAATATTTCCACTATGATCTAATCATAGATATATGACTTTCTTGTTACGATGATTTCTACCTTCTAGTTCAACTTCTTTGAAACTATTCAAAGATTTTTAGACTCCTTTCTTATAAAACAAATATATCTGTATATATTTAAAAAACAAAACAAATATATTTGTATATATCTTCTTATTCATTGCCGGAAGTTTTATTAAGTAGAAGAATCTTCCGCATACGACTATACTCAGTGGACCATATACTTCAACATGTGTGTTTCCAATAAGCTAGTCGCCCGTTTGACTTTTGGCCTATAAATGATGTTTCAGTTATTTTCTTTTTAGAAAAGGTTTTGCAAGCGTCAAACGAATCACGGATGACTTAAAAAATCCACATGCATGGAGTTTCTTCATGCATTCCTTTCTAATATGTCTTAAACGGCGGTTTCATATTTAAGAATTCAAATCATTTGCCTAACATCATATTAACGTCAGGTTTACAACTGTGTGTTTCATCATTAAGATTTATTACATCTTATCCATCATATGTGGAGTACGGTCATAATTTGAACAACTCGTTGATTTCGTTAGACCGGAACAAAATAACCGCTATTAAATTATTAGAATAATTCCCAAAGGCTAGATAGAATGCCAACGATAAACATAAAAACACTTTATTTTTGTTCTAGACCTTGAGACTTCAGGAGGTTATACACTGCACGAGCGGACCCACGCTTCAACGTCACCAGTCAGCAGCAGCCAGCAGGTAGGCTCATTAGAAAAAGAAAAAAAAAACCCAAGAAGACAGCTATTTCCCCACAACAGTTTCAACATAAATATAGTTTTCTGTGGGGACGTATCTGCTAAAAGCACCAAGGAATCCCACTCCTCCCTCCTCTCCTCCCCTCCCCTCGAGACGCCCGTCTCGTCGCTTTGCTCCCCACGAAAGAATTCTAAATTCTTGCTTAACTAAAGGAGAAAGCGGATACTTCGTGGGATCCGCATCGGTTTCTTGCCCTTGTTGCCTCGAATTCGGCAGTTTTTCCTCCCCCGATTCCTCCGCCGGCCGTGGTCGACTGAGCCGGCCAGCGGTCGCCGCTGCGGTTGTTGGGATCTTGCGCCTTCACCCTGCCGGGAAGATGGCCGGCGGGAAAGAGCCGATCGAGGTCAAGTTTCGGCTGTTCGACGGCACGGACATCGGGCCCAACAAGTACGACCCCGCCACCACCGTCACCGCGCTCAAGGAGTTCGTCCTCTCCCGGTGGCCGCAGGGTGAGACCGATCGACCCCCTCTCTCCCTTCCGCCTCGTATATGTACACGTCTCCACTTTTGACGCCATATGTTTCGGGGAGGTTGCTTGCGCGCTCGTCTCGCCGCTCCTGCCTCTATCTGTTTCTTGATCCGGTAAGAATTCCTGTGCAGATGGGTTGGTCTGGATCTGGGAGCTATACATACGTACCTTTGTTTTTTTGCGATAAACATAGTGATTTCGCATCGACAGATCAGGTTGTTCCTTGGATTGCGTGATTCTTCTGTTCTTTGGCTAGTTAGGTAACTGATGCTTTCAGAAGTCACCTTACCTCTAGCACTTCCTAGACAGGTACTAGATATCGGTATATATTTAGAAGCTCTTGCCTTTCTTGCATTTCCTGAAGGGGTGGACAGAAGATATTTTTCTCCTGCGTTGTGCAGTATGTGATGGTAGTAGTAGTGCTCTAAAAGTAAAAAAAGAATTTTGGTCGATGTATCTATTATGCATGAGTTCTTCTGCAAACATGTGATGACAGGACCATCTGAGGAGGAGACTGTTTGTCTGCCTTCTTATCCTGTTGGTGTCCTTGGATACTGTCCTCATTTTAGTGGTCCAGTCCCAATTCTGAACTACCAGCTGGTCCTTTCATAGAGGCAAGTATGCCGGTAACTGTAAGTTTTGACAGCAATTAAGCATTTGCATGAGACTGGACTGGAATGTAGGCACACGGGAACTACCATATACTAACTGGTAATTGGACGCGGTAAAACACTAATTATCTTTGTAGAAATTTTATCTTTGGTTAAGTTTTCTCAAAATCTGATTGTTGGGGAGGAGGTTAGGTGGCAGCAGGAAGCTCCGGTTCTTATTTGCTTGCTTAGATTACTCATAGTAAGTGAGCCTAGTTCACTTGGGGGTGAGGGGGGTGTACCACCCGGGTTTAAGTCCTCATGAACTTGGATCTGTGTTCCTCTATTGTGTCAATAGAAGGTTCCTCTTACATGTTCGATTAGTATCTTATTTGCTCCGGTTCTTATTTGCTTGCATAGATTACTCATAGGATGTGAGCCTAGCTCACTTGGATCTGTCTTGCGTTGTACCAGTACCACCCAGGTTTAAGTCCTCATGAACGTGGATCTGTGTTCATATATTGTCTCAGTAGAAGGTTCCTCTTACATGTTCGATTAGTATCTAAGAAAACATGGGTGAATTGTTGTGACAGGTTCGCAATAGAGAAGCTCAGAGATGCACTCCCTCCATCCCCTAATATAAGGTATTATTACAACATCTTCTATAGGTTGTAATAACATCTTATATTATGATGGAGGGAGTATCTCTTTTCCAACATATGCAAGTCTATCCTTTGAGAATAAGGTTGTAACGTGCTACACAAGTCGTGGATTACCATGCTTCAGAAGGACTGAAGGGTTGTTTTCCATGTGTTGAGAAACATCGAGTTAGCACTTACATATTTTTGCACTTTTCTTTTCTGGGGGGATATGATATCCAGCTTTTGCTAGTGCTTCTAATTATCTGAATATTGTTGTCGACTATTTCAGTCTTCTAGAAGCTTAATACTTGTTCCAGGGGGATATCAGTTATATGTGTTAAGTGTTTTTAATATTGTTTTAACAGATAAAGACATTGTTCCAAAAACTCTCAATGATGTGAAGCTCATCAATGCTGGAAGGATACTGGAGAACAACAAAACTCTTGGCGAGTCCCGAGTCCCGGTAGGAGAAGTTCCAGGAGGTGTGATCACAATGCATGTTGTCGTACGCCCTCCCCAAAGTGACAAAAGTGGTAATGCTTTGACTTTCCTCTGATTTATTCAAAGTCCATTTCTTTATATGTTTGATGATCTCACTTGGTCTTGGGTCTGAAGGGTTGAAACTGTAGTATGTGAATTCTGACCATGACCTTCCAGAAGAAGTTATCATTAACCTTTTTGCCTCATTCTAACATGTAAGAAACCTTAAAAGTGTACATACTGTAGGTGTGTATTTTGTTCTACGTTGCATATTGAAGTTCTGGGTCTTAACTTCGTTTTATCCTCGCGAAGTTGATCCATTAATCAATGAGTTCTGTCCATCAGAAACTTCATAATTGAATTTAACTAGCAGCTAATACCTTATACTACCTCTGTTTCAAGGAATAAGGCGCACACGTATTCCAAGACGAACTTTGACCATAAAAGTTGAGCAACAAAATCTTGATTATATTATATGTATATAGTATCGTTGGATTCGTATTGAAAAACACTTTTTAATGATGTTAATTTCACACAAACAATCTTTATCTATTTAAAGTAATTTTTGGTCAAACAAAAAGCTCGTAAAACGAGGACGCCTTATTCCTTGAAAACGGAGGTAGTAGTTCCGACACTTCCTTTCTTGTTGTCGGAAGATGACTTGTCGTTGCATACTGTATGCATTGATGCTGCTATCTGATGTCTTGTTAGTGCAACCATTTTATATTGTGCAAATTCGAAGTATGCTGATGTACATAGATTTGTTGAAATCTTTGTGGCATCGGTAAATATGTGCATACATGCATTTGTCGAATTCATTGTAGCATCATACTTCTGTTTCATTTTATTGCTGATTTGGCCTCTGCGAAATCCTTACAACATGTCTCTTATTTATTTATTTATTCATTTATCTATTTTTCAGAGAAGCATCTCTCGAATTCTCCCAAGCAGAACAGATGTGGATGCACGATATTGTGACGCCGATTCAGCCGCATTGTGTATTCTGTATATTGGTGCCATGCTCACAACGATTTGCAAGTTCATGCTAACAATTGGTTCTTGCAAGCCATTCTTGAAAGCCTAGAGACGGTAATTAACGCTCCATATATGTCATCCCTGCTCGACAGTAAAGTTTTCTCTACAGCGGGGTCTTCCATATTCATGTAAGCGGTACTGAGTGTGCAGGAGTCGAGAGCAGGATGATTGCTGTTGTTTTAAGTTGTAGACATGTGTAGTGACGTAAAAACACGGTGCCACTTTTTTCTGCTACTACATATAATAGCCGTATAGTATTTGTCGAGATTTCCCCCAGTTGGTACTACCTATATATATATATATATCTGTCATTTGTAATAGGGAAGTGATTTCTGTCCAAAATTGTAAAGGTAATATGTTGGACCGATTAAGATTAGTCCGTGTGTCTTTTGGATCAGAAATTTGAATGGAGGACAAGCTCCACAAAGCCCTTCATTTTCAACAATTCGAAAACCATATTTCAAAGTTCTTTTTTTAAAGCCTGATGTAAACAATGATGATATATAGTATGCTTCATCTCAGTTTGAAATACTTTGTATTATAGGCTACACAAGAATGGCATAAGTGTGGATCTGAGTATAGAAGATAGTGCTTGTTTCAAAAACTATGGAATTTGTTAGACGTTCTCATTTTTGTGTAACCTAGAATACAAAGAACTTTGATTGTGATTTTGCACACTTGAAGGATGAATCATTGGCTACATATGAATACAAAGGTGTTATTTTCAGATGAATGTGTTTTTTTAGATTTTATGAAACTTGTAAATATGATTTTCCTTTAATTTTGAAAATAAAGGACTCTCTAGGGCTTGACCTGCATTTGTTCGCTCTCCTCGTTGGATCTCTTGCTTGCTTTGTAGCTGTGGGCTGCCGTGGCGTCAGAGTGGTTGTAGTGTCAGCATGTACTAGGCCATGCTGGCGGCAACCGCTGACTGGGCTGTCGACCCTAGCTGTGGTTTGGCTGTCACGTCGGCCAGCCGCCATATGAACAAGGAACTGTGACAGCCTGGCTAATGTCTGCTCGACTCCAGGGATGATAGGGACAGCCAGTTTTCTTGTTTACTTTGGTGACCAGTTTTAAGAAGTTCTAAATTAGGAAAAGGCTGAAAGTGGGTATACTTTCAGGTTTGAGCTTTTAAAAAGTGGGCAAACCTCGACTCCCCTGTGAAAGAGACCTCAATGAAAATTTTCTGCTGTGTTTTTGGTGTCATATAGGAATGAGATCCTACGTTTTCTCCATTTCTCCATTTCAACTTTTTTAACGGGGGTAAGGAGGACAACCAGAAAAGTAGTAGTTACAAACAAGTTCTTAATTTTTACACAATGGACCCTAGAAGAATATAGGAAAACACAATCTGAGTACCGATCCGTCTCCACTGCTTGCATGCCTACGGCTATGGAGGCAGCGGCGGGAGGGGAGGTGCTCAAGGGGTGGATGAGAGGAGCCGCCACCAGCCGTGCTAGCGTGGCGCCATCGTGTGGTGGCGACAGGGTTACATGACGGATAATTCGGAACATGTTGTACGGTTTCTTTCTATCTATGCATGATCTCTAAGATAATGATATATACAAGTTAGGTCAGAAACAATATTTTGGTCGTATATTTGTTGCGGGCATTATTGAATTAATGTGAAGTTATATGTTCAGCTTCTTACGGATTTTAGAATTTGAAACATGCTGAAAGAATATACCTTTCTCTGTTCATTTTTGTTGCCTCAACGAACTACTAGCTGCAATGTCACTTTAGGGAAAATGGACTAAGTAGGATGTTATCTTTCTAGGTTTATGTGATTCTTCAAACAGGGCATGGTTGGAAACAGGCCCGTACATGTGCAGAGCGTTTGACTGCACAGGGCCTCCAAATTTGGAGGGCCCACAAATCATGTTAAACTAGTACTCCTCTCTATCCCAAAATAATATGTCTATAATATTTAGATAAAGTCAAACTTCTCAAAGTTTGATCAGCTATATAGAAAAAAGTGCCAATATTTATATTTTAAATTAATATTTTTAGAACCATCATGAAATTATTTTTTATATTATATGTATTTAAAATTTTAGATGTTAACTTTTTTGTATGTAGTTGCTTCAACTTTAAAAAGTTTGACTTTAACTAAAAACTATAGGCATCCTAATTTACCAGAGGTACTTTGTTACTGCTAATGGATGGTTTTGTATAATTGGCCCTTAATCGATTCATTGAGCGATTTATAAAAGGTATTACTACTGCTTAGAGCAAGTACAATAAGTTCTAATCAGCTGGCTACAAGGATTAAAATAATATATTTGTGTCTAGTTGGAGGAGAGATAAGAGGAGAGAGAATGTAAGTGGGTTCTTAGAGCAACTCCAATAATATAGCCGGTTGTTGGCTATAGGCAAGATGTCATGTCATCTATAGTCAATATGTAGCCAACAACTACAATAGTTAGCTATAAGAATGTACTACTTTTTCAATGGATGGCTCACCTTTCATTCACACACCTTGTCTAGGAGCACGTGCTAGAGCTAGCTCTTGCATAAGAGCTCACTCACATTCTCTCTCCTCTTCTTTCTCATCCAACTAGACACAAATATATTATTTTAATCCTTGTAGCCAGCTGACTAGATCTTATTGTACTTGCTCTTATACAAGAGCTAGCTCTAGCACGTGCTCCTAGGTAAGTTGTGTGAATAAAAGGTGGGTCATCCATTGAAAAAGTAGTACATTCTTATAGTCAACTATTGTAATTGTTGGCTACATGCTAGCTATAAATGACATGACATCTTGCTTATAGCCAACAACCGGCTATACTATTGGAGTTGCTTCAAAGGCCTTCAAATCACCCAGCCTCTTTAATGTCTACATACTCCCTCCATTTATAATTACCCTGCGTTTTGGTTTAGTCAAGATCAAACTTTATAAAATTTGACTTAAAGTTTAGAAAAAATATCAAAATTTATAATATGCATTTATTGTGTTAGATTTGTCACAAAGTACACTTTCATATTATATGCATTTCGTTTTATGAATGCTTATTTTGTTTCCTATAAATTTGGTAAACGTTACGATTTTTTTGAGGGTGACTTTAACTAAAGCTAATACACATGGTAAATAAAAATGGAGGGAGTATCTTTTCTTTCTCTTCCCGCACAGAGTGCAACCAATTCAATTCGTCTTCCAACAAAGATTAACTCCGTCACGATTTTCCTAGAATAGATCCATTTTGGAGAGCTTTCTTATGATAAACTAATTGAAGATTTTGCCTCAAGAAATGCTAGAAGGACCAAAAAATGTAGTATTTTTGAATTCTTAGATTGCTCTGTGATAAGATGCACTTCTTCCAAAAATCGTACCACCAACATGATATATATAATTCTTCCTCCATCACGAAAAGGATGTCGGAGATTTTTCTAAATTCGGATATATCTATTCACTACATATTGTCTAGATATATTCAAATTTTAAAAAGTCTAATACATCCTCTTCGAGAATGAGGAAATATATATAACCATACTCTTGTAGTATTTATTTTATGTCGAGGGCACCGAATTTCTTGTTCTGCACAGGGCCTCCGTATTCCCAGGTAGGGCCCTGGTTGGAAACTTTATGTTTGCAAAATCTAACTTTGGCTTTTGCATTTGCTGCTTGCTCGCTCACTACCTGTTATGTAGAGGCACCCTGTCATGCCATGCAGCTTTAGATTGTGAGGAAAGTCAGGGTATGAATTGTTGGTTCCTCACTGATGGGCATGTCTGTTGCTACACGGGCTAGCATGGACCATGTGGTGGATGTTGTGTCAAAAGGCCTCAGGCCGATCTTTATTAAGAAGAAAGGAATGTTTAACGGTACCACTAAAAAAAAAACGACCTTCTCAAAGGTCCAGTCCATCCGTGAGCGACGCTGACGGCACGACGCGTGGCCAGCTGTCCATGCACGTAGCCGCGACCGTTCCTCGCGCGCGTGCTTCTCTCGCGCACGCATGCGCAACCGTAACTGACCCCCGCTCCCGCATGTACTTCCCTGCACGTAGCTCCCCCGGCGAGCGTTTTTTCCATCCGGACGGCGTAATTCGGCCCAGTCGCGCCCCCGGTTCCTCGTTTTCGCCCGGATTTGGCCCTTCATCCATCCGGCGAGCCCACGCCACCCCCGGCCCCCCGGGGAGCGCTCGGGGACTCCGGACGAGTGAAAAGCGGGGAAGGGCCCGATCCGTCGGTGACTCGACGCACGAACCCCACCGCCACGTCGCTCAAAATCTCCCCCACCCCTCGTATCTCTCTCGCCGCCGGCACCACCCCGCCGGCTTGTTGCCCGGATTCCGCCGCCCCTCCTTCCCCACCTGCCTATACCGCCGTCTTTGGACGACGGCCTATCTCGATCGCTCTTCCGCCGGCTCGTTTTCCGGCCTGCTTGCTCGTCGTCGCTCGCGGCTCGGGTTGCCTCGACCACGCCCGTCGGGTGTTCGTCCATTTGCCTCGCCGGCCATGGACTCGGACGAAGAGGAGGAGCAGATGTTCGTCGAGCTTATGCAAGAAGAGATGGCGACAGCTCGCTCAAGACGACGAGCACATGATGATCCTTGGTTGCTTGGCAAGCATGTACGCCGGACCGGCAACTCGTCGACGTGGTGGGTCGGCACGAGGTCGCCGGAAGTGCAAGCCGAGACAGCGAATGGAGGGCTACCGCATGTTGTACGCCGACTACTTCGCCGACAATCCATTGCACGGTGAGAGTGTTTTCCGGCGTCGTTTCGGGATGAGCAGAAGCTATTTCTCGCAAATTATGTATGCCATCCGCCACTTTGATCCCTACTTCGGATGCAAGGCGGATTGCACCGGTTTGGTTGGATTTTCGTCACTGCAGAAGTGCACAGTGGCTATGAGGATGCTCGGCGTATGGAGCTCCCGGTGATACCGCAGATGACTATCTTCGGATGGCGGAGTTCACCGCCCTTGATTGTTTCTACCGGTTCTGCAGGGCCGTCATAGCAAGATGTTCGGGGACTATTTCTTGAGATCACCCACTGTCGAAGACACTCAGAGGATCCTTGCAACAAATGAAGCTAGGGGTTTTCCAGGGATGCTTGGAAGCATTGACTGCATGCATTGGCAATGGAAGAACTGTCTGTTTGCGTGGCAGGGAATGTACAAGGGTCACAAAAAAGGCTGCACTGTGATACTTGAAGCAGTGGCTACCCATGATCTTTGGATTTGGCACTCTTTCTTTGGTATGCCTGGATCAAACAATGATATCAACGTCCTAAACTGCTCCCCGGTCTTTTCCAAGCTTGTTGAGGGTCATGCTCCTCCGGTGGACTATGTGATCAATGGTCGGCACTACAACAAAGGATACTACCTTGCAGACGGTATCTATCCAAAGTGGGCAACATTTGTGAAGACTATCTCCAACCCCGGCACCCCCAAACTTTGCGAGTTTGTCAAGAAACAAGAAGCTTGCCGAAAAGACGTCGAGCGAGCATTTGGTGTCCTCCAGCGAGAGATTTGTCGTCGTCCGGTTCCCCGCTATGACTTGGTCCAAAGATCAGATGTGGGAGGTGATGAACTGCTGTGTGTGCCTACACAATATGATTATTGAAGATGAGCGAAAGCATCCGGTTCCTCTGGCTGAGCAAGAAGCACCATATGAGAGAGAGGGTCCTCTTGCACGGCCTAATCACCAGGTGCCTCCATCATGGGCCGCCTTCTTTGCTATGCGCCAGGAGATTCGAGACTCTACAATGCATCGACCGCTGCAAGATGATCCGGTGGAGCACATATGGAGGCTCCGAGGCAACGCCAACGCCGACGCCAACTAGTCTCGTCTTAATTTGTTTGAAAAATTGTGAAATTGTGTGCTTCATTTGTTTCAGCACTTGTTAAACATTGTACTGATTATCGCCGAATTTGTTTCAGCAATTTTCGTACTCTTGTTTGCCGAACTTGTTAAATTTTATGTTGAATTTGTTTGAAATATGTCAAATGGTCGAGTTTGGGGGTTTCCTGCCGGGGGGACGGCTGGAACTTCGGCGCTCCCCACGCCAAATCTTCATCCAATCCGGACAAAAATTTCGCCGAATTTAGCCGTGGGGAGCGCCAACGAGTGGGGATGCTCTAAGTACTTAGCCCATGCATGAGCAGTACGTACGTAGCCCCTGCATGCATCGCTTGACTTGCTTTTCTTTTTAGCCGATCAGCTACATTTAGTTTAGCAAGTATGCACATTGATACAAGTAAAAGTACAATTAGGTATGACACGCGAGTACGCACCACGCAAATACAGTTACATACAACACGCGAGTACAGTTACATGCACCACACAAAAACAGTTACATACAACACACGAGTACATATACGTGTACCACACGAGTACAATCGCGCACACGAGATAGGTACAGGCGCGCAAACAAGTAAGTACAGTCGCGTACACGTGCGAGTACATGTATAGAAGTACAGTCACGCATGCTAGTAGGTACAGTCGCGCACACGGGCAGGTACAGTCGCGCACACGAGCAGGTACAAACGCGCATACGAGCAGGTACAGTCGTAAACACGAGCAAGTACATGCACAGAAGTACAGTGGCGCACACGAGCAGGTACAGTCGTGCGTAAGTACAAGTACAGTCCCGCACATGGGCGAGTACAGTTAGCAAGTAAAGGGAAAAATTGCACCAAATACACTAAAAACAGAAGTACTTATCAGTTGAAACATGAGTACAGTTAGGTACACACCACATGTACAATTATAATATTATTGGAAGTACGAAAAAAAAGTATCTCCAAACCTATCAACATGGGATCTAGTTTTGAAGATCTCGACGCGAGGATCTCAAAAGTGAAAACGGTTCGCAATTTGGACTTACGGTTCTCAAGATATTTCATTTTGAAAAAACGAATCTAGAAGAAAAAGGAAAAAAACTGACACAACCCAGTCTTCTCTCTCCTCCCCCATCCTCACCTTGCTTCCCCTTGCGACACGTGGCGAGTAGAGAGACCACTTCCTAGAGATTTTCTGGCACCACAGCGCGCCATTTGTCGCGTGCGGAGCGAGTTGTCTTCCCTTCGCGAAGGTCGGCCTTTTTCTAGAGTTTTCGAATGTTTAACACCAATCTGCTGTCAGTTCCGGGATAGATCAAAGCATAGAAGAGAGGCGGCAACCCAGACATGCCTGGGCCGCTCATGTGGTGATATTGTGGCTATTTGTACTAGGGAAGTTCTCTTTCTTTTGGTTTCTATTTCTAAAAATGTTAATAGTGTGTCGTTTCAATATCGAAAAAAGTAGCGTGTCACAATTTATCGGTTATGCTTCATTGGTATTCACAAACTATGTGCAATGCTTTTTCTTGGGATATGCCACTTTTTCATCATAATTCATCTTTTCAAAAGTTTTTTTTCATATTCAATAAGAAACTAGAATTTCATGTCCATATCCTTTGAGCCTTTGCATTTTCCTGTTTTTCATTTGGTGTCTAAAATCTTTGGAATGTTATTGCTTGTAGTAAATCCATCATGCAAATTATCTATTTAAATAGCAGGTACTGAGTTCAGTAAATAGAAAAGTCGTAGCAAGGAAGCACGATATAATGACCCTTATACCATCAGATGCCGGTGTTCTCTTTATTTCCTCCAACTAACTCCGAAAATAACAACACGCCACCGTCCACCTACTATAACAACACCGAGTATTTGAGATTACTTGTGCTATTAAGGCGAAGCACTAAGCATGTGCTACACCTAAATCAAAGTATTAACAAATGTATCGCTCCAGCCAAGGCGTGCGACAACGCTACGCAGGCAGTGAAGCGTGCATGTCTATCTAGTATCAATCAGTTGGGTCGGCTGCATGCTTGGCCGCATCACAAAAATGTCATTTTGCCGCATGATTTTATGTTCATGCAACTAGAAGAGAAGATCTTAACATGTCTTTTGCCTTATTTGCCTGAATTAAAATAGAGAAACAAGTATTAGATGTCACTGTCCAATGGAAATATCTGGTGATATAAGAACTGCAAGTCCTTACTTCCTTTTCCCAGTTTATTGAGAGCACGATCCACATGAGCAGCATAAGCTTTAAGAGGCTGCCACAAACGATGCCGAGCCAAAGCCCCTATTGAAAGCATGACAAAATTTTGGTTTTCGATACTTATTCATATTTTTTTTGAAAAGATGAGAAGTTGATGATATATACCATTCCATTCAGATGCATGACAAATGCTAGTAATACGGCCAAGGGGATGCCTGCCAAGTAGAACGCAGCAAGATTAACGCGTGCTCCAATCTTCTGCTCACCACACCCAGTTATCACGCCTGAAATGTATAAACAAAATATCCTGCGACCATGTTAGAGATTGTTCTTTCTGGCAATATTGGAAACAAGGGGCATTTCACCTATCCTCTTACCTGAAAGAGAAGTATGGACTCCATCTATAAAGTAGGATATGGCTAGAACTGGTATCATCCAGGCGATGTATGTGACAACTTCCTCCTCATTGCTATACATGTAACCCCAAAAATTGCGTAGCAGAATCATTGTAATAGAGATCACTAAACCTTCAGACAAGGCCATAAGAAGGACTATTCTGGTTGCCAGCTTTGCTGCCTCCGGTTTACCGGCACCAAGTTCATTGGAAACGCGTGTACTGTATTTGCAAGAAAGACAAAAGAGACCAATGAGTGTATAGATCGAGGGACAAAAGCATTCCACATTATTGTGGATTTGTGGATGTGAAGTGAATCTAACAGTACCTTATGGCTGTGCAGAGACCAGTTGGCACCTTGAACATGAGAGCGCCAGTATTAAGACTGCACAATTCAATGATACAAATCATAGAAAGAATGAAAGGACTTAGAAAAACTGAAGTACATGCAAATTGGTGTAGATTGCCAGTTGGTTTTACCATATCGACAGTACTGAGGTTTCAAGCCTAGGATTGGGCAGCAGACCAGAGAGCAGCACCAGCAGTTCAAACGACCACCACTCCAAGCTGCGAATATGTATGTAGACGTATCTTTCCATCAATTAGTTAAAAACTCATGTTATATGCACCTCGTTATATATGACCAAGAAAGATGTTTGATTTGACTCACCAAACCATCATTGCGGACTGGAAGGCAAGCTCCGCGAACTGGCGCAACTCCTTGAACTTGAGGGCCTCCATGGAGAAGCCAGTCCACGTTCTGTTACAAGCTCCTGAAAACCTCGTGTACAGGCTCAGCATGGCCAGATTGATGCTGCAGGATACGGCGTTGCTGAGAGCCGCGCCCTTGCTCCCCATCCCAGCCTTGTGCACCAGCACCCAGCAAACGAGGACGTGGGCCAGCGCCGTGACGGCGGAGCAGGCCATGACCGGCACCACGATGCTCTGCGTCTGCAAGAACCGGATATGGCACACGACAGGCACGTAGGGGACGAGGGACGGGATGAGCCACCGCGCGTAGGCGCCGGCGCCGGCGGCGATGGACGCGTCCTGGCCGAGGAAGACGAGGATCCGGGCGGCGTTGGCCCACACCGCGGCGATCGGGACGCACGCCAGCGCTAGGACCAGCATCGCCCGCTGCTCGTAGACGCCGACGAGGTGGTACTGCCGCGCGCCGAACGCCTGCCCGCACACCGTGTCCAGCGCTCTCGCCATGCCAGACTGCACGTATCTCCATTTTTATCGATCATGCAAACATTACGAGCTTGTACTCCTACTAGTGATGATATAATTGTAGAGATGCGTACGAGCAAGCTGAAGCCAGTGACGTTGGCGAGGGAGGTGGCGAGTGAGGCGCCGGCGAGGGAAAGCTCGCCGAGATGGCCCACGAACATCACCGACACCAACTGTACCACGGACCGGAGGATTCCGCTCGCCACCAGCGGCCCCGCCAGTCGCAGTAGGCGCTTCGCCTCCGCTGCCGCCGCCGCGCCATTGTTCTCACTGCCTTGTTCGGGTCCGCTGGCTACAACCAGCAGTGGCTCCTCTACGCTCGGCTTCTGCATTCTCACCAGCACCTGAGGATCCACTGGAGTAAAGATGAAGAAGGGCCTTTATATATGGGCAACTGCCCGCTATACATGTAGGTATGTGGAAACTGCGCAGCAATTGCAACATGACTTTTGTCACTTCTTGTCTGATGGTGACATAGCCTGATGGGTTAACCGTGCTGGCCAAGCATTAGACGCGCGCGGGTGCGCAGCAACATCGCATTGACGCACGAGGACTTTGTTCCAGTCGGTCAAGATTGTTTATTTACCCTTGCGTGTGACGAAATCAGACCGTGACAAGTTGTGATTGATTGATAAAAATGGAGGAGTTGGAGACTTCCAATACCCCAAACAAACTACTCCAACCGACAATATTGCATGCAACTTGGCAGTCACGTCTCGCTTTGGCCTGCATACACTACACTATAAAAGATGTTATCTGTCTGCACGATTTTAAATTAATAAAGCCCAAAAGGTTCACAGATGTAACAGACGTCAACAATACAATTACAGACCAAGACTTACAACTGTGGGAGGCAACACTTTTCAAGAAGCAAGATTAAGACACAAAGCTAACACTTGAATCGGATTCTTTACCATCTCCTAAGACTAGCTCCAAATTGCCGCGGTCTTTACTTCTTATGGGAGGTCGCCATTGTGGCAGGAATAAGACAGTTTTGAAGACACAATCATTTCGCTGGTTAGGAAACTTTGATTCGATTGTATACTTTTTTTTTTAACTGTAACTATGGCGGGCGTGAGCTAGCCTGAACATATATTCAGTTAAGTTGCCTATGAAGCTTTTCAGCCTCTATAAAATAGGTTCAAATAAATCAGAGTAAACGTGGGTTACAAGAGAGTAGAAGAAAAAGGAAAAATACACATCGACAAAACACAGGACCGAGGAGAAAAAGCGGCTACCCCACAAAACTGGGGGGCGGTTGGCCGATGAGAATACTCATCGTGACCCAAGCACAACGATCACAAGGAAGAGCCCCGAGGACACACCAGAGGGACAACCCAGCTCGAGGCCTTGCCGGAGTAATTGAACGACTTTGGTCCACCGAGACCTAGCAACGACACTGCACCATCGACGTAATCGAAGGGCCACGCGCATCCGGGACCACACTACGCATCGACACCACCTGTGTCGAGGGTGTATCCGAAAGGCCGCACGTGGCCGAGACAATGCCACGACGCATGTGTGTGCCACCGGCTGGAGTTGAAGGGCATCACAAAGCAGAGAGACACGCCCATTGAGCACTCGCACATGGATCACCCTCGACGCGCCAAAGAGCTCCGACAAGGACTCGACACCGGAGCCCAGCAATCGACAAGAAGAAGCCACCACCACCACTGCCACGGCTCACCTCGTATCGGAGAGGAGACCGCGCCCATGGCTACCATCTGCATCATCATGGGGCACACCAGTACAGGAGCAGCGTCCTCTGCCTTTAGGCTCAACACCCAGCCACGACGACCCCCCATGTGGGGACCGCGTCACCACCATGGCCGCCACTGCGAAACCACGACACCCGCCAACCCCAGTAGTGATCCCCTAGAGGCTGATGGCTGAGTAAAGAGGAGGCGACCCTCGCAGCCACAACACCGACTAACAGTGGCCAACATACGAACGCCGACCACGACCGGACCGCTAGAATTGGAGAACTCATCGACCACCATGTGGAGGAAAACCACAACAGAGACGACAGCTCCGCCCAGCACCATGCTGGCAGGAGTACCGCACAACATCCCTCCAAATGCCAGCCTAGAGAGGCGGGCCGCTCCAGATCGAGCGTCGCCTGGTCTTCAAGGATCCTCCTAGGCATGCAGGCTTGGGAGAAGATAAAGGGCAGCAGTAGGACCTCCAACACCGCCCGGCGCGGCCACGCCGTCCGCCACCGCCAAAAACCACCGCGGGCGGCCGCCCGTACCCCAGCAACCACCCTCTATGGAGGAAGCCGCCGAAAGAGGCACAGCACACAACAGCCAACACGCGCAGCATTCGCGCTGCCCCTAGCCACAACCACCAGAGAAGGACGCTGGAGCCAAGCCGCCCAGATCCTGCGCACCAGAGGGCGCCCCGCCGACACCGCGCTGCCACGGCTTTGCCCAACGATGCCCACCGGTGGCGGCGAGGGCAGGGGAGACGGGGAGGCCGGTCGCTCGCCCACGGGGACGGGAGCGGGCGTGTTTTTTCTGTCCCAAGTGAAGAACCTTTCATCTCATCATTCGATTATATACTTGTTACGAACATGCCAGAGGACCCTGAACTGCAAACAAAATCCAAACTAAAGGTCTAGCCCTTCTAGAGAGAGAAATTGCAGAATATAAAAGAACCGGGCAAAGGATGATGGATTGCACTGAACCCCTAGCATTGACCTCGTTCCACCCCACACCCCGCCGTTGGAATGTACAGCGGCTACGTTGGAGGCGCCCCCTCTCCAAGTTGTTCTACCATCGGCTCCACCTCCGCGCGCTGTCGTCACCCGGCACCGCAGGGTCCTGGTTCATCCTCCTAGGACCACTCCTCCCGTGCTAGCCACTCCTCGGATCTTCTTCACATGCATGGGGAGGGCGAGGAGGTTGATCCATCAGAGCAGCAGCTCATTGCAGCGGTGGAGGCAGCGTCAGCAGCACACAATACACCTACAGTAACAGATGTATGATAGGAAGCTATTCCAAATGCAACATCACATCTGCAATAACTAGAACTACTCAACAATAAAGAAACAATAACCAGCAAAAGCGAAAGGGTGCCCATTTCAGTCAAATGAACGGAACAAGGTCCACTGGTGGCCACATCCAGTTTGGCACAAATCCACAATACGCTAATAATATTCTTTAAAAAAACGATACGCCAATATCCATATGCGCCCCAGACTTCACGCAAAAGGAGATTCACAAGTGACGTCCTTCCAGAAATCTTTGGGGGACGGGTAGTTTCCACAAAAACAAAAAATAAGACGGGTATTCTAGCTATAAGGAGAACATCTGTATAAATAGTACCCTAGCAGCAGCTAAATGTTCAGGCTCCAGTCATATGGTTGATACGAGACCTTCAGTTGAGTGTTTGCAAGCAGTTCCAAGAGTTCCTCTGACGCTGCAGGCTCAAGATAATTTGCAGCATGCTTCAGCACTTCTGTCTCGTTCTTACCAAAATCTGTGTTATACCTGAAAATCATTTAGAGCGTGAGTTTTTTTTAGCTAAGTTGTCAAAGTATTGGCCATGTTGTCATAAGAATTAACATTATAAACTGATATGATATAGCTTCATCACAGTGCATACCAGGTAACAGTAATCAAGTTAATTTTCATGACTTGCTCAGTGCTTACTATTTGTCCAAGTCCAACTGTATATCAAATTTATGATCATCTCCCAATGTAGTAACATAGTTATGTATTTTAGTCGCACCGAAGCTGCATTCCCTTAATTTGTGTGTTCCACGGTTCCAGTTGTATTTCTTGTGATCGCATCCTAAATGTGGTCAACATAACCAGCTGCACATGCCATAATGGCCTCGAAATTATCCTACTTATAATGATTGGAATTGATACGAGAAGTGCAAATCGACAAACATGGTAGCAACAGACTCCCAAATCCAACCTTCATTGTGGTGTCGTGCCAACTGAATAAACTCATCTAAGCTAACATAGATTCTTGTTCCTGTGGGTTCTGTGGCGAAGCACAGGAACCTTGCTAATTGCATAAAACATTCCCAGTTGAACACATATACAGTACATATTTTAGTTATTCTTCAATAGTCTTAATTATAATACGCCAAAAGCACACAAATCCATATCAATCTATAAAAATTAACAGCATCTTTTTTATATTCCTGTTCAAATTGTAGCAATCGCATAGTGCAGATACTGTCTTAAAAACTGCGCAATCGAATTGCGGGGCCACATGTACGAGTTTTAATGCACCATCAAAGAGCTACAAGCTCTGGTGGCACACTTTTTTGGAGCATCAGTGCATCACTCATCATATATTAATATCTAATTTAACCAAGGGCAGATTTAAGTAACAAAAACCGAGCAGACATTATGGAGGACTATGTCATGATGAGGCACAAATATGGTCCCACATCAGACAGGTATTCTACTTTATGTCTCAACTACAAGAAAAAACGTTAGAACACCTAACATAAAAAAACGAGACCAACCAGGACTAGCACTTGGTGGAATATTTTTATACAAGTGCTCCTTAATGTTCCAGAAATTTGGTCCCGACAGGAGTCGAACTTTGGTCGCTGGGTGTGCCACCACGGCCCTAACCATTGGGCTACTGTTCACAAAACTTATCTAGCTTATGTTGCGGCCTTGCGGCAGCTGTAGTGTTGCGACTTATACCTAGAATAAACTTTAGTTTCTAATATAACAGTATTGTTGAACATGTCAATGTGTTTTCGCCAGTAAGAATAGCAATATTAAACATATTGTAATAGTTATACTACAGATTCTGGTAATGTAAAGAAATAAACAAGAATAGTAAGGTAACCAAGATCCTCTTGATAAAGCAAGAACAGCAGTTATCTTATCATCTTACCATCGCAAAATCTTGCTTACAGATGCAACCTTTGCTTCAGGATCAACAGTCAGTCCTCCATTCCTTAGGAAATCACGTGCGGCTTCCATCAACTCTTTATCAATATTTCCTGGGGAGTAACACCTAAGTGCAGGTCCAGATTTGGTACCACATACCAAAGCAAAGTGAACAAGAGGTTCAGGGTATGATAGGGCCACCTGCCGTTACAAACAAGGAAAAAAAAGGCAGTCAAAATTTGTGAGGCTGCAATATTAGCATTTTAATCTAATTGGTGACAGTTATGAACACGGGAATTAATTAGCTAAAAAAGTTGTTTAAAAGACAATGTTGTACTAGTATTGCAGCGCTGCTATAGCATGCTAACAATGTTGTGCATTATGTTGCTGATTTGGCAAGTAGGTACAGTTACGGGGTTCCCGTGCGCTAAAACAAGCACTACAGTGCAGAGCATTTAGCGTACAATATATATAGACATCTTACCTTTCCTTGGCAGCGGTTTGTTGCGTGTATAACTTTCTACAAACTTTCATGTCTCAACAACCTGACTTTCTAGAA
Organism: Lolium rigidum; assembly: GCF_022539505.1. Classification (NCBI taxonomy): domain Eukaryota; kingdom Viridiplantae; phylum Streptophyta; class Magnoliopsida; order Poales; family Poaceae; genus Lolium; species Lolium rigidum. The sequence continues at coordinate 45,948,027 of NC_061508.1, forward strand.
ATACTAAAACATAATATAGTAAACATATAATGGGCCTCATATTTTCAGAAGCTGATAGTGGTCGCAAGATTCGCAACCTACAGCCTTGGGCCCTACATACTAGGTAAGTTTCAGTCATCTCTTCCTACAAAAGTTTATGTATGGCTCGTTGTGTCTGCTATATAAGTGCTCTATAATATCTGCTGTAGAAGACTTCCAGCATCCACAAGTGGACACTACGCTGGATAAACTCGTTGGCTTGCAGCCTTCTATGTCCAAACCAATACTATGTGGCACCAGCATGGACAGAGCCAGCTAAGGACATGGGTGTACATATGTGCCGAAGACATTGTTTATGGAAATAGAATATACTCCCTCCGTTCACTAATATAAGATGTTTTAGCGTTTTGAAGATTCGTCTATTTTTAGTGTGTAGATTCACTCATTATGGTGTGTATCTAGTTCAATTTGAAATTTCTAAAACATCTTATATTTATAAACAGAGGGAGTATATTGGTGATAAAAACTTTGTGTATAATTAACTAGTAGAACATTAAATTTCAAACTCTGTACACCCAGATCAAAGAACTTGCGTCCACCACTGGGCACCAGATATTGAATCATATCAATAAGCATTTATGAGAAGAGATTGTTTGAACTAGAAGGACAAGATATGAAGTTGAGTTTATTTCATGCAAACGACAAGAAAGTTTGTTGCGATTATCTATCCACCGCACTAACGTTCGGTGATTTTATAGCCACTAACACATACCAAGAATGTTCCCTTTAGGCTGCCCTTTCTAGGAAAAACTGCAGACAGATTGTATGCCCTAGAGTCTAAGAAAATTTAACAGTTCAATTGTTCAAGCACCTCTTTCTGAACACATCGTCGCATGCAAATATATATCACAAAAGCTAAGAAAAAGAGCACTAGTCTAGTTGTCATCATGAATTCATGATAGCACATATTTCTAGTAAACAGATACATATATGTTCCCCCTTTTCAGACAGGACTGGCTTTATTCACCTTGGATCTTTGGTCTTTCTGTCCGAAAGGTTTCACAAGGTTATACGGTGGCCTTTGGTTGCCACGTAGAATACCATTTTCAATAGCTGACAGAGAATAGGCACATCCCCCAATGACATACTTAAAGTCTCCAAAAACTTTTTCCTGTCCAATGGCCCAGCAGGATGGCCACATGTCACTATCGCATGGACAGCCATCATATTGTACAGATTTATGAAGAAAGCAAGCTTTTCTTCACGTGCCAAGTCACTAATTTCCACCCTCTGGAGCTCTTCAGTTGTTCTAATATACCTGTGCAAGAAATATGAGCTTACTGTAAGTATACCCATCACCTATGACACTTGGGTAGTCAATACACAACAACCAAGTTATCACTTATAAGTTCAATTACCAAACATGCTTTTATAAATTTATAATTTACAAGGTGAAATGTACAGAGATATACGCAGACAGCAAATCAGAATCTAGTAATTATATAATAAATTTGACCTGTATTGACCAAAAGTTCATCACCAGTAGTCAGAACAAGCAATACATTGTCATTTATTTTAGTATATACTTAATACATAGATTATGCAGTAACTTGGCTCTTGCTTATACTGAGTCTGTGCAGGTGCTAACCTTTTAAATTCCTCACAACCCTGGATGCTTCTGTAGTCAACATGTCTACCATCTTCAGATACATAAGCCTCAAAAATGGCACAAGACAACTTTCTCAACCTTGATGCGATTTCCACTATGGGTTTTGGTGCAACATCAATGATGCCCCTAGGGATGTTGTAGCACTGTGTCATAATTATGGGATCATGATCTAGGAAACGATACAGCTGATTTCCATCTTCAAGGACATTTTCACTGCAAACACAAGCAATGTATTAATAATCTCCAAATATTTCTACTAGTAGATGATAGAAATGAGAATAATAGATTGAGGTTATTTCAAAGCTTACTGTAGAACATGATGAAAGAAGTGTTTGCTTGCAAGCTTTCTTCCAAATTCGACAGCCTACATGGATAATATGTATCCACCAAATGGTAAGGAAGGTGACAGCAGTGCCATATATTTACAGCAGGGAACATACAAAATAGATATATACTTTCCTAAATGTGAGATGCTTTCCACAGATCAGTTATAAATAATGAAAATTCGTCATCTATTCGTAAATTAAACATAGCCTCACACACCAGACAAAACCAAGACTAATGTTGTTTAAAGTCCATATGGAAGTACTATATATGGCACGGATAAAAAATAGTTAGCAGTAAACATTTTACCTCATCTCTCTCCAAATACTGATCTTCTGATATAAAGTCTACAGCTTCACTACCAGGAAAGCAGTTGCTAAACCTTCTCATTTTATAAAACCTATCCTTCGGAGTAATTGTCTCTCTCATTTTTCTGACAATGGTTGCTAACTCATCCATCTTCCCGCATCCAGATTCATCATCTTCTCCAGGCAAGGGGGGCAAAGGAGCAGCAGATGAGGGCACATCTTTGAAAAGGGCACCGGTTCTCTCATCAAGTATGCCAGACTCCTCCATTTTCTTCAATTCAGTTAAGCCTCCAATCAGCAGGTCATTGAAATACACTTTTGGTAATGTGGTTGACCCAGTATTCTTTTCCAACTCCAACTTTCTACTAGGGAATATGTCGATGTTAATCTCAACATACTTGAGCCTTTGCTGATACAGGAATAACCGAACCATTTTGCAATCTTCACATCCCAGTTTTGTGTAGAGGATAATCCTTCCTTTGGCAGTTGGTTGCTCTACCGAACCAGGCACATTTCCATGCCCAGCTTCCCCAGTTGTAGAAGTGTAATTGTCTCCTCCAATTTTAATCAAGTTCAGTGGATTCCATGATGTTCTTTCCTCAGATTTCTTCTGAGCCTCTTTTGGTTTCATTTCAGAATCTGAGACAGTCTTCTCACTATTGCCACTTTCTGAGCCATCATTCTTGTCATCTTCAACATGAAGATCATTCTCATCCTTTCTGCCAGATAGGCGTCGTATAAATGTTGACGCAATGGCTCCCTTCTCCTTGACAAAATCCCTGATTGCAGCAGCTTTTTCATTGATCACAGACCCTTGCTGAGCTTCTGAATCAAATTCCACAGATTGATCGGAAGAACGCCTCAAACCTTCCATTTCAGGAACCTCGGTTCCATCAAAAACTGGATCTTCAGATTTTTCTTCTTCAAGAATCTCTGTCACGGTCTGGTTTGAATCTGTAGGTTCCATGGCATCGGGGCTTCTGCTTTTACCCACCTGCTCATTAAGGTCCTTTTCTGAATCATCTGTCCCATGGATCTGCCCTTCTGCATCATTGCTTGAATTCTCACTTGGAGAATTTACTGCTTCTTTTAGATCCAATACTTCTGTTTTCCTCAACAAATCCCCTTCATCTTCACCCTTTTCTCCAAGATTAGGGGACTCTTCACTGACGGGAACTTTTACGGCATCATTGTCTCCATCCTCCATGGCGAAAATCTGCAAAAACAGTCTTCAGCAATAAGCATGTGCACACGAGAAACAATTAACAAGTAACAAAGAACGGAATGGAATGAATGCATACAACAAAAGCAAAATAAAATGCTGCTGAATGCTCTTAGGATAAAAATTCAAGTGAAGGTGAATATCAGGGACATGTGTCAGAGCAAAGTACGATATCACAAAAACTTATGCAATGGTAGAATGTTGGCAGAAATGAACTGCTATGCAAGTTAAATCTGCCCAGAGGGGAATTATTTAGCTCCAACGCATTTTCACAAGGCAGGGTTACTCCTTACCACCAATCAGCAACTCGAAATGAGTAATGCAAGTGATTGTTTCTAGACTTTTAGTGACATGAACAAACTGGATATCAGAGGAAATGAATACAGGACAGAGCAATGTGAAGTTAAAAGCTCGCGTACTTCATGGCAATTGCAAAGTATGAACCAAAAATCAGTAATCAGAAGCGACTAGCAATTTCTCCCCAAAATATTCTTGTCGTAGGAGGATGAATGAACCATTCGTCTCACATACCAATCTGGCATGGCAGAGTGTCATTGCATTGCACGGCGTGTCGTTGAGCCAGCCAAGTACTACTGGTACTGGGCCAATCTCCATGCCGCAGTGTGCCAAGCATGTGCGCACGAGGTTTAAATGCGTTTTATTACAGGTAGAGATCTCGCGCGGGAGAAACCCCAGAGGAATCGCACGGGCAATGCACGCACGGTTCCAGCATACATAAACCACATCTCATCCTTCCTAAAAAAAAAAAAAAAAAAAAACACATCTCATCCCCAAAACCGTTTGCTGTCCGAAAACATGTCCGGATCAGCACAGCGAACCGTCCGACAGTATCGAGTCACGAATCCGCTTACAACCCACGAACAGGAAAAAAAAAACCTACGAGATCCCAACCCGCCGATTAGGCAGATAGCACTAGGCGATAAACCCTAGTGAAACCTCCCCCGCGCGCGGCGCGCGCTGGCAGGCAGGCAGGCAAGCAACCCGCCGGGGAAACTATCGAGCGGCGAGGTTCATCGATTCAAACTATCTAGCGGAGCGAACGGCGAGCGCTTCGAACTTGGGTTCGGACACGGCGGCGAGAAACGGGGGAACGGATTCGAACCTGAATCCCGGAGATCTCGAGGCGACGGGTACGGCGGAGTAGAACCGGGAAGAGGACGGCGAGGGGTGGAGATTGATCTGGGGAGGGGTGAGGAGGCGGCGGCGGCGTGAGCGAGGGTTTACTGAGAGGAGAATGGATTTTGACTGGAGGCGAGTGGAGGAACGGGAATGGAAATGGAAACCAGGGGAGGGAGGGTGTCAGCGAGCGGGAAGACCGGAAACTGGCCGAGACGAGGGGAAGAAAAAAGGGGGCTGGCGGACGTTTCCGATCACGTGGGGCGGTGGATGTCCCCAGGCATTGACCGTAGCGGCCCACGCACGCCCAAAATCTTACGGTCATGCTAAAATAGAGTTATTTTATTTATTTACACAACCCCACCACCTAGAAAACGCATCAAACCTAAAATTGAGTCCTTCCTCTTATAGAGATACTGTTTAAGAAGTTTTTTTTTTGTAGCACCTCAAATTGTACCATATCTTTAGGTTCGAGACAACTACAACTCGATGCGAAAAACAAACAAACTTCACACCAATTAGTCCAAAGACAGCCACCATTAAATTTCAGCTCAAACGCAACGGAGCCTATCAACAAAAGCCAACAAATCGCTTGTCACATTCGAAGATCGACAGCTCCAACTAAACTTCCCTTGTTGACGGACGCACCACGCACCCTTAATGCAGAAAACGAGGGGGCGGGTGATTGGCGGGACTTGATCGATCCCGAGAATGACATCGTCTTGGACTCTCCGGAGACGACGTACATGGCGTCCATGAAGATCAAGCTTGGACAACAACGAGCATCGAAGGAACCAGCAAAGCCATGTCTCCAAATGCGATGCTCTCAACAGTGTGACGACGTCGAGAACGCCGCCATCGCGCCGGTTCACTCCGAATCTAGGCTTCACCAAACACAAGTGGGAGTGGGGACTCAACGACGCCTCCAAGGATGGGAACTACGCCCATGGGCACCGCCGTCGGCACACCGATCAAAGATGAGAGAGACTTTCATTCGTGTTGGCGCACACTTCCCACCCTACCCGCCGGATTGGGGCCATCGTGCTTGTCGTTCACACCACCACCACCCCCTCAGCACCTTGCCATTATAGTCAACATATCGTGGTCCACCAACGCCCCGCACGACCGAGAAGGCACGCACGTTCATTCCGAACGAGGATGCAACCTCAAACCACGCCCGCATCTCCACTGAGCTCCACGCCTCAACGCTTCCCTACCATGAACCGGCGAACTCCGCCGACCTCATGTCGCCACGCCACCTACGCCGCCCGGGTGACGTCTCCTCTCCCGGCACCATCAGTGGTGGCCGCGCCCGGACGTCGAAGACGACGGGCATGGTCGAGGCGGGGAGAGGAGATCGAAGGGTTTATTTTTTTTGGGTTAGAGTTTGGGAGCGGAGGAAAGGGGGAGTTGTGTCTACACTCTACCGTAAAAAAGGTTATATCTCATGGCAAAGAGAAAAGGTTTGCCGAGAGTATATGACCCTGATATTTTTCGCCGTATTGACAGAGGGTGAAAAGCATCATTGCCAAGCTCAGCAATATGCTTCTAAATTCTAATTGGCTCACGCTATATCAGTTTTGCGAATTAAATTTGGAGCACGCTGCTTACACATAGTGCTATGGAGGAGCACTTTTGTTTGCCTGGGATTCTGCCTACTTTAGGTGCGTAACCACACAAGTTTCAGGTCTCCATCCGCAATTCCGCATCGTTGGGCGCCAGGAATTGGGCAAGAGTTGTCTGCCTCGCATAATTTTCAGCACGATCCAGCAGAATTCTTTTCGAAAAAAAAAGAGCAAAAGAATCGGATATAGTTCGGGGATTTGAACCCGACGTGAATCGAACACGCAACCTTCTGATCTGGAGTCAGACGCGCTACCATTGCGCCACGGATCCGATGTTGAAGACTGTACCGAGTAGACACTCATGACTGCTGACTACTGAATACTGTAGCTACAGAACAAAATTTTACCTGCGATAATATGCAGGGATATGGAAACTGCCCGACGATAAGTTATTACTATGAAAAAAAATCATGTGGGCGAGCATTGGGTCATACAGAGGCATTGCCTGTTTGAACCACTGGTGCACGCCAGGTATGCACAAGTTCACAACAGGAGGCAAATGTTTTAACTGAGCATGAACCGCCGAATCCTGGCAGGGCCAATATAATGGCAATCAGAGTAACCAGAAGAGGGAAACCAACGGAACTTCTATCGATGCAATGAAAGTTACCGCTAGCTACAACTTGGAAAAAGAAGATGATGCATACGAAATTTGGAATATAAGGATTATCAGCTCATCACCATGGTATGGTATGACACGCACTGAACCATGCGAACTGGGGAACGCACGCATTACATTGCTTCATAAAAAAAATGGTTGCAAGAAATTAGAGGAACCATGCTTTAGCATGTTGACATGTGTGGATATATACTACCATAGTTGTTACAGCCTTGGTTGAAACATTCAGCACTCAAGATAACATACCGAGACATCAACTGCAATCCATGAACCTGTGTGCAATATACTCCAGCTCGACTTCAAGATTTACTCAGGTGAAAAGAAAATCCACTGGGCACCACAGCTTCTTAGAGGCACTTAGGAGCTTCAGGTAACTTAATCCTCCAGATTAAGCAATCTTTTCCTCCAAGATGCAGGAAATGTATGTCAATGCCCGATGGTGCTCCCTGTTCTTAATGTGTTGTGGCTACACTCTGATTCTCTCTGGTTTGGACTCGGGCAGAAGCAGGCTGAATAACACCAGGTCCACAATATCAAAACTACTTGCCTGCATTGTCAGATGCAGCACAGGGTTTGGCTTGACAGACTTCTCAATGTAAAAGATTAGCACATAAGTATTCATCTTCAAGGCCAGAGGGAACTACGTAAAGTTATCCAGCCAAAGGAGGTTACGATTACGAACTCCTTCTTGGTGCCTTGGTGGCACTGCCGCTAAAGTGGAGGGCAGAAGACCTGAACGGCATAAGCTCCGTTGACACCCCTATACCTTGCTCAAAGCTCTAATTCCTGATGAACCCTGATCAGATCAGTCAAGTTTGGTGTCAAACAAAATCAGAGAAATGGTCAAGGGCATTGCATTCATTTCCCTCCTTAGCCACCTTTCATTTTGCCCAATAAAACAATTGTAGTGCTACAAAGCAAGCAACGTGTACGGATTAACAGCATGTGGCCACGACCATATCGTCCAACAGCAAATACAATACCCAATTTCATGGTGTTATACCACAATTTTTTCCCCAACTCAATTGCTTCATACTACTGTAAGAAACGAGCGACAAAATGAGAAGAATTTCATATGTTCCATATGGTTCAGTAAATAGAACTTGTCATGGTATGGGTCAGTAAACTCAGCGACAGTTGTGCTAAATTCAAGAGAGGTTAAAAAACAATGTTATGCGAATCATTGTTACCATGAACAGTACACTGAACCTTCAATGCCCCCAGAAACCTGTCAAGGTTGGAGTTGAGAGGGTATTTTCCCGGCACGAGCTGCTGCATACACATCTGCAAGTCCAGGAACACTCTCCTTGTAGTAGTCGATAAACCTTGAAATGAAGTATCCCTCGCTCGCATCAATCAACGAGGTGAATTTAGAATTCAGAAGTCCCTTGTCCTGTAGTATCTTCATGACAGTATACCGGGGCCTCAGCCTCCCGTTCAGGCTGAAACCGATCAGCGAAGTCCTGCGCAGGATGTACTCTGGCTCAAGACCGACCTCGGTGATCAGAAACTCTACCGTGCTGCGCAGGTTGTCCTCGGATACTCTTAAGATGGTTGGGTGCTTGACGATGGCAGTTTGCAGCAGGTCATCAGAGCAGCCAAGGGCCTTCTTGAGCAACTTCATTTTCGAAGCAATCTTTTCTTCGCTTAAGCTGGACATGGTTCCGAGCGCATACTTGAACTGGACTGAGCCTCGTTGTACACCGAGCTTCTCCGCGCGTGCGATTAATACCATGAGCTTCTCTGGGCTGGACACAATCACCCAAGCCCCACTGATGCCAGTCTTGGCGAGATCAGCAGGGCAATGTTGGGCTTGACCACTTTGTCAATGTCACGCCTTAGGATGCCTTGAGTGCCTGCGCTTGGGTGAGACCGCAGGCGGTGACGAGGTAGTCCTCGGCGGCGAAAGGGGAGGTGGATGCGGTAGCGGAGAAGTGGCGGCGGAGGGAGGTGTTGGTGCAGGTGAGGAGAGGGAGAGCGCTGCCGTTGCGTAGGAGTGAGAGCAGCCGGTTTTGGAGGCGGAACATTGCGGCGGCGGCGACTCGAAGAATAAGATTGGTAGCTAGGACGACACCACCAAGTACTCCGTGTTTTTTTTCTTGCCAACTATGGCCCTTCGTCAGAACTCAGAACTGAATTCAAGGAATAAGACGCATCCATTTAACGTGCTTCTTATTTGACTAAATATTGATTCAAATATATAAAATTGTTTGTACCAGTGGTGGAGCCAGCTATATGGCATGGTTTGGCAGCCGCCATACCTAAACTTGTGAACAAGTACTATATGGAGTGTTCTTGTACTAAGAAAGGTATACGCAGTGTTGTTCTGGGCTACGCCTGATCACGTACGTGGGATGTGCGTGGCTATTTAAGTATTTAGACTCCAGTCTCCGCGCAGATACGTGTAGTATACGATCCGGCCGGCCCACGACTGTCTCATTCCGAAATCCTGAACCCTCCTGATCGTACAGTCATATGTGGATGATGGTGATGAAGAAATGGTAGGTGCAGAGAATGAAGAAGTGATAGGACAAAACGAAGTCGATGAAGAAGCAGTGAAAAGATGAAGTAGGTGAAGATGAATTGCGCCAATTGGTGATAATTACTGGCTTGTTGGTGTTACTGTAGGAACTAGGGAAAGACTTTGCAATGGTCGCAATACTTTTGGAGGTTTCCCATGTTAGCAGTAAGGGTGCTGAGTTGGTTAGTGAATGCATGCTTCTCTGAAAATTGAGAGCAATCCCTAACTTGTTTGTACTAACTTGTTTGTATGAGCAATGATAGCAAGTGTGATCTGACTGTTTCTTTTAAAAATGAGAAGTAATATTTACTCTTCTGTCAAAGAGGCAAGTGAACAGTAGCTCGTTTCTCTCAAAATTGACAGGAAATGACTCATAAGATGTACTCCATCCGTTTAAAAATAGGTGTCTCAACTTTATCTAGATACAGATATATCTCTAACTAAAATGCATCTAGATACATCCATATCTAGATAAAAATGGTACACCTATTTTTAGATGGATGTAGTAATATTTTACAAACAAACAAAGATACATAGAACATCCATGTTGAATGCGTTTATCAATTTCTATCGGACAACCATGGTCTTGGTCTTTTGGACATGCCTATGCATATACTACTGCTTGGATCACTCTCCTTTACCCTTAGCAAATCCTGTTAGCCACTGGGAACAGCCAACTACTACTTTGTTATGATCCACAGTTGAGTTTGGTTGATGCAATTCTGATGTCATGTATGATATGCGGGAGTGTTTATTTTTTTTAATTAGGTTCAAAACATCTTCCATTGTGAACATGAAAAATAAATCCACCGCGAAAGGTATGCACTTTCGAGCTTGTATTATGCTTGATTATGTGCTACCAAGAGTTAAGATGAGCTTTTGTGACAAGAGGAAATCAGAAGTGAGTGACATCCCTTACATTTACCAAGTTGAGCACATGATAGTCGGTGAGCAATCGTATGAAAAGCATGCAAGTCTATGACATAGGATGAGAAAAAAGGTTCTACAATAAAGGCCAAGGTAGCAAATTATAACTGACAAGAAGAGAGCCTGCATATGCTAGAATCGAATAGCACTTCATGGCAACAATGCCCGACATATAAACATATGCCCATTCCAAGTCTCTCAGCTACAGTTACTATAGTGGCAATAAACTGAGATCACACATATATTCGGAGTGTAACGATCGCATTATATATGTAAATGAGTTGTGTTGGACAACTGTTGGTGTGTATGTTGGGCTGTCTTCTTGTTCTCTGTTCTGGCCCATTTGGCCCAGCCCAGTCCTGACCTATATAAGGTGCTTCTATCTCTGTAACCCTGGGTAGTGAGAGTTCCTCCCTGCAGCCTCCTTCTACCTCAGGTTAGGCCCTCACCTCTGCCCACATGGTATCAGAGCAAGGGGCAGTGAGGGCAACGACGGGAAGGACTGCCGATCTGGAAGCCTAGTCTGCTGAGGCAGCTAGGAGGAAGAGGAAGAGGAAGGGAGTAGGCTGCTACGGTGGCCGGGAGGAAGAGGAAGGGAGCAGGCTGCTGCGGCGGCAAGGAGGGGAAGGCAGTGACAAGTAAGGAGACGAAGAGGCATCCTGCGGGTAAGTCCTTTGGTGGTTCTGAGAGGTTAGTTTGGTGTCAAGCATGGGGGACAACAGGGATTTGGCCAAGGCTCTGGAGAAGCTGGCAGAACTTATCACTACCAAAGGAGATGGAGGAGGATCTGCTGGAGGGGGAGCAATCGTTCCCCATACCAACATCGGTCAGAAACTTGAGCTGCCGGCGAACGAAATCAAGTTGGAAGGAGTGGCCAACTATCTCCGGTGGTCAAGGAGGGCGCTGTTGATTTTGAACTCGAAAGGGCTAGATGAACGTGTGAGTGGTGAAGCTGCAGAACCAGCAGACAAGACCAGTCCGGAATGGAAACAGTGGAATGCCATAAATTCTCTGATTGTGGCATGGTTGCTTAACTCTTTGGTTCCTAACATTGCTGCTTCTGTAGAGGCACTCACAAAAGCTTCAGAGGTATGGGACACCCTATCAAATCTTTATTCCGGAAAGGGGAACATTATGTTGATTGCTGAGATTGAGGATAAAGTGCATGACTTGCAACAAGGAAACAAAACTGTGATGGCATATGTGGCTGAGTTGCAGCATCTTTGGGGAGATTTAGATCATGTTGATCCTCTGGAACTTGCCCATGGGGAATGTGTGAGTGCTGCTGCAAGCTGGATTGAACGTCGGCGAGTCATGAAGTTCTTGAAGGGTCTTAATCAAGTTTTTGAGGGGAGAAGGGCTGCTTTACTGCATCAAATCACTACCCCTTCTCTCAAAGAAGCCATTGCAGCTATGTCCAGAGAGGAAGTGCGCCTGAATATGACAAAGGGAAGCGATTCTGTCCCTCATCCGACATTCTACACTACCGAGAGACAAGAGATGAGAGACTGCTATACTTGCGGGCAGAAGGGACACTTGAAGCATCAGTGTACCTCCTTTGCTACATCCAGTAGGGGGAGAGGAGGATTCACACATGGCAGAGGAAGCTACAGAGGAAGAGGTGATGGCAGAGGTAGTGGACAGCCATATGGACAGCACTATGGAAGAGGTGGTGGACAACACTATGGCAGAGGTAGTGGACAGCCATATGGATATCAGTATGGCAGGGGTGGAGGACAGCAGCACGCTATATCACCCAAGGCACATATGGCAGCAGCTTCAGAGTCAACTACCAGGTACTTCTCGGGGACAATCAAAGGAAGAAGGACAAAATGAAGCAACCTTTGGGAACTTTGCTCACTATGTCTACAAAGATGAAGGTAATATTGATAGAGTTTCTATAGCCACTCATAATGCTAATTCAGATTGGATTCTTGATTCTGGAGCATCCAAACATGTTACTGGAAATATTAGTGAGTTTGACTCTTATACTCAGTATCCTCCCACACATAGAGGCACTATCCAAACAGCAGATGGCACAGCACAATCTATAAAAGGGGAGGGGTCGGTTCAATGTACACCCAACATAAAATTGTCATCAGTTCTACATGTTCCTGCTTTTCCAAGTAAATCTGCTATCTCTAAGTGCCCCGATTGATCAGCGAGGACTACCGTATAATAGTTGATAGATATATGTGTTTAATTCAGGAAAGGGAGAGCAGCAAGAAGATTGGGACTGCAACCAGGCATAGAGGTCTTTGGCACATAGATCGTGACAAGATGGGGCACGATGCTAGTTCTGTGCTTGCTGCGATTGTTGGAGGAAAGGAGAGTATGGCACTAGTTCATCATTGTCGAATGGGCCACATGGCGTTTGATAAAATGTTTCGAGTTTTTCCCGATGTAATGAATGGAGTGGACAAAACCAAATTATGTTGTGATGCCTGCGAATATGCTAAGCATACGAGAACCTCTTATGTTAGTAGAGGGATCGAAGTGTATCCCCATTTGTGTTAGTGCACTCGATGTATGGACGTGTCCTGTTGTGTCGATAAGTGGCATGAAGTACTTTGTGACTTTTATTGACTGCTATTCCGGAATGACTTGGATTTATCTTATGCGTCACAAAGATGAAGTGTTCACTTGTTTCCGCAGTTTTTGTGCCTATGTGAAAAACCAATTCAATGTTCAGGTGCAAGTGATCGGAATCGATAATGGTACCGAATATATCAACAAACCTTTTGCTCGCTTTCTTATCTTCGCAAGGTATACCGCACCGGACTTCATGTCCCGACACTCCTCCCCGGAATGGAGTTGCCGAGCGGAAGAATAGGCACATTCTTGAAGTGGCTCGATCTCTTATGTTTACCATGAATGTTCCCAAATTCTTATGGAGTGAGGCGAGTTATGATCTGCTACATATTTGATCAACGAATGCCTTCAAAGATTCTAGGTATGCAGTCTCCTTGCCAACTCCTTCTCAATAACAATGAATTTGTTGTACCACCCAAACTCTTTGGCTGTACATGTTTTGTAAGGGATCACAGGCCATCAGTTGGCAAGCTAGATCATCGGGCTATCAAATGTATCTTTATTGGCTATTCCTCCAGACAGAAGGGTTACAAGTGTTGGAGTCCTACTGACAGGAGGACATTTGTAAGCATGGATGTTACGTTTCGCGAGTCAGAACCATTTTATGACGGTGAGAGTGATCTTAGTGGCTTGTTCCAGGGGCTTGACCATCTTGGTGATGCACAAGAGGGGGAGCAACAGCAAGGTGGTGATCAAGAGCAGCAAGATGGTGACCAACAACAACATCAACAAATTCCTATTGTTGCGGAGATTCCCGCAATTCCCGGTACACCTACACCACCTAGACCCGTACCACCACAAAGATGGCTGCAGAATCCACTTGTGTACTCTAGAAGACAAGTACAAAGGGAACAAGTAGATGCACTTGGAGGAGCAACAAGACCAGGGGCGGGGGAGCAACCCATCGGACCGGAAAATCAAGGAAGCACAAGTGTAGATTCTGCGAGAGGAGAATCAATCTCGGATCGAGTCCAATAATAGCCTAGACTTGCCAATTGCAATAAGGAAAGGGATAAGGAAAGTTGGGCCCCCAAAGCGACTGAGTTATGATGACTATGGCATAGGAAATTATGTTTCTTACGAGGCATTATCACCCACTTTTCGGGCTTTTGTTGCTTCACTGCAAACTGTATCTGTTCCTAAGGATTGGAAGGCAATCGGGTCGGGTTTGACCGGGTAAGCATCTGCCAGACCCATGCCCGAATTGACTATCGGGTGCAGCTCCGACCCACGACCCTACCCATGGGCATCACAGCAGACCCATGCCCGACCCGACCAAGAAACCCGACCCGATGGGTCACCCATCGGGCAATGCAACAAAGTGCATTTTTCAGTAATATGTTTTGTTTCGCAAGAAACTAATGGGAGTGCATATAGCCTGCAACGTACAGTGCACTCTGTACAGGCAAGCTTGAACATTGCCCGCGAACACCTGCTCTCTTTATAGGCAGCCGAAGCATGCTTTCTCTGTGACTTCTCGAGGTGGTACTAAACTTGAAGACGTTGGTGTTGTGTGCAGCCTAGCTTCCTGGGCCAGAACGAATTTTTGGGCTGCATATGGTTGATATCCCCAAATCGGTTCTAGCATGGGCCTAGAGGATGAGTGTATATGTACGTCTGAACAACAAGGCTGAGATTCCGGAAATTCAATTCGGCTCCCGGGTGCGTATGCTCCCTCTACTAAAAAATCATATTTCGAAATGTCGAAAAAATTTAACAAAAAAATTTGCATGTGCATATTCATAATATATGTTCGTTCGTCAAGTTTCACAAAAAACTAATATTTTTTGTGGTCTATGTAAAAAAGAGAAAACTTATCTTGTGAAAAGCATTATTTTTAGCACTGAATTTTGTCTTTTTTACACACGTCACATGACATGTCGATTTTTTATGAAACAACTTTGTAAACGTGTAGCACGAGAAGATGTACATGTGAATTTTTTGTTTCAACTTTTTTTGAAATTTAAAATACATGTAAGATGCATTTCAAAATAGAGGGAGCATATGCTCCCATGTTCCAAAACACCACTCCCCTGAGATTCACTATTCTTTCTCTTATCTGGACTGTTCTTTCTAAAGATGGCTATGAATTTATACATTGAATAGATGCATAAAAGAGACTGCAAATCATATAGAATATTTTTTATTTGATGATAATATTAATCGGGCGACCCATCGGGTGACCCGCGGGTACAAGCATGTGCCCATACCCTACCCACGATTAATAGGGTTGCCCATGGGTAAGACATATGGGCGAATTTTAAGACCCATACCCTACCCATTCGGGTCGGGTGCCCATGGGCGGACGTACCCGTGGGTAAGATTGCCGGCTTGAGGTTGGACCCAAGATGGTGCAATGCTATGATGGAAGAGTTAGAGGCCTTGAAGAAAAATGAAACATGGGAGTTGACAGATCTCCCTAAAGGAAAGAATACAGTAGGCTGTAAGTGGATCTATTCTGTAAAACAAAATGCAGAAGGAAAAGTGGAGAGATATAAGGCAAGACTTGTGGCAAGAGGATATAGCCAGACTTATGGCATTGACTATGATGAGACATTTGCACCAGTAGCAAAAATGAGCACTGTCAGAATTTTGATCTCTTGTGCAGCAAATTTCGGATGGCCCTTACATCAACTTGATGTCAAAAATGCATTTCTGCATGGTGATCTTCAAGAGGAGGTGTATATGGAGATGCCACCAGGATTTGTCGGACCTGAAACTAAAGGGAAGGTATGTAGACTGAAGAAATCTCTATATGGTCTCAAACAATCTCCACGGGCCTGGTTTGACGGGTTCGGACAAGTGGTGTGTGGCATGGGTTATGGTCAATGCAATGGAGACCATACCTTATTTTACGAACATTCGGAGCAGAAAATCACTATCCTTGTCTTGTGTATGTTGATGATATTATCATCACGGGAGATGATGTTGTGGAAATCGCAAAATTGAAAGGATGCTTGAGTCAGGCCTTTGAGGTGAAAGATTTGGGAAAACTTAGATACTTCCTTGGAATAGAAGTTGCAAGATCGTCAAAAGGGATATCACTATCTCAAAGAAAGTATACATTGGATCTCTTAGATGATATGGGCATGCTGGGGTGCCGAGTGGCTTCAACACCTATTGACCGAACACTAAAATCACAGCAGAGTCTGGAGAACCCATAAACAAGGAGAAATATCAAAGACTTGTTGGAAGACTAATATACTTATGCCACACGAGACCAGATATATCATTTGCAGTGAGTGTAGTGAGTCGCTATATGCATGATCCGAGGGATGGACACTTGGAAGCAGCTCAAAGAATCTTGAGATACTTGAAGGGCACTCCGGGAAAAGGAGTGTTGTTTAAAAGTAATGGACACCTAAATATAGATGGATATTGTGATGCGGATTGGGCTAGCTGCTTAGATGATCGAAGATCCACCTCAGGGTATTGTGTTTTTGTTGGAGGAAATTTGGTGTCATGGAGAAGTAAGAAACAATCTGTTGTCTCGAAATCAACGACCGAAGCTGAGTACGGAGCTATGTCACGGGGCCTAGGTGAAATGTTGTGGGTACGAAACCTTCTAAGAGAGCTGAAAATTTTAAGGCAAGGAAGCTTGAAAGTGTGGTGTGATAATATGTCTGCCATAAACATAGCAAATAACCCTATCCAGCATGAGCGCACTAAACATGTGGAGATAGACAGATTCTTTATTAAAGAAAAGATTGATGCGAGGGATTATCTCATTGGCTTATGTGAGATCGGGACAACAAGTGGCAGATCTGTTTAACAAAGGGACTGGGCTCAAAGGAGTGTAATCTAGCCTGTGCCAAGATGGGGATGATTGACATTTATCACCCATCTTGAGGGGGAGTGTTGGACAACTGTTGGTGTGTATGTTGGGCTGTCTTCTTGTTCTCTGTTCTGGCCCATTTGGCCCAGCCCAGTCCTGACCTATATAAGGTGCTTCTATCTCTGTAACCCTGGGTAGTGAGAGTTCCTCCCTGCAGCCTCCTTCTACCTTAGGTTAGGCCCTCACCTCTGCCCACAAGTTGTGTAGGCTTTGAAGGCACCGGGGATTGGCTTACGTTGGCGTTCAAGAAAAGAAATATCTAGCGAAGGAGGCTCAGAACTGCATCTCTGTGGAAAGGCGGCTAGACTGGAAGCTCCTATGAAACCCTACACCTCTCTCAAAGCTGTAATTCAACATGAATCCTGAGCAGATCAGCTAAGTTTGGTGTGGCCAAATCAGAGAAAAGGTATATATCTCAACAGAATCCAGTAAACAATGTACTGCTATATAGCAAGCAACATATAGATTCACAGCATTTAGCCAGGGCTATCCTTCTCAGCGTCTCACAGCAAGTACAAGACCTAATATCATTGTGTTTTACCACTATTTTCCCCAATTTAATTGCTTCATAGATATCAGGCAACAAAACTGTAAGAAATGGGCGACAAAATCAGAATTTCCACTGTTCCATATAGTGCAGCAAATGTAACTTGTCATGGTATGGCCAAAAAAATCAGCAGCAGCCCTCTTTCAGTCACAATACTAAATCAAGAGAGGATCAAGAAACAACAGCAGTGCTATGCAGATGATTGTGAACATGAAAACTATATGAACCTGCAATATCCGTAGAAACCTGTCAAGGTTGGAGGTGAGAGGGTATTTTCCCTGCACGAGCTGCAGCATACACATCTGCGATCTCAGGAACACTTTCCTTGTAATGGTCGATGAATCTTGAAACGAAATATGACTCCCTTGCAACAACAATTGAGAATTAGTCAGAACTAAGAAGTCCCTTGCCCTGCAGTATCTTCATGACAATATACCGAGGCACCAGCCTCGCTCTCAGGCTGTAACTGATGAGTGCAGGCCTGCGCATGATGTACTCTGGCTCGAGACCGACCTTGCTGACGAGGAACTCTACGGTGCTGCGCAGGTTGTCCTCAGATGCTCTTAAGATGCTTGGGTGCCCGACGATCACAATTTGCAGCACTCCATCAGAGCAGCCAAGTGTCTTCTTCAGTAACTCCATTCTTGCAGCAATCTTCTATCGGTTTACGCAGGAGACGGTCACGAGCGCATACATGAACTGGCCCGAGCCACGTTGCACTCCGAGCTCCTCTGCACGTGCAATCAACTCCTTGAGCTTGTCTGGTTTGCAGACAAGCGCCCACGTCCCGCTGAGGCCAGTCTTGGCGACATCACACCTTAATTCAGTCGCTTCATAGATATCAACCGACAGAAGTGTAAGAAATGGGCGGCAGAATGACACAATGGTAAAATCAAGAGAGGATGAAAAACAACAGTAGTGTTATGTGAATAGCTGTGACCATGAAAAATATATGAACCTTTAACATCCCTAGAAATGTGTTAAGGTTGCACGTGAGAGGGTATTTTATGAAATACATCTCCTTGTTATCTGGTCTATTCTTAAGATGTCCTAATCTTTGCTGTTAGGTTTGTCTGAAAGGCTACAATCTTGGGCACTGGCAGAAGTCGTACATGGATGCTGGCGATGAAGAAATGGTAGTTGCAGAAAATGTAGAAGTGATAGGACAAAATGAAGCACTGAAAGAAGAAGTTGATGAAGAAGAAGAAGCAGTGAAAAGATGAAATAGGTGAAGATGAATTGCAGCAGTTGGTGATCATTACTGGAGTTTGATATGACAATGTGTGGATAAAACGGGAGTTTTATTCAATGATCAAAAAGTAGTTCCAGGGGTCAGCTTCACTAGTCGTTCAATAACTCTATGTTATTTCAGCTTTAAAATTATCAGTCAGTGACCAAGATGTTATTTTCATGGACTACAAAATGGAATAACTCCCTATTCTCATCCTCAATCATAACAAAGCTTGTATACCTGCAAAGAGTCAAAGACTTTGTAAGTGGAATAATTTCCTATTCTCATTCTTCTTGATTCGTTGGACAGGTTTGCCAGTTGCATCAGCAACATGGGAGGATTAGGATTTAGGACGCTGATCAGGCCAAGTTTCCTTCCGCTCCAGCTTGGGGACAAGCTGCAACTCGAGAAGGCGGTACCGTCATAGCTACGGCGATGAAGATGGGTCCAGCTGTACCAGGGAAGGGGAAGCTCAAGGAGGTGCCAGAAGTAGAGGTTTGAATCAGCGTTGTAAGAGTGGGCCGGCTGTGGTCGTTGTGTTGTGTCTTACACCAAGAAGCTCAATTTTGTTGCACATGAGCTTGCTCGTTTAGCTAGCTGCAATGGTACCTGTAATTGTTGGGTTGGCTCTTTCCCCGCTGCTATTGTTGATCTAGTACAAAAGGATGTTGTAAACACTGTTTTGGAGTAATATATGAGCCTCCCCTTAATAAAAACATGGAGTGAAATATTAGTTCCTTAAGCAAGTCAAATCACCAATTATTAGGGTGTCAAGTGGGGATCCCACCTAAATCCCACTTGTAGTTCATTTTAGTTTTTCTAGTGCAAATTTAAATTCAACACACAAAAGACTCCAAAAAAGAATCCAATGCCAATGCGCATTCCAGTATTGCAGGACTAAAATAAACTCGGCAAAACAGAAAAGGAATTACTAAATTCATGAACAAGAGGTGTGGTTGTATGGTTCTTGTTGCAACAGCATTTTCGACTGTTGTAGGCGAGGCAAATTGGATAGTATGAATCATTCATCTATCCTAGGTAAAAATACAACAAGAATTAAAATACATGGTAGGTGAGATTCTACACTGTACTAAAGCTAGTTGTCTTATTCTTGATGATATGTTACCAACAGTAAAGGATGAGCTTTACTGGCAAACAGAAATCAGAAGTGGGTGGCATATCACTGGTCTCCATATATTTACCAAGTTTAGCACATGGCAATCGGTGCGGAATGGCATGAAAAGCATGTGATTCTATGACATAGAAGAAGAAAAAGATTTTGGAATGAAGGCCAAGATAGCAAATTCAAGACGTCAAATCCACAGCAATGATAAATGCAACGTTAAAGCACTGCATGGCAACAATGCCCAGCATATATACATATGTCCATTCCAAGCCTCTTTGCTCCAGTTAATATAGTGATGATGACGGGAGATCACCCATATATTAAGAGTAACATTATATGTAAACGAGTTGTGTAGGCTTGGTAGGCATCCAGAATTGGTTTATTATGTGTTTCAAACAGAGAAGTATCCACCAAGGTAGGCTTGGAACTGCTGCTGGGAAGAATGGCCGCTAGACTAGAGGATCATGGACAAGAACTCCTGCAGCGCCTGTGAAACCCTACACCTCTCTCAAAGCTCTAAATCAACATGAATCCTGACCAGATCAAGCCAGTTTGGTGTGACCAAATCAGAGAATAAAGTGGACATTGCATTTATTTCGCCCCCTCTCCACCTTTGGTACCTCAAAATAGATTTGTATCAAGTAGAACAAATGTACTGTTATATAGCGAGCAACCTACAGATTCACAATATATGGTCTGGGCTATACTTTTCGGCGTTGCACAGCAGATATACAAGGCTTAATTTCGTGGTGCTATACCATAATTTTCCCCAACTCAATTGCTTCATGACAATATAAACAAAACTGTAAGAAATGGGCGACAAAATCAGAATTTCCACTGTTCCATATAGTGCAGCAAATGTAACTTGTCATGGTATGGCCAAAAAAAATCAGCAGCATCCCTGTTTCAGTCACAGTACTAAATCAAGAGAGGATCAAGAAACAACAGCAGTGCTATGCTGATGACTGTGAACATGAAAACTATATGAACCCTCAATATCTCTATAAACCTGTCAAGGTTGGAGGTGAGAGGGTATATTTCCTGCACGAGCTGCAGCATACACATCTGCGAGCTCAGGAACACTCTCCTTGTAATGGTCGATGAATCTTGAAACGAAATACGGCTCCTTCGCAACAACAATTGAGCAATAGTCAGAAGTAAGAAGCCCCTTGCCCTGCAGTATCTTCATGACAATATACCGAGGCACCAGCCTCGCAGTCAGGCTGTAACTGATGAGTGCAGGCCTGCGCACGATGTACTCTGGCTCGAGACCGACCTTGGTGACGAGGAACTCTACGGTGCTGCGCAGGTTGTCCTCGGATGCTCTTAAGATGCTTGGGTGCCTGACGATCGCAATTTGCACCACTCCATCAGAGCAGCCAAGTGTCTTCTTCAGTAACTCCATTCTTGCAGCAATCTTCTCTCGGTTTACGCAGGAGACGGTGGCGAGCGCATACATGAACTGGCCGGAGCCACGTTGCACTCCGAGCTCCTCTGCGCGTGCAACCAGCTCCTTGAGTTTGTCTGGTTTGCAGACAAGCGCCCACGTCCCACTGAGGCCAGTCTTGGCGATATCACGAACAGTTAATCCGCACTTCAGAAGTAGCTCAACGTTGGGCTTAACCACCATGTCAATGTCACGCCTTAGGAGGGCACCGCCTCCCAAAGCACCCCCTGAGACGGCCTGGATGAAGTCGTCGAAGGAGCCGAACAGTGGGATCCAGAACTGGAGCCTGCTGGCGACGTCGCAGGAGCGGACCGCGGGGGCGGCGATCAAGATGAGGCGCGCGATATTGGAAGGGGATAGCCCGAGGTCGAGGAGCTTGGCGACGCGGGGGGCGAGGGTCTCGTCCACGCTGGAGCAGAGGAACCGCGGGTCGGCGGCGACGACGGAGGCGATGTCGGAGCTGGAGAGGCCGACGTCCGAGAGGAAGTCGCGGACGGCGTCGGGGTTGGAGGGGGACTTGAGGTGGGAGAGGAACCTGGAAGCCTTGAGGGTTTGCGCGCGGGTGAGGCCGCAGGTGGTGGTGAGGTAGTCCTCGACGGAGAAAGGGGAGCCGTCGGAGCTGGACGCGGCGGCGGAGAGGTGGCGGTGGAGGGTAGCGAGGAGAGGGGAGGCGCTGTCGTTGCGGAGGAGAGGGAACAGCCGATTTTGGAGGCGGAGCATGGCGGCGGCGGTGGCGGTGGCGGCGGAATGCTGGCTGTCGGCGGGATCTGTGGTAGGGTTGATGACGGGTAGAGCCGGTTCGGTGTGTTTAGGTTGAGACTGGCTAGTTAATTTACTACCGATTCAGGGGCACTTTTGTCATTTACTTCAAACAAAAAGTGTTGATTCTTCATACAGAAGGTGGAAAAACTGCTTTAGGGTTTAAAGTTTATAGTGGAAAAACTGGAAATTTAAAATCTGCTTGAACAATGAAGGTGCTGTGAGTGCCGAACCCTGCAAAATCTTAGAGCTACTATAGCAGATACCTAACATATCTCATCTTAAAATTTAGAGGATGGAAGCCAAAAAAAAAAAAAAAAAAAACAGCCATCACCACGACCAATCCCCCGCTGTTGACGCCAAAATCAACGATGAGAGAGAGGGGGGGGGATAAAACTTAAGTTGCCACCACACGGCATAAACCATTAAATTATAAATTAAATAGGTAAAAAATGTGCTTCGGGACCAAATTGTCGAACCCAAACTGACCAAAGAGTCAAAATCAAAGTAGTTGATTGTTTGTGGCAAAGAGAAACGATGATCTCGTCTGGGAAAGAAGATGTCTGCGTGGCTACGGGAAGCCCAAATTCGATGTTGGCGCAAGATCGAAAACAAAAATAGGCAGGTGCTTATTTTATCTGTATAAATGCCAAAACAAGCCATATTTTCCCGAACTATACGGCCATCAAATCAACCCAATTCCATCGTTATCCTGTACAATTTTCTCCAAATCAAAAAAAGTCGTCAAGTTCACGACAACATAGCCCAATGAAGTAATGGATTTTCAGACCGGAGTGCAGGCCAGCTCCAATCAACGGGGCAAAAACTATGCTTGGAGACTATCTTTTTGTTACCATGCACAACAGCCGGTTCAAGTTGAAAGTTATTGCTGACACAACCTGGTAAAACCCCAGCTCAAGTTTGAAATTAGTATTAATGTGAACTGCATCATGCAGAACGGTAACACGGGGATCTACCTAATCAGATTAGATAAGAATGTAATGTATTTATATGAAGCTAGAGGTACAAATAAAAATAAAATAAAGATAGAGACGGCCAAAAATAGGTAGCCCGAAGAACATGGGTCTAGGTGGACTTGTTTCTCAAAGAATCTCAATAATGGTATTTAAAGTTTTTAAGAAAATTTGAAATAAATCACGGCACATAAATATTAGCTTGATACTTACTTTTACATTTTTAAAATACGATTGTAGATGGCCTACACAAAAACAAAAATGGAACTTTGTATTTCTTTGAACTGTAAAAATCTAGTGCTTTATTATTACTTGGATATTTTTCAGACAAGTTACATGATTTTGTATTTTAGTCTCAAACTTGACATGCATATATTCTTTACATGCATGACTTATGCCAATTTTTATTTAGTATTTTTACCCATTTTTCTTTTCATAAAGGATCCACACACCCATGTCCACCAAGTTATTTCCTTTGCAATTAAAGCTTGTACATTAGGGAGTAGCTTTTAGGCGTAAAATCAAATCTTGTCTATAAAAAGAGATATCATGGATTGGTTCATAGTTAAGCAGTGCTTTAGTCAGAAGACACAAGCTAAAGCTTCGAAGCGTCTCTAATCAAATCAGAGATCAGGCCTACCAACAGTTAGACGAGGGTGCTAATGTCGTGATCATTAGTCGGCTGCTCTCAAGATCTTTACCAAATTTAGCACATGACAACCAGCGTGCAAACTTATCAAATGCATGTGAGCCTACATAGTATATGGTAGATGAAAAAAATATAGTTGTACAATAAAATCAAAGATACCAGATCAAAACACAGTAGAAATAGTACCACAGGTGCTGAAAATGAAGAAGCGAGCACCAGCACAAGCGGATAAAATACATTGCAGTGAAGCATTTCCACGGCAACAATGCCCAACACATAAGCATAGCTAGGTCCATTCCAAATCTCTTCCTTCTAGTTGCTCCAGCGATGGTGACAAGATCGCCCATATTTTCATAGAGTATAGATCATGTTGTAAGTACACGATTTGTGTAAGCTTGGAAGGCACTGGGAATCATCATACAGCAAGGTGTTTCACGGTATGGAAGTGATATCTTCTTTTCAGCGTAGACATCTGGAATCAGATGGGCAACATGTCCTTACTTGCCATCCCGATATTGTACCATCTACCATGGGGCTCCGGGGTGTTAGCGGTGTCAATGGGATGCATCCCTATTCTGAGCGATGACCGCCAATGATCCGCATCAACATTGCTAACCATGCGAGTGCTGAAGCAAGTTGTCGGTGTTGTGAATGTGTGATTATGCAGTTTCCCACGGTTGTTAACATACGGGCGTAGCTGTGTTAGCACATCTATTATTGATCATCAACCGTGGAAATCTTATGTATTTGATGGTGACTTCTTTTGGGCTCCTGCTTATACATAAGCCGGCTTATGGAAAATGGTGGGAAGAAACTGTAGTGGGAAAAAGCTCCTAGAAACTCATCCCTCCTATTCTTTTGGGCTTCTAAAATTTAGCTTCTTTGATGTGTTGAGTTGTGAAGTTACTGCAATGCCCCTAAAATTTGATATGTCCCCTAAATAAGTGATGAGTTGATGATACAATATATATACAAATATATATACAGTAGTTTTTAGTACAGAGTGAAACCAAAATAAAAGAATGTCTTTGTGGTTTCGAAATATGCACAGGATTACCAAATGAAATTACCAGCAGAACAAGCAATATAATTCTTATTATGTGAATATGCGATACATATACACAAGAGAGTGGAGCACTTGCCGTCGATGTCGGCCTGGCCTGCGGGTGGAGAGGCGAGTGCCGGTGCACGGCGGGGGCGGAGTGGAGCGCTCGCCATCGACGCCGGCCTGCGGATGGAGAAGCGGTCGCTGGCCTGCGGGTGGAGAGGCGAGTGCCGGTGCACGGCGGGGCGGAGTGGAGCGCTCGCCGTCGACGCCGGCCTGCGGAGGCGGTCGCCGGCCTGCGGGTGGAGAGGCGGGTGCCGGTGCGCGGCGGGGAATCCGGTGGCAGGTTCCGCGGTGGAGCAGAGGTCCGGCGACGTTGGGAGAGGAGCGGAGGTCCGGTCACGGCAGCCATGGCCAGATGCAAAAATCACCCGATGCGTGAAGAGGACGAAGCGTTATCTTCCACTTTTCCCAAGCGGTAACTGGTGGAGTGGCATTCTCTGTAAATAGAGTTTAAAACGGGACCAAATCCATGTACCTTTTCGGTTTGCTAACGAGAAGCTCGGGAAACTGGTGCGAGGCAGTTTCTGGAATTGCACTAGCGAGCTGCTTCTCGGTAGAAATAAGCGGGCCAGTAGCTGGAGACTTCTTTTGGGCTTCAGCTGCCCACCACCTGGAAGCCAGCCCAGAAGCTAAAAAGAAGTCACCCGTAGAGCATGCACAAAAGTAAGTTCAAAAGAGCACTTCGTGGAGTGGCGTATACATATGCTCAATACATATTTAGATTTATCCTTGTGCTTCCAACTTTGATGTCACATGGTGATGACTGCCGCCATCACTCTTTGGATGTTTCTTAGGGACACCAACCTTCATGTTGGAATGCCGGATGAGATCTCTTGGAATCTCATCGAGGATGGCCAATACTCCTCTAAATCCGCTTATAAGTCTTCTTTTTTTGTGCAACCTCTTCGCCCGTTAGCTCTTCGGTTTGAAAGATTTGGTCGCCCCCTAAGATGAAGTTCTTTGTTTAGCTTGCCATCCAAAATAGACTTTGGACCGATGACCGTTTGGAGAAGCGTGGCTTGGCGAATTGTGGGGCTTGCCCTCTATGCAAGCGCACCATGGAGTCGGTGGATCACCTTTTTGTCAATTGCCCCTACACTATAAGGCTTAGGGGTCTCATCAAAGAATAGCTTGGTCTTCACTTCATCCACCTTATGGTGGAACATCATGACGAAACTCAAGGATGAGGCCACCATAACTCTTCTTGCCTCTTAGGAAATGAAAGAAATGCTTTAGTATTCAAGTAGAAGCATGCCCCTCCTTTGGTCATCCTTGGTAAAATTAAATGGGAGTAGAGGCTTTGGGTGTTGATCATGGTGTGAATGTGTGAGTATGCAGTTGCTAATGTCCTAACTTGCCATCTAATTCTGATCATCAATTTTGATTTGACCGTAAATGTAGAAGAGTTGCACAAAGTTCACGAAATGATCACAAGGGTTGATGCACTAAGAACAAACTATAGCTCCATGTTCAAGAAAATTCCATGTCAAACATGCTCAGTATACCTTCAGATGTAATTTTGACCTTATATGTCCAAGATTCCACCGTGATTATGAAACTTCATACATAAATGAGAGATCGGACAAAATCACAAACTTTTTAGGTACGCATTATTGTGACTTTCCCGACTGAATCGAAAGCTGAAACCATAAATAAATGAGAGATCAGATAAAATCACATACATTATACTATATATAAAAGTTAACCCCATCTGCTGGAACCTCATCAGTTTGGGTACTGTTCATGGTACATTTGCATCCAATTAAAATTTGACACGATAGGATTTTTACTGTAGATTGATGGCGTGTGGGTTTCTCTTCTCTTTTTTCTTCCTGTGCAAAATTCCTGGTGATCACGTCACGTGGGTCTTCGTTCAGATGGTCAAAGCGGTGGTGGGACCCATCACGGAACAGGTAGGAGTCTGGAATCGAGGATCGTGTCCATCGGTGGTACTCTCTCGACGCTTCCCCAGATCATCTCTCGCTCTCCCATTGATTTCCTCCCTACCCTACCCAATCTTCACCTCCACCTCCACCTCCCTCCCCTGTAAGTTTCTCCCGCCCTACCCAATCTTGGCGGCAGGGATGACATAGGGTTTCGCTAGCCCGTCCGCCGCCACGACCATGGGCTGATGCTCCATGAAGGTGTACCTGGAGGAGCGGCATCGGGGGCCTCGAGCGGGCGTCGGTGGGAGCCGGGCCGAGGGGGCGGCGTTGGCTGGAGGAGCCCGTCAAATGCCCGGCTGTGTCGCTGGGAGTCCCCGCCGCCGAGAGCCCGCGTCTGCTGACCGCTCCTTCCTTCCATCTGTTTTCTCTCTCCGGTCTCCTCTCTCTCACCCAAAAACAGGTGCAGCGGCGGCGGAGACGGCCTCGACAACAGCGAGGGTGGAGACGCTGCGACACCATGTGAGCTCGAACTCTGATGTTGGAATCTTCCCATATGCTTTTACTTTTTTGTTCATGTTCTTCCTGTGAATTTTGGAGATTTTTGTTTGGTGAAATGGGCATATTGGATGTGCCGGCTAGATAGATGAGGCCAGGTATTGCTTTCTTTCTCTCACTTCAATTCCATTGTATTGGTAGCTTATTTCTCCCAACTACGTTGGTTAAAACATTAGGAAAATCTGGACTTGAACCCTTCTTTTAGCCACTTACAGCAGCAAATTAATCATGTCTTTTACTCGATCTGGGCAGAGGATCAAGTGGCTATAGAGAAGATGGAGGAGGAGCAGATGGATGCCGCATATTCTCAGCATGAAAGCATACAACTTCCGGATAGATCTGTATCATTTCGTTTGAGTACCGTTGTTGGGGCTAAAGGAGCTGTGGTGGATCCGTGCTCTTTGTAGCTAGCATGCCTCTGGTGATTTTATATACTCACATGGTGTTCCTCAGACCATATGTGATTACTGATACATTTCCACCGCGGCTGTATAAGTAAAGAAAATTTCGGTCAGCATGATGAATTAATTGAATTGTCACCGAATGGAGTCTTGTGGTTCTTCAAAATCAACCAGGTCTATTCTCGCAGTCAACAAAATAGTTCCTCTTAGATTGTTGTCTGTCATTGTAGGTTGTTTGTAAGTTTCATGCATTGCCACCTCCTTTGGTTGCCTGCCTTTTCTTTTAAAATAAATCTGTTTGATCATTAAGTTTATAATTATAATTACTTCTGAAATTATATAATTTCAGTATATCTACCTGGTATAGTTAGCTAATGTCTTCCTTCAAAGTAAGTTAAACACATCGTGTTCTGAGTTCTGCTAATTGGTACTGATAGTGGGATATATGGATGGATATGGATATGCAAAAAAGTTGTCACTATCTCCTCCCTGTATGCAGATATATAACAAGATAGGCAGCAATGTGACGTGAGAAAACAAGAGAGGCAGCGATGGGGCGTGCATGGGATGTGAATTACAAGAGGTTTATTGTGACTTCGATGCCTCTTACTGAATTTGGTAGGGTCATTCACAGACTTAAAATCTGATTGGCATTGTTCCTGCCTTCCTGGGGTATGATTAGGCTGTTTTGCTGATAACACATCCGGATGATAAGACTGTTTCGCTAACCATATACAATCCTTTAACTGGGGTAATGTTTGAAGAGGTATTTACAAGCTCTTTTCTATTTTTCCAATTGAAAATATCAGTGCAATTTAATTTAGTGGATTAAGCCATTTGGTATTGTAAATATGACTGTAGCATCGTTTTCTCCAACAGTGTGAGTGTCATGCCCATGGTACATTTCATCAAATTTGAAGAACATCGGGTAATATTTGAAGAAATATGCTAAAAAGCTCTGTATTTTTACAACTTGCTTATTAACCTCAGATCCTAACTTATTCAACATTGAAGAAGATAGGAGCTAAGCCATCCATCTATTGAGATTTATTTGGATGTGCGGAAAACCTTCTGTTATAATGTTTGTGTGAACAAAGATAAGCCTTTGGTTATGTCAAGCTTGGAATTTTTTCTCTCAGGTTCTGTTTTAGCCAATTTTAGCAAGTCATTTTATTGGCCCAAATTTTTGATCTAAGCTAATCTTTCAATCAACTTTAACAAGTACATCAAAGCAGCATGCCATCGGTGAGTTAGAACATGACAGACTCGACCGGCTAGATCCAGTTAAATGTAATATGAGCCCAACCGCTTTTTTACTCTAATTCAATCCAAAAATCCCCTTTCTGGAAAGAATATATGTGGGCTGATGGGGCCTCTCTTTTGTACAAATAGTCTCTAGGTAATGGGGAAAATGAGGACGTGGGCATAGCCCAGTGGTTGGGGTCGCAGTGGTGCACTCCAACAACCAGAGTTCAAATCCTGTCAGGAGCGAATTTCTGGAATTCTCACGCCGAGGTTCCGCTTCTACTATATCATTTAGTGTCTAGTTCCTCCTAGCACTAATTCATTTTTTTTTTTGGTAATGGGGAAAATATAAATTCGTAGAGTGGGGACTACGGGACTATATACTCCCTCTGAACTCAATTTTGGAATTTGTTTTCAGGATGGCACACTTTGGTGGCTCCCAGATTTCCTTCAAAGCATTAAGTTGATGAAACCAGTTCTGTTTCGTGAGCAGCCTCTCTCTCCCTCTCTCCCTCTCTCTCTGGGTCGGTTGTTTGACCAGTGCTGTCTTCTTATGATTCTCCCTGAACACATGTTTGTTGTGTTACGAGTTCGAGTGTGTGAATCGTCTATTTTCTGAAGGTGATATTTCCAAGACTGTGGTCTATTTTTTCTGACACTTTAGAGTGTTACCTGAGAAACTATCCAAGATATTATATTTGCTCTAAACAGGGATGAACTGAAATGCACAATTATCAATATATGTGCTTCTGCAGTTCTGTGGTCTATTTGGAAGCTGCTTAACAATCTCCGTTTTCAGGGAAAACAATGAAGAAGTTTGACCTGCATTTGGGATGCAGCGATCTGTTAGGCAACTATGGTCAGCTACTCACGACTACAGGATTATGGGCACTGCTATATGGCTGACTTGGAGCATGTTTGTGAGTTTACCCCTTCTAATGTACGTGCTCAATTTTGGATGTATCGGTACAAGGAGACATAGCTCCAGCTCCTGAACATTTTACTCTAAAAGACTTAAGCTTTCATCGCTGCTATACATGGTAGCAGTGAACTGTACATAGTATGGCAGTGTCTATTGCCACTAGAACCGATGTTGTATACCAGTTTAATCTTTTCTCTCTGTTCAACCTGCATCCTGTTTCTGTCAGTTGTAGTATCACTCGCTGTATATATGTTAAATGATAAAGTTTGGCTAGCACCACATTTAGTATATGATTCCTCTTATATGCTTCGAAGCGGTTTAGTCTACGCACCTAATTGTTTCTTGTGCTTATCGTGCTCAGTCTAAATTATACAACTTATATTCCTTTGTGCATGGATATTTTCAGACTGTAGACTGTAGCTTACAAATGCAGACTGTAGCTTACAAAGAGCTGAACTAACTGAAAGTTAAACTCAGGTTGTCACAAATTCGTTCCCACCATTTCCGCCTTGCCCAGGAGAGGAACTACCCTAATTTGCAAGGTCTGTAAGGGCGATGGTCACAAGCCACTTCATAAGCACATATTACATATTGCTCCATCTGCCGCCCCTCCCGCCATTGCCACCACAGCTGGAGCGCTGTCTGCCACGCACCTGCCGCAGCCGCTCTGACATTGGCAAAAGAATCCGCTGCTGTGCCATATGCTAAGGCTAGCCTACCTCTCGCCCCAGCAACTATAGCTTATCCCCAATCGAAATACCATGCGCTTCCATTTCTACCCGCTCCCACACAGCCACACTAATTGGGAAAAAGCTCCGTTCGCTATTTCTAAGGAAACAGAGTACCACACGATCAACGCCACCACGGGCGCGGCGTGCGCCGCGCCTCACTTTCTAGTAGAAAGCTGAAATCTGAACTAACTCCGATAAGAACATAAAAGCGTGAGTATGAAACTTCATACATAAATGATTGCTTGGAAACACCAAAACAGACAAGCTTGTTAGTATGAAAAGGTTTTCATATACTCGCTCTGTTCCAAAAAAGTAAGGCCTATTCAAAAGTCAACGTTTTCTAAGTTCGGCAAAATTTATGGAAATAAATATAACATCTGCAATACTAAATCAATATAGATAGATCCACCATAAAAATATATTTCCATACTGTATTTATCCAATATTATAGATGCTGATATTTTCTTCTATATATATGGCCAAATTAGTAAGTATTGACTTTTACTAAATTTATATCCTTGCTTTTTTTGGAATGGGGTAGTAACGATTTACTATTTTATGACAACACAAGCCTTATAAAAATTATATACACGTACATAAAGAAAATGTGGTTTACAAAATGCAGAAGTTTTAGTTAACTTCACAAGTTAGTCCACATATTTTGTGAGATGTCACAAATCAAAATGCACGGTTTGGCAAATTAGACCCTGTCAGCGGCTAGATGGGGGTGAGTGTCATATCTCTGGTCTCCAGTTGTATACAAAGTTAAGCATATGACAACTGGCATGCAATCATGCCAAAGGCATGCGAGCTGATGATACGGGTATATCAAATCAGAACCATCAGAATTGACTAGCAGAGAGGACTGCATGTGGCAAAATTTAAACGACACAAGCCGATAAAATGCAATGAGATGAAACAACTTCATGGCAATAGTTCCTAACACATAAATATATGCCACATTTATTTCTGCTGGATGAAGCAACTTTATTGATGGCAAGCATTTAACCAAACAGCAAATGAGTACACCCTATTTGCTTAGGTTCAAGTTGCTTCAACGTATTTACAAACAACCTATTATCAATGAATAATGCATCAAAGTCTGCAAAAACAAAAACAACCTTACATTTTACTATTTTCAATAGAAGTTTCATATCTTCTATGCTTATTATAGCGGAGAAAAATAAGCCAAAACTAGGAGTGAATCACTTTAGTAGCATGGAGGAAGTTTTGTCACTTCGCGATCGCAAGAATTTCTTCTTATGCACATAATCAATTTTGTTATGTAGACATTCTCCTGTAAGCTTCGTAAGACAGAATTGTTACAGGAGCTCTCAAGTTGGTGCCCAAGTGACTCCAGCCTCCAAAGAATACCTCGAGCCACAAAATTATATTCATAAACAAGCATGAAATTTTGGTTACAGTAAAACTAACAGAATTGCTTGATTAAAAAAAACCTTCTGCTTAGTGACTTTGGCCACTATGTAAAATCAAACTAGTCAAAAGCCTCAATGGAGCAATGGACCAATTAAACAACAGTTGAGATGGAAGTGGTCCATTGGCTGAAGACAGATGGCAAAGCCTCGAAAACAGCAGTGACTAGAGCTATGTAAACATAAGTCCAAACAGAAATACAGTGAGAGAAAAGGGGCAGTTGAAGGAATCATCATAACAATGACAAATCTCTAAAGCAACATTTCAACTTTAGCGTAACCTAGATCGGAGTGGCAGGGATAAATAGTGACTAGTGAGAGACAAGCAAAAAGGAACCAAAATAAGAGAATCCAGTTCCTTCATACATACCCAAAAACTGAACATAAACTGTGAGCATTAAAATTTTATTAAAAGAGAAAACATGTACAAGAAAGAAGAAAGGAATGTACAAAAGGAGGACTTAGCCCAGGGCATAGCCCAAACAAACTACAGAGCGTCTAGCCAGGCCAAGAGGGGAGATTTCAGGTCGTCCTTCATACTGTAAGAAAGAAGGAAGATGTCTCTTTTAAAAGAAAAGGACCAAGCACTAATGGAAGGTGTTACATTATCAAAAATGAGAGAGTTCCTATGCTTCCAAATCTCCCAACAAGCAGTGGCAAACGCTTCGAAGAAGAAAGGTCTTCCGAAGTTGCATCTTGCAGCGGAGATCAACTGAGGAAGATCCAGGCTATCATTAATTGTCATATGACTTAGCATTTTCTCAACCAAAAAAACATGGATTGTGAAAAATCAGATCACTAGTTTTTCAATTGCTGAGACTAAGAACTAAGAGTGTTTGTGACATGGACAGTTGCTAATGGGCAGAAGCTGCAGAGTTACCATCTAAACATCAAGTACACCAAAGGATATAAAATCTTATGTTAAGATGTCAAAATTGAACTTGGGGGACACCTTCGCAGCACAATCTGCATCATACTAATGTGTATCAGCGAGCCCAGGGACACTGTCCGTTTGAGAGTTAATGAATTTTGATTTAATAGTCTCGTCAGAACGAGCAACTAACGCGGAAAAACGAAAGTTGTTCAGCAATCCCACTGCCAGAGTGATCTTCACGACATGATGCCAGGGAACCAGATGCCTCTCCAGGCTCTACATGAATAGCACAGTTTTTTTTCTGCCAAAATCCAGTGTGCTGGGGCTCCAAACAGATCTCATTGATGAGGAACTCAATCTTGCAACTTAAAGAACTCCTCGGACAGTCTCAAAACGAGCAGATTCTTGGACACCACAGTTTCAGTCTTATGGCAAAGCATCTCCATCTGGTGCTTTCCCAAGACATCGAGAGGCATAATCATCAGCGAGGCCTGGAACACTATTCTTATAAGGATCCACAAACTTCTTTACAAACTTATTTTCAGCCATCGAGGCTGTGGTATAGTAATCCCACTCCACATTCAGTAATCCCTTCTCCCTGAGAAGCTTGAGCAAGGATTGTCGGGGCATCAACCGCTTCTTAACGCTATACATGATCAGCACTGGCCTTTGGGCAATGTACGGTGCCTGCAGACCAATATTCTTCATCAAGAACTCCAAAGCTTGCTGTATCTTTTCGTCAGATTTTGCCAGGACAGGCGGCGCCTTCTTGGCAATCATCAATATATCATCCTGTGAAAACCCCAGCTCCCGCAATAGCTGCACTTTCCCATCGAGAACATTCTTGCTCATGAAGGAGAGTGTGGCGAGTGCGCGTCGGAACATCCTCGAGCCCCGCACTGCACCTAACTCCTCCGCCTGCGCGATGGCGCCCAGGAGAATCTCCGGTTTCACCGTGAACAGCCGACTGGAGTACAAGCTTACCCTGGCAATCTCGCAAGCACTTACCCCGCACTCCTGGATGGTGTTGATGTTCGGCTTGATCACCTTCTCGAGGCTGGCGCTGAGAAGCTGGCGGTTTGACTTGGCGAGAACGAGCACCTCGTCGTAGGTGCCCAGGGTTTGGAGCCAGAACTGGATGTTGCCGCGGACAGCCCTCGTGCGGCGGATGGAGAGGACGGTCGCGATCTGCGAAGGCGAGAGGCCGATGTCGGTGAGCTCGGCGAAGCGGGGGCCGAGGACCCTCTCCACGGTGGCGGACAGGATGAGCGGGTCGGCGGCCACGGCGGCGGCGATGTCGGCGCGGGGGACGCCCTTGGCCGAGAAGAAAGCCACGGTGGCCCGAGGCCTGGAGAGAGAAGTGAGGCAGGATAGCCTTTTGGAGGCCTTCAGGGCTTGCTCTCGGGTGAGGCCGCAGTCTGTGACGAGGAATTTCTTGACGGAGAAGGATTTGAGGAAGATGGATGCGGTGGTGGAGAGGAGGCAGTGGAAAGGAACGAGGTGGGCGGCGGGGGCATGGGATGGTTTGTAGCTGGGGAAGAGAGGAAGGACGCGCGTCCGGAGGTGGCGAATCATGGCGCCACGGCGGCGGTGAGCGGGGCGGAGAAGGTCAGCGGCGAGCGGCGGCGGAATGTCAGAATTTGGTTTTAGGGCTACTCAATGGCTGCTGGCTGGCCCCATATTTGGTATTTGGGCCCGATATAAAGAGGCCCGCCCTGACCCATGTCCAGAATTTGTTAAAAATGTACTCCCTTTTAATGAATGTAAGGCATATATTTTTTAAAAAAGTTTAAACTAAGTAATTTGACAAAGTTTTAGAAAAAATATTGATAACTTTAAAATTATATAGATAGAATATGAAAATATATTTCATGATATATCTACTGCTATTAGTTTTGCATTTTACATGTTCATAATTTATTCTAAAAACTTGATCAAATCTTGCATAGTTTGTTTTTTTAGAAAAAATATAAATCTTATTCATTGGAATGGAGTTAGTATCACTATCAATAATCAAGAAAACCAAAGTACTCTTCCTTTGTTGTTTTCTTTCACATATTTTTGCTTTAGTATAATAAGGTCCCTCTAGGCATGTTCTAGTTAACTCAATGACCATCTATAAAACCGAGTTGTAAAAAGACATCTATACCATCAAAAATTGAAGCAAAACAAACAAAACAAAATTTTAGAGCCAATCAAAGGTATGATTCTGTCATAGTGACTAATCTCGTTCGGCTGAACATGAATTCTATTTGAAATAAGGCATGTCAAAGTATTCTACCTTTCCAACTCACAAGAATTGGATCTGAAGTTGAAATTTAACTCAACATTTACTATATCAATTACAGTTTTGTATCTATTTAAAATTTATTTGTACTAGTGGTCAAACTAGAATGGTTTCAAATTTCCGAGGACCGCGATACTTCCCAACATATTCCGCATTTCAAATGAAAGAATAATAGCTTCTATTTAAGTTTTGTGGCAAAGAAGATGAAAAAGAATGTATGAAAATTTTAGCAGTCTGACTATTGTCTGGAAAACATCCTCACCTACGATATGGGGTTTTATCTTGAGAGAAGTCCAATTTACCCTCCTAAACTTGTATCAAAGTTCAGCTTACAACCCGCAACTTTAATTTGGTTCAACTTTCAACCCTAAATTCTAGAAACGGTTCAAAATCACCCCTTACATTGTATTAAGAGAGAAATCCAATTTACCCCCCTAAACTCGTCTCATAGTTTAGATTACAACCCTCAACTTTACTTAATCTTCAACCCTGAATTCTATAAACCGTTCGGAATTGAACCTTCTACCCTTTTTGACAAGTTTTGAACCGGGTTTTTCTCCCTATATACCGTGCCAACTTATCAACATACAACATACACGGTACATATACTTCCTCTCTCTCCATATCGCACGATCGCCTCATGCCTCATCATGATCGTCTTCCTCCCTGGAATGAAGCCATGGCGACCACAGAGGGGTGCCTCCATCGGACAATAACACCCAGCGTCTGCCCTCTACATCACATGTCGTGCCCAGCCTTTCGCCAGCACGGGGCAAGCACCACGCAGCGCATCGAGCCACGGGGGGGGGGGGGGGCATTTCTATTCCGGCGGGTGAAGAGTTGAAGATGAAGCATAGATTTAAAGATGAAGAGTTAATGACATAGAATACATGTACGCACTATTTTACCAATACAATATATTAGGTGAGAAGAAAAACCGGCTTAAGACAATGCAAGGGGTGATTCTGAACCGTTTTTAGAATTCAGGGTTGAAAGTTGAACCAAAGTAAAGTTCAGGGTAAGCTGAACTTTGAGACAAGTTTAGGGAGGTAAATTGGTTTTTTTCTTGTACTGCGTATATTGTATGTTGATGAGTTGGCACAGTATATAGGAAGAAAACCCGCTAACTGGCGAGAAAAACCGGTTCAATACATGCGTCAAAAAAGGGTAGATGGTCCAATTCCGAACGGTTTATAGAATTCAGGGTTGAAGATTGAACCAAAATAAAGTTGAGGGTTGTAATCTGAACTTTGAGACAAGTTTAGAGTGTAAATTTCTTGAACTATTGTTTGGAAAACATCCTCACCTGCCTCGGGCCTTGGGGTATAAATCGAACATTTGTTTGTAATGGTTGTTGTTCTTTGTTAAGCTTCATGCACTAGCCACTTGAACCAAAAGTCCGAACTAATGGAAAGGGCTAGGTCATCCACACATACATTTCACAACACCCCCACTCGCGTGTGACGGGAGAAGAGAAAGTCAACACGTGAAAGAAGAAGAGCACACCGAAACAGGGCATCAGCGGTGGCTAAAGAGAGAGACAACAACAATTTTTAGGCTTAATTGCGAAAACCATGTGAAAGCCAGGATTTGAACTCGAGACCTGAGGCTCTGATACCATGTTAAGCTTCATGCACTAGCCACTTGAACCAAAAGTCCGAACTAATGGAAAGGGCTAGGCAATCCACATATACATTTCACAACAGTTGCTTGGTCTATGTGGCTAACCACACCAGGAATGAAGCTGGTTTTACCCGCTACACAGAGTTGTCACGTCTAGCTGCATGCTTAAGCTCAACCCCCGCGCCATCTGAAGCTTTTAGATATCTATGCTATAGTTTTTTTTTTCGAAAGCACGTGCAAAGCGTGCCTTATCTTTATAGAAGGGAAAGCAAAACAACTTACAAGAACAGCACCGAGGTGCTGAGAACACACACACGCCACCCTCCCTCCGCCTAGGCCTACTCTCTCGCTATATCTAACCTCCCTCCTTTCCTGGCCCTCTCCCACAGGTGGAAATCATCCCTAATCTGGGTGACCATTTGGTCTACCGTCTTCTGCTCCCTGTCGTTTCCGAAAGCCCTCGCATTTCGCTGCTTCCAGATCGTCCATGCCGTGTTGATGACCATGGAGTCGAACCGCTTCCTGTCAAACCTCCTCACTCGCTTGCGGGCCTCCGTGCACCATCTCTGTAGGTTCCCCGTGAACCCTGGGTCTGCCATCTTTAGTCCTGCATTGTGCAGCACCCTGCACCACACCTGTCTCGCATAGGGGCATAGGGCTAGAATGTGGTCCACATTGTCCTCCTCCTGCAGGCATATGTAACATGCGTCCAGGTGCTCTTGCAACCCATGTCTCGCCCTCCTATCCGATGTCCACAAGCGGTATCTCAGAGCCAACCATGCGAAGATCTTGCATTTCATAGGTGAAAAGGAGCCCCAAACCGGTCTACTCATACTCCATCTCACACTTCCTTGGCATAGCATCTCATACGTGCATTTTGCCGAGTATGTTCCTGACTCCGCACCTTTCCAAAGAATGCGGTCTGGTGTGGAGCCGTCTCTCTCGACATTCTCCACCGCCTCCCACAGGACTAGGCATTGCCTCCAGAGCTCCTCCGTCATCTCCCCTGGTATGTCATCTATCCACGCATCCCCCTGCAGAGCCTCCGCCACCAGAGGGGCGTTCTTCCGCCTAGTGGTTACAATGGCGAATACCTCCAGTGGCAGCTCCTCCTTCTCCTGCGCGCAATTTGTATCTGATGATGCCTGTGTCGAGGCCTTGACAGTAAAGTGTCAGTATCCTGGTCTACAGATGCAAGGGATTTCCTTTTGCCAATCTGATGTCCCCCGATCAGCCCTTTTGTACTATCTTTGTAGCAAATGTTGAACATCCTTCAGTATAGGCCGTGTCCATCAGCCCATGCATGAGGATCTTTCCTCAAAAAAGGGCACATTCCAGCCAAAAACCACGTGCACAAATGTTGAGAGCATCGGTATCTTCATGGTGAATCATCTGTTTTACAAAAGAAGAATCCAAAAAGGAAAAAAGAACTCGACTGCACATTGCATGACTAAAGAAGCTAGTTACTGTCATTGCTCATGTGAGGCATCAGGCAGCAAGTTGTGATGTCAGTTTGATGGCAGATCTGAACTGACTAGAAAAGTAACCCATGTGCTGAAATTGAAGAACACAAACCGATGAATGGGATGCAGTGAAGCACCTTCATGGCAACAATGACCTGCATATAAACATGGTCCATCGTAAGCTTCCTATTCTCGGTTAGTATGGTGATGATGAACGGACGTCCATATATTTGGAGAGCAGGGATGTTGTTTTTTATAAATGAGCTGCTAGGCTTGTAAGGAGCTAGGAATCGTTTTACAGCCAAGGACTTCATATGTGTCACTTTGACGGTTTGACCTCGTAATGAGGAGCCTGATAGGCACCATAGCCATGTATATCCTGATATGAAGCTGAGACAAGAAGACGTTGTCGCTGATGGAGAAGGAGATCCCTTAGCCACCATCACCCGCCACCAACGCCGATTGCCCACTCCCTGCAACCCTTCAATGAACCGCACGAGGAGAGCCGCTAATGGTTGCAACATGTGATCAGGTGTTTCACAGCCGCAAAATAGACGTAAATTGAGAAGACGTTGTGGAACACACGACCGTGGCTGATCCATCTGTGATTCGTGCGGCCAACGCTGCACATGCAATCAGTCGGTGGCCATGGATACAAAAAAGAAGTTTTATACTGATGAAACACAAAAGACAAATACTACATAATCTAATCAGGTGGCCAAGCATTGAATTCCTTTGAAATAAGGCATGTCAAAATATTTTACCTTCGCAGTTCGTTCAACACGAGTTGAATTTGGACTCAAAAAGTTAAATGGATGTTTACTAAATCAATAACCAGCCAAGGTCCATGTAACCCAGATTTGGAGAACCAGTATGAAGGTAGAAACACAATGGACAGTGAATCAATATGACTAATTGACTGTTGGCTGAATATAATCGTCCTGAAAATTGTCAATTTAATCACGAAGAAGCTAAATAATAAAAAAATGCTACTCTCTCCGATCCATAAAAGTGCTGATCCATAATTATTATGGATCGGAGGGAGTAGTTTAATTTCATTATTTTCCTCTTTGGTAATAATCATTGCTCATCCTCATCATTTCTGCTATTTGGTCATAATCAAAATTGTCAGTACAATACTTCAATGTCACAAAGAGACGAACGAGTGAACGGCAGTTTAATCAAAGATGCACCGCCAAATATCTCAGCATATGAGAACAGATTTAATATGCTTATTTTCTGGCGTTGCATTGTTTGCATACAAGTTGCTTAAGTTCTACCACCTCCGTTTCAAGGTACATGCCACGCTAGCAACCCAAGTGCAAATGACTAACGAGTATGGATACATTTAACTTTCATATGCATATGCATTTGCTCCTAAGTATGCATGAGCTACCAACAGATTTGGCCACATCCATCTCAACAACTAATAACAGATGACATTGGCAATTCAAGTTGGTTGAAAAGAATATTTCATATGCATATGCATTTGCTCCTAAGTATGCATGAGCTACCAACAGATTTGGCCACATCCATCTCAACAACTAATAACAGATGACATTGGCAATTCAAGTTGGTTGAAAAGAATAAATTTCATATGAGTAGTGTAAAGTTAACATTCATGTAGATGCATTGTAAAATGTTACCTCAAAATGATATCAAGACTTGTTTGTGGAGACAGAATCTGAAAGCTGCAATGACATATATTTGGTTACATGTGAAATATATCAGTAACATCAGTTGCAGCCATGCGCTAGCAAACTTCTAGTTACATAAATAATAAAGAACTCACATATGACCTAAATATCCAATAACTATTCAAATACAGATATATCATCCTATAAATACATAAAAGGGTACAACAGAATATACCAACAAAGTATACATCAACTACAGAAGGTCAATTCCGTGGTTCAATGATGCATCCATGTTTGCACATGGAAAAGTTAACATCCATATTTGATACCTTTAGTGTGCACATAAGTGTGACCACGGCACATTGTGCATCGTAGCTCCTTGCTCAATATATATTGCAGCACAAATGATTTGTGAAGTGGAAATGGCATCAACAATCCACTGATAGACTGAGGTCCACTAGACCAAATAAAAGTGCACTGTAGCTCTATTTGAATAACATGTTCGTTCCAAAATTCTCCATACATTAAGTCAAGAAAATAAATAGTTAAAGATGAAACGAATGGTATAGGAAAACTGACCAGAGTTTGCCATGAAGAAACAAATATTTACCTACAACAAAGCTCCATCTTCTTCCCATCCCCTAGGGTAGAGGCAACTCTAGGATTATGGAGGTAAGGGAAGGGTGATGTGGATTGGGTGTAATACATTGGTTTTTTGGAAGTTGCTAAATCATTACAGAGACTTTTTAGTTCTGTTCTGCTCTACTGTCCTTTTGAGTAAATCCTTTCTGAGACGTTCTTTTATAAACCTGACTCAAGATAATGTACTACAGTTACATCGGTTTTTTCTAGCAATAAAAAGGCATGATACATTACCTCAAAAAACAAATTAAGGCATGATACATTAGAGACTGAGATTGCACGGAAATGAAGAGGCTCATCCCTTTTAACGACGGATAATCTAGCATCCACACCATGCCACCGTGTGGTTTAAGTTTTAAACCTTAATACCGAGTTGATGAAGTCCTGGATTCCACCAGAATAACTGAGCACCTACATGATTATTTGTAGCTGCTAGCTTAACTTACAGATATTTGTTCGCTTTACAAGAAACTCTTAGCAATCAGTACTGTAGATTCAATCTGGAAATACATTTCGTGATACAAATATAGATTGACTAATATGGCAATTCACCTGATGTTAATTTCATTACTGAATATCCATGCAAGGCATCACACAGCAAGCTATATTGGGCTTACAAACTAGATAATTACAACTTCACACCATCTTAAAAAATTATCCAGTCGTATTGTAAAATGTTAAATCTGTGATTTCCATATTATGCTTTGTGATGTAGGATCTAACTGATTTCAACTTGTTCAACTTGGTTTGCACACAGCACAGAATTTTCAATTTTGCCACTTCCAAAAAA
Source organism: Lolium rigidum (assembly GCF_022539505.1). Lineage (NCBI taxonomy): Eukaryota > Viridiplantae > Streptophyta > Magnoliopsida > Poales > Poaceae > Lolium > Lolium rigidum. The sequence goes on from NC_061508.1 coordinate 45,989,115, forward strand.
AAAAAACTTCAAATAGCTGAAGTGGTAACCCTCTATAAAATTTTAAACATTCAAATGTATGTTTTCGAGGAAGCCGAAATTTAAATACTCCAACCATTTACAATCAGATATACAGATGTCAAGTCACATTTCCCAGAATTCTCATTACACGGTCCATTTCTGGCAAGATGATAATCATAGTCGGTAGCTGCTTTTTCATCGGATAATAACACTAGAGAGGATCATCTAGAGAAAAATTGTACTCCAAATTTATAACAGTGAATCAAGGGGAGATGACAAACCTTAAACTCTCCCGCCCAACACAGCAATACACCCATGACAGCCATGGCACATTGTCTAGTTCTCCTTCTTTGGTAGCAATTCCATGGGTATTTTCTGAGCACAGGTAGAAGCATAAACATCAGCGAGGCCTGGTAAACTCTCCTTGTAAGGATGCACGAACTTGGCAAGAAACTTCTTCTCGGATAGCGAGGCAGCATAGTAATCGAACCGGAGATCCAGCAGCCCCTTCTCGTTGAGTAACTTAAGCAAGCGGTACCGAGGAAACAGACGGCGCTCGAGGCTGTACTTGAGCAGCACCGGTCTTTGAGCGATGTAGGATATCTCCAGTCCAGCAACCTTAGTCAGGAAATGCATATTCCTCTGCAGCCTATCCTCGGACACGGTCAGGATACCCGGCATCTTCTTCACGGCCAGCAGCACATCATCATGTGACCAGCCAAGCGTCTCGAGGACCTGGATCTTGTCGGTGAGCTTCTCGGGACTCTGCACGGTGAACGCCACGAGCGCGTAGAGGAACATCCGCGAGTTCTGCGACACGCCGAACTTGTCAATGTGCGCCAGAGCGTCCTGGACCTGCTGAGGGGTCCTGACGAGCACCCGGGAAATGAAGGGCTCGGAGAAGAGAGAGGGGTTTAGCCCGCACTGCTGGAGGAGGGCCAGGTTTGGCTTGGCCACCTTGTCGAGGTCGGCGGCGAGGAGGCCGGAGTTCATCCTGAGTGCCTTGAGGAGCTTGTCGTAGGAGCCGAAGACCGAGAGCCAGAAGTCGAGGTTGCGGCTGAGGGAGCTGCTGCGGAAGGAGCAGAGGGCGAGCGGGACGAGGCGCGCGATCTGGGAGCGCGAGAGGCCGAGCTCGCTGAGCTCGGTGACGCGGGGCGCCAGGGTCCTCTCCACGCTGGCGCAGAGGAAGCGCGGGTCGACGGCGACGAGGGTGGTGATGTCGGAGCGGGGGACCCCGAGGTCGGAGAGGAAGGCGAGGACGGCGTCGGGCTTGGAGGAGGATTTGAGGTGGGAGATCTTCTTGGATGCCTTGAGGGCCTGGGCGCGGGTGACGCCGCAGGTGGCGACGAGGTAGTCCTCGGCGGCGAAAGGGGTTGCTGTAGTGGATGTGGTGGTGGCGGAGAGGTTGCGGTGAAGGGCGAAGATGGGAGAGAAGCGGGAGGCGGGGTGACGGGACGGGGAGTGTACGAGGAAAGAGATGATGCGCGCTCGGAGATGGATCATGGCGTTCCGGCGGCGGCCGGCCGGCGGATGGTTTCCCGGCGGCTTGGGGATAATGTAGGGCGTGTAAAAATCTTATCTTCGTTTTCGATTTTGGGAGGGAAATGTCCTCTTCCAGCATCGCTAGGCCTCGAGGAGATCTCTGAAACTTCAACTCCCAAAACCTGATCTGTCGTAGCTACCTTTTGTATGAGAGCTTTTTTTTTCTCTCTTCTCCTATCTCCTCTCGACTTAGGCTGGTGCCAATGCACCGCCCCACTCTAGCCTCGCCACGTCAGCTTTTTGCCCACTCTAGCCCCACTCTCACACCACTCTCACCCCACCTTGCCAATGCATGGGCTATAGTGAGCCCTCTCACTTCTCTCTCCTCCACATCAGCTTTTCTCTCTCCTCACCATTACCAATTCTTTTTCAGATTATAACATAGAAAATAATGCAAGGAAATTATTTTATTGAACTACAATTGTTACCGATTACATCATAAAAAGAAATTACATAAAAATTTGAAAAAATTACATAAAAAATTGGAAAAAATACATAATCTAGGCATTATGAGCCCACACATGCTCAATCAAATCTTGCTTGGAGCTGTGTATACACCGGTGAGTCCCTCATTTCGTTGTCCATCCGAATCCTCGCTCGCTAGGCTTGGTGGTGCATGGTGGTGTATTGCGGGGCCGACATTGGACTCAACGGTCTCATAGTTGTGCTCCAAATTTGTACCACGCTCATCGTGGATAATCATGTTGTGCGAGAATGACACATGCACGCATGATCAACCCAAGAGTACGCCTCGAGAAGGAGCGGCCCGGAGCGCTAGAATGTTGAACCTAGCCTTCGGCACTCCAAAGGCACACTCCACATCTTTGCGCCAAGCTGATTGAGCAGACGGTGAACATTCGTCGCTTTTCACTTTGTGGAAGAGTAACACCTTTCATGAACACCGGCCGGGAGGGGTAGATGCCGTCGGCAAGGTAGTAACCATAGTTGTACTCGTGTCCATTCACCGTGAAGTTCACTTCGGGTGCTTCTCCCCTAAGCACATCCGTGAACAACGGCGACTGGTTGAGTACATTGAGGTCGTTGTTCGACCCGGCCACTCCGAAAAAAGCATGCCAGATCCAACGATCATACGACGCAACGGCTTCTAAGATTATGGTAGGGTGTTTGATGTCTCCCCTTGTGAATTGACCAGCATAAGCCACTGGGCAGTTCCTCCATCGCCAATGCATGCAATCGATGCTCCCTAACATGCCGGAAAGCCACGCTCCTCGGCTTTCGCTAACGTACGCCGAGTATCCTCGACGGTTGGTCGACGACAAAACGTCTCCCCGTAACGAGCAATGATGCCTTCACAGAATCTATCTAGACAATCTGATGTAGTTTGCCTAGCTAACTTAAGCCACTCATCTATTGTATCTGCAGAGGCTCCATAAGCTAACAGACACAAAGCCGCAGTACACTTTTGTAGGGGAGAATGACCAGGACGACCGAGAGCATCATGTCTTTGGGTGAAATACGGAGAGTATTCACCCAATCTATCCACAATGCGCGGAAAAGGGATCGCCTCATCCGATACCTTCGGCGAAAGAAGCTCGGAGGGTAGTTGCGGTCGTCGGCGAAGTAGTCCTCGAGCAGCCGATCGTGGGCACCAAGACGATCACGTCCGATGACCTCTCGGCGGCGTCGCGGCCGTCTTGGCTCCTCCTCCTCCTCCTCGTTCGAGCATCTCCTCCTCGTACTCCGCCCGGAATGCGGCGATCAGCTCACCCTCCATTCCGTCGCTCGAGCTGCCGGACGAAGACATGGCGTTGAGAGGGGAGATGATATGGGTGTGGAGTGAGTGAAATGGGTGTGGAGTGAGTGAAACCGGATGGAGGTATTTATAGAGGGGGCTGAAATTTTAGGGTTTTTGAACTACCAACGGCTACCCCAACGGCTAGGCGGAGGTGGACGAATCAGATCGCGCCACCTCAGCCACTACCGCCCCTCTCCCGCCCGCCCGCCTCCCGCCCGCTACCGCCCGCTCCCGCCCCACTACCGCCCGCTACCGCCCACTCCCGCCCGCCCTCTCGCCCGCCCGCCTACCGCCCCGGCCCGCCAACGCGACGCCCCGCCTCCCGCCCCCCTCCCGCCTCCCTGCCGCCGCCAATGCGGGCGGTAGCCGGGCGGTAGCGCCCGCTACCGCCGGGCGAGCCCGCCCCCGCCTCCCGCTCCCGTCCCGCCTGCCTCCCGCCCGCCTCCCGCCCCGCCGCGGGCGGTACCGCCTCCACTACCGCCCGCGGTGGCACCGGCCTTAGGCAAAAGATATTGTAATTCCTCTATTGATTAACATAAGATGTTTTAAATTAAACTAAATACTACAAAAAAGAGTGAACTTACACACTGAAAGTAGACCAGATATGAAACAAAATCAGTGAATCTGCAAAAAGGTTTTACATCAGTGAATGGAGGAAGTACTTGCTAATCCATATTGCCTGCTTATATCACTCTATTGTATTTGCTCTAAGTTATTTTTCCTTATAAAATGGTTGCGCTCTAGTTTATCTCGACCGAAGTCCTAATATTTGGCTCTCAAAAGGCAATTTTACGGAGAGTAGAGCGAAGAATTTCGAGAGTGAAACCCAATCCTCTAGTAGACTATGAAAAGGTGGCTATACCTATATAATAATAAAGTAAAAAGGGTTCTGTCGTCCGCTAATTTTGTTTCCGACTTTACCCGGTCTGAAATATTAATTTGTTCTGCCACCGCCAAGTCAGAACAACACCGCGAAACGTTTTTTGCTTCTCTTTCGCACTCTGGCTAACTTTCCCTCGGGCTCCCCACTAACCGCCTCCATGGCCGCACGGTCCGCCCTCGCGCAGAGCAACCGCCGCACCAAAGGGATGCTAGCACCCCGCCGCCACCGGTGTCCTTGCTAAGAATCAAGCGAAAATGATCGTGATGATTACGAGATTCCCTTTCTTCTCCTCTCTCAGTCATCTACAGTAGTTGAGACTTGAGAGTCCATCCCGGTGAACCGGGCCGACCCGAGGCCTTCCTCGACGGCGATGCCGACGGGGAGGAGCTGAGGCGAGGTGCCGGAGTGTATAGGGTAGCTAGTAGTCTAGGTTTTCTCTTTGTTGTTTACTTATGTGCTAGATCTGCGCTCGTGGCGGATGCCCGGTGTTTTGCTCTCCTCCATAGCTGGTTTCCGGTGATCTCCTACGCCGGAACCAGGCCGTTCCTTCTCTGTGGCTTCGATCCATGGTGGATTAACTGCAGGGACGGAGGTGGCCGAAGCTTTCTCAATAATAAGGAGGTGTGCGCCTCCGTTTGTGGTTATGTCTTCTTCTTCTTGGACGGCCGTGGCGGCGAGGGAGAGGGAGAAGGGAGGGCTGCTTCTGGACGTGCTGGCCGTCGCTTCGGGTGGCGGCGCGGATCGTCGTGCAAGGATTTTGCTTCAGGTACAGGGAGGTGGTCCGATGGTGGCAGGTCTGCCGTTTCCAGATCAGCGGCCCTGGGATCTGATCTTCAGCATCGGGATGGTTCCCGGTCGATGCAGCACAAGGGATTTGTCTCCTCTGCCTGTGGGGAGCTTCTCTTGCGACTCACAAAGCCGATGATGGCGAGGATGCTGGATCAGATCCGGCGAGGTGGAGAAGATGGTGATTGCAGGATCCGGTCCTCCGGATCTTCATTTGTAAATTTTCTTTGTTTGGAGGTTTTTTCTGCAATTGTACTTGGATGCGTGTCCTTTCTCGAGGGTTCTCGGTGTATCCGCGTGTGTGGCCTATGTAAGTTTGCTGTTATAGTTTAATGAACTGCGGTTACGTCTCAAAAAAAAAAGAATCAAGCGAATGAATCCTGATGCTGGAATGGAGATCCGCGACTACGAATATGTGTAACGATGCACGCGAGATCCGGTGAACGCTCCCCAGCTCCGCTCCGAAGCTCCACGATGTACTCCTCCGCACAGGACCAAGCTGGACACAGTATCTCGGTCTTGCTTAGTATAACTCGCCCAACACCTCACCTCTGCTCCGCCCAAGCCTCTTCCGGTCGGCGCACCATATAGATGGGTCTACGCTCCTCCCAAGAACTCCTTCCGACGAAGACCATTAGAAGGAATTGCGGGTCACGGGCTGACATGGATCTGAAGAAGAGAATGTCGAATCGGGGAGAAATTTTGAGATAGGAGGCCGATCTGTATTGAGAGAAATGGGATTTTTCCGCCCATCGGTATGGGTAGAAAGGGGTGTTTTCCCGTGGATGTTGACTTGGTCCAGGGCCGGGCCGGGAAAAATCGGGATCCTGTGCGGAACTTTAATATAGGCCCCTATATATCTAGAAAAATAGAACTAACTATATAGTTTGTATGTATGTCTTTTAAAGACGTTTAAATTGAAAAGCTAATGTCTAGATTCCAAACTTGTAGAGAATCATCTTAATATCTATTTTAAGAGGAACATATAGTTTTCAAAACCATTCGGACCAACGATCTGATAAAAAATAACCTACTCCAGATTTAGACACTAAATAGTGTCTAGATACATCTAGATTTAGACAAATCTCATACATTTATTTATAGATAGAAGTAGTACATCTAATGATTTTGATACATTTGAACTATTTGGGTTTTAAAAACAGAAAAGGAAACTCTCAGAATTTCAAAAGCTTATAGCATGTAAGGTTATTCCAATAAGTACATGTACGTAGCTAAATCCATTATAAGAACTATCCCCATTAAATCAATAGAATAACACTATATATCAAATTTACCTCGCCCTCTATAAATTAAAATGGCATTTATTATTATTTAATGTGAATAAGAGAATTTAAGATATTTTTGCGAAGTGCAGTTTTGGATTATACGCATCAATCAGAATTAGCAAAAAAAAAAAAAACTGAAGAAACTAAACTAGAGTACAGGCTCAGCTGTATTTGGTGAACCAACAAAGGTTCTTACGGTGGGAACCGACTAGGCTGATCTTTTTTTGTGTTCAGCTTCCGTATTTATGGTATATGAAGAAAAACTCCAATATTTTAGGACCCCAAAATTTTATGGGCCCTGTGCGGCCGCACGGGCCGCACTCCCATGGACCCGGGCCTGCTTGGTCGAGTTGTGTAGGTCCAGCATTTCGACGGCCGCGTGGACACACAGTGTTAGAGCGGGCGAAACCTATTCCCCGCTCATAGCGGGCGCTATCTCGCGCTCCGCTCAGAGCGGGATCGGCCTGGGCCGGCCCATTAGCGCGGGCAGGGTCCCCTCTTGTATTTTTCTTCAGTTTTCTCGTTTTTTTGATTATTTTCTCTGGTTCTGCTGGGGTTTTCCTCCCGTTTTTCTTGGTTTTACCGATCGTTTTTTTCTCAACTTTTCAAATTTAAACTTTTTTAAGTTCGAACTTTTTAAAATTTGAAAATTTTCAGATTTGAACAATTTTGAAGTTTGAACGTTTTAAATTTTGAACATTTTTAAATCTGAACATATTTTGAGTTTGAACTATTTTCAGATTTGATATTTTTTGAAATTTGAATAATTTTTTAATCTAAAACATGTTTCAATTTGGAACTTTTTTATATTTGAACATATTTAAATTTGAACTTTTTTAATGTTGAAAATTGTTCGATTTTTAAAATTGTTCGTTTTTGAAAATTGTTCAATTTTGAAAATTGTTCGTTTTTGAAAGTTGTTCGATTTTTAAAATTGTTCGTTTTTGAAAATTGTTCGATTTTGAAAATTGTTCGTTTTTAAAAATTGTTCAATTTTGAAAAATTGTTCGTTTTTGAAAGTTGTTCGATTTTGAAAATTGTTCGATTTTGAATTTCGTTTTGAATTGGTATAGATTTCCAATTTTGTTTCGTTTTGAATTTGTAGAGATTTTAAAAACCAGAACAATTGTGCAACTTATGCTGTCACTCACGAAAATAGAAAGAGAAAACACCAGCTGAATAAATGGGCCTGGCCCAGCTCGGATTCCTTTAAGCGGAGCCAGGCTTGCTCCCGCTTAAAGCGATATAAAGGAGCACCCGTTAGAGCGGTGCTAGAATTTGGTGCCAGAAAAAAAATGGTGCAGCTCTTCTATTCTGTACGAGTGTCATGATTTGGTGGCATGTGCGTTGGTGAGTGTGGATGAGAAAAAAGTTGCATCATTTGTTAGCCATACATCAGTTCCGAAATTAATGGAGTGAAAAGATCTTGAAGATTTAATTATGATATAATACTTCCTTCATCTAAAATAGATGTCTCAGTTTTGTCTAGATACGAATGTATGTAGAAATATTTTTAGTTATAGATATATCCGCATCTGAAAAAGGTTAAGACACCTATTTTTAGACGGAGATAGTAGTAATAAGATTGACCATTTAGCATGAACCTTGATCCAGTCTAGCAAAAAAAAAAAAACACTACACCATACCTGTCATACAAAATTGAGGGTTTATTTTATCTCATCTTTTAAAATTAATTTCATCTCCCCATTTCTTTGGGGAGCGAGTGCACAGACACCATGGCTAGCAACACTAACATCCGCCACTACTTCCGCGTGGGACCACCGCCTTACACATGAAAGCAGGCGTACTCCTCCTCTGGCTCTAGGAAATCGTCACGAGAAGAGAGCCACCTCTATCGTCGCTGGAGCGCCACAAGATGATTACCATGAAGATCCAAAGGTCATCGGGGAGGCAGGTGCACAAAGAGTAGCTACACAGATCACGAAATCGCTATCATGGCGACGCTGCTCACACTCGTTTTTAGGTTTGTGTGGCCGATGGCTGTCACTGTTAGTGCAACCACGTCGAGGGATCATGTTATATGTTTTCCTACTTTCACTTGGTAGATCGATCTATAGCTTCATTATGTTATGTATTAGTATGCGGACCTTTTGTGGACAACTGAGGCGGCGGCACCTCTAGACTCAATGATAACACATTTGAGATGCCCCAACATTTTGAAAAATCAGAAGCCTGAAATCTATTAGACATCAACTACAATATTAAACAAAACAAAAGCCTGAAGCCTGATAATACCTTTTTTTTACAATCAATACCACATATATTCATAATAATAAATAGTACATGGTAGAGATACACGAGCTGTCTCCAGCAATTACAAAATAAAATCTAAAAGATACTAGCAAATCTTCGAGGTCTTCAAACTCTTTCTTCTTCCAAGACATAATCTTGTACTTTCCTGAAGGCAGCCAATGATAGACAACAAACCATAGACCTGTAAATACCAACGAAGGTTCTCGCATAATTTAAATTTGAGCTGCAATGCCAAGGCTACGTGCACGCGCGCAACCATTAAAGTAGTCAATCAACATCGGCAAGAGTACCAACACCAGTATGTCAGGGAATAAAAACCGATATGCCTTGTCGACATTGATGGAGAGCCGAAAGTACGAATCACCATTGTCGAGGACGTACCAACCGGGACAAAAACTGCGAGGATAATCCTCCTCGCGGCAACCATGAGAAAAGATCCAAGATCGATCTGGCGAAGCAAGATCTGAACACCCATACCTAGATAATTGTAATCTTTCAACACCACCATTGACGCCGGGAAGGAGATCTCGTCGTCGAACGAAAGGCCGAAGATCACTTATTGTAGACGATGCCATCTCCATTGCGGGGAAACCAACAAGAAAACGACGACCAAAACCCTAACATAAACTACTGAAAAAACTACTTTTATTAAAAACTGTACGCATAGATCGGGTTCCCCACTCCTCCTGACGCCGGCGAAGCCGGCCGGAGGAGGGGGAACCGATCTATGGAGGAGGCTGAAGTGGAGGTGGCTAGGGCTTTTTCTGTGGAGGCGGCGGCTGAAGCCGTTCCGTATTAGTCCCCCTATCTATATCTATATCTATCTATATCTATACCTATATATATATATATATATATATATATATATATAATAATAAAGGAGCTAAGGTTTCTGCCAAAAAGTTTCGTCAATGCTTTTTTTAGGACCGTTTTACCCTTCCACCAAATCCCATAATACACCAGATTTGCCATTATACCGGTTCGTGTCATCTTTGTCACCTTCTTTGCTATTTCGTGTGTGATCGGGAAAGAGGAGATCGCTCTGAACGGTCCCCGACCGCGCTGGGCTGGGTTGCACGGCCTGGAACATATCAATGGACCGCAAGCCATCTTCTGTTCCGTCCAAAGGCAGCCACCTCTGATATTTTCTTTGTGATAGTCCCACCTCGCTTTATCAGATGGAGTCTTGCCGCTTTATATATGAAAATATTCCAGGAATTAACAAGCCTCCTTGGAAAGAACCACCAGCCGCACATGTTTGATCTAAGATCTAATTATCCTATCTTGATAGAAATTAAGAGGAGCCTTCGGAGGAGGCAGAGGGTAAGCTCAGATGTGGTTGGAATCAGTGGGTACCGGTGTCGAGCACGGAAGATGCCGTCCAATGCCCCTGAGCACGGAAGAAGATGGAGCTCACGAGGCTCAGACCTACCAAAACTAGATACAAGGGAAAGTAGCAAATGATAAAATTTAGGCTCTGTTTGGATGTTTGTATTGGAAGGCTTGGCATTGCATTCGCTGCAATATCAATATGCTGGGATATTTGCATTGACATCAATACTAATATTTCTGTTTTGATGTATAGATATTTGGTACCTAGAATTGTTACCCTACTTGAATGTCAAATCATGTTTGGATGGTCATAGTGATGTATTGCATTTGTATGAGATTATAATCACCATACATGTTTGTAAACAATTTCTTGTGTAAGTTTCGATTATATTTGATTACATGACATAATAATTAATAAAATGAAAATAAAATATCATATAAATTTTCACATTATCTTATAACTTGAAACAAAATGCAAAATGCAGTGAATATAAGTTAATAGGAGCAGTCCAATTCTTCAAAATATGAGAGTAAAAACATAGTAATTAGTGTCTTGCATAATCCATCAAGTCTCATGGGGAGAGGGAGGGCGGACATTCACAGGATCCTCGTGCTGCAGTAATTAAAAAGAAAAAATATTAAGACAGAGATGTGGATGAACATGGGAGAGGGAGGGCGGACGTCGGCGACCATTGGCAGACGGAGGGGCGGGAAGAGTCATACCTGCGCTGGGTAGGCTGGAGCTCGCCCTGGTCCAGCTCGGTGGTGGAGTTAGCCCGGCTAGAGCCACAATAACGAGTTGTGAGACGGCAGAAAGGGAGGGGGGAAGGGTGGGGCGAGTTGGAGTGTGCAGCCGCCGGCGAACAACGGCGGATCGGGAGGAGAGGCAAAGAATCGCCCCTTGATTTGGTTGGGTAGGCGTCTGAGGCTAGGTCGGCGGACGCGTGGGGAAGAACCGCTCGCCTCAGCGTCAATGCCAAGCAGATGTCGAGGCCAAGGGGTGGAGATTCGGGAGGGGGTCTCGGTAGGCCAAAGAGCCCAAGCCAATATTCAGCCCGAATACCTTGGGTCAATGCCTAGCACATCCAAACGGCCTGACTTGAGGTATTCGGGGCCCGAATGCCCCAATGCCCAATACCAAGCCCCAATACAAACATCCAAACGGTGCCTTAGGGATTTTTATTAGCTTGCCTCCCAGCCTCCCACTCCCGTCCTTTTATAACGCAAGAACGGGCCAAGCTAATCCAGGTTTGATTATTACACTCTGAGACAGATTACTTAACAAAAATAACTCTACTTAGGCTAACTGAAGATGACGACCCTGTCATTGTTTACTGAAGATGTTTCTGTTGCTCTTCTCGTCAGGCAATGTTCCTGATAGTGAGTCGGCCATTCGAGAATCCAAGCTCTAGGGTGTGTGCCCGAGAATGTAGGCAGCTCGACATGTGGTGTTCTCAATTGTGGTTCAGAGTTTGTGTTGTGGTGCTGAATGTGGTTGGAATGTTCATAGGGTGAGGTTGTGTGGTGTGGTTGTGGTTGGTATGGGCATGGGTGTTGGTATGGTGGTGGATAATATGGTGGGTAAGGTGGAAGGTATGGGCTGTAAGGATTGTATGGAAAAGGTGGAGAATTTGGTGGTATGTATGGGTGGTTGTTGTTTGTGTAGTATTGAGGTTGTGTATTCGGATTTGTGTGTTGGGAGAAGTTCTGGTTGGAGGAAGAAGGGTGATGTGTGGTGACGATGGGTGGTGTGTTGGTGATGATGTGCCCAATCTGTCGAGTACTTGGCGGGTGTGGTAACTGATCCGGCTTCAAATTGCCGAATTGCGGTGGGAATGGTGGCGGTGATGTGAGTTGTGTTTGGATTGGTGTGGTGACCTCACTGATGGGTGAAAGGGGTTGGCTTGAGAGTGGAGGAGGTGTGGAAAAGGGGCGACTTTGGGTGGCTGGAGGTGGTTCAGCGGAAGTGGAGGTGTCTGCAGGTGCGATGCGGGAGATACTAGTGGCCATGGTAGACATCATCACAGTGAGGTTGAGCATATCACCTTGGAGTTTGGCGAGGGCGGCAGCGGAATCCGCTTGATGGCGAGCGAGCGCGGCCGTTGCTTCCGCTTGATGGCGGTCGAGGCGGCGACTGATGTTGCGGACGTCACGCGGCAGGCGAGCGCGCAGGGTCTCTTCGTCGCCGTCATCCTCTGTCGTGACCGGCGTCGACTTGACGGAGCGCGTGCTGGAAGGCATGGTAGCGGAGGGGGGGGGGGGGCGCCGGATCCGGTGATCTGGTAGCCTTTGGCTGGTGGCAGAGTAGAAGGGAGGGAGGGAGGGAATCGAGCGCGTTGAGACCTCGCTCTGATACCACCGTGTCAGAGCCCCGATGGACTACTGACGATAATTCTGTGAGGAGGAAGAAGATGGAGCTCACGAGGCTCAGACCTACCAAAACTAGATACAAGGGAAAGTAGCAAATGATAAAATTTAGAAGTCGTTTGGAAGCCAAACTTTCATTTCGTTTGTAGAATTTTGAAATGAATACATGTATTCATTTCATTTACATTGTAATTTCAGAAATAGACACTTGTTTGGTTGCCACAGAAATTGCAAATGACAACAGAATTCAATATTGAATTTGTAGAGGCTTCCATAGAGAATCGCCAAATGACAGGTCTCAGCTTGGAATCGTGTTTACCCATGGAGTCATTTTGCTGGAATTCATAAATGAAATGATGGTCTAATTCTGTGGCAACCAAACAGCCCACCTATAGAATTCCAAAATGAATTCCAGGATTCCAGGCCCAAATGATGGATACCAAACGACCTCTTAGGGCTCGTTTGGTTACATCCCTTCCCGGGGGGTTCCCGGCGTTTTCCCCGGCCCATTATTCCCTGGGTGTAATTTCCCTGGATTGGCCCACCTGTGCATTTGGATGTCCGCGAGGCCTTGTTTCCGCGTTCTTTCCGCGTTCGTCCCCGGGAGCGAATTCCACTAGTCGAGACATGGGGAACGAGATCCGCGACTTGGTCTGGCGACAGGGAGGCGACGACACCAACGCTCGTGATCTCCTTCCTCCGGCGACCGCCCTCCGCCGTCTCCAACTTCCGCCGTCCCCCGTCATAGAAGATCTCCTCCTCCGTCCTCTGCCGTCCAAGATCTCCTCCTCCTTCCGGGCTCTCCGCCGCTCGCCTTCATCCAGGCTCTCCTCCGCTCGCCTTCGTCATCTCCGGCCGAGCTCGTCCAAGACCTCCGTCTGAGCTCTTCCAAGATCTCCGTCCGAGTTATCCTACAAAGGTTATCTCCTTCATCGATTGTGCTCCAGATCTGCTCGTTTCTCAGGTATAGCTCCAGATTGCTACAAATCCACAAAGTTCTTCCGGATCTCGCTCGTTTCTTTAGCTCAAGAACTTGAGCAGACGAGTTACTATCTAGACATAATTAATACTTACCTCTAGTCGTAGCAACTTTTCTCTGGAGCTAGTATTGATCCGTGTGATTAATTGCCAACCATAGCATTCGTTCTTGTCTTCTGATCTATAATACATGGATGCTACTTTGCTAATTTTGTGCCTGCTTAGTTTTGTGTTATTGCTCAAGGTTGAGATGTGACATAGTTAAAAGCCGTTGTCATTGCTGAAGGTTGAGAGTGTGAATTTTTTAGTGATGCCTGAACCCAAATACTAGACTACCTTGTGATTATAAGACTCATTGTAATGTGTGGAATTATACTATGAATAGACAATTAGTTCAGATGTCTGTGCGACATTAATTCAATCAGGCTGCTATTTTGGCGTGTCATCAGGCGATCTTGTGAAAAATATTGCTCGCTAATTTCAATCTGATGTGAGCATAAAATGCATTAGTAATATTGAGTGCTTAGAACACGTCGCTTATCTTCAGGGCATTGATTTGAGTGACATGGTTCCATTTAGATTCAAGTCCTTTATGCAACAAGTAAATGAATTCGAGTTAACTGAAAGAACTTGCATATTAACGCACTTGATCTTTGCCCCTTTTGTTTTGTCTAGTTCCAAAAAAGGTTTTGGTTTTAGAATTTAGAGTAAACCTGAAGCCTACTGTATGTTTTGTGATGGATTAGTTAGTATTATCTTCTGCTACGGAAGCACATTGTTAGGTTTCAGTAAAATGGGATGCTGCCTGCCAACGAAAGCCATTAAGTTACAGCATGCCGATGCAGGTTGTTTGCAACAATATTATAAAAGGTTGCGGCTAATTGCTGTATGATCCTGCACTTGGATAGTTAGCTGTTGGTGATTGTTGAATTCTTTACACTCTGAACTCCATGTATCTAACACTTCACCATGAACTTTTTATTGGGACTCAAATAAGACCACATGTTCTTTTTCTTTGCAAGTGTGAGGTCAGTAATACTTATCAATCTTGTTCATGTTTACTTTCTTGATGCTCCCGGCGACCAGGAGCACGACGGCCGGCGAAGGCTCTCGGCGAGTACAAGCACGGCGGCGGGCGACGCGCTTTGGCAAGGAGCATGGCGGCCGGCGATGCTCTCGACGACCAGGAGCATGACGGCCGGAAAAGGCTCTCGGTAAGCAGGAGCATGGGTGGCGGCAACGTGCTCGGAAAGCAGGAACAGGACGGCAGGTGAAGGCTCTCGCCGAGCAGGACCACAACAGGTTCCAAAGCTCTCGGCGAGTAGGAGCACGGTGGCCGGCAACCTGCTCAGCGAGCAGGAGCGCGACGACGAGCGAATGCTCTCGCCAAACAGGAGCACTATGGCCTCTCAAGCTCTCGGGTAGTAGGAGCACGGAGGCCGGCGACCGGCTCGACGAGCAGGAGCATGACGGCAGGTGAAGGCTCTTGGCGAGCATGAGCAAGGCGGGCGGCGGCATGTCGGCAAGGAGGAGCCTGGAGGTGGTCTCAGCTGGCCTTCTCCCCTGGTTGCCGGCGAGGAGAAGCTATCTAGGTGTTGGGCGCGAGTGCAGTTGGCGGTGTTTGTATTTCTGCTATACCTAAATTTGAAGTTGATCGAGTTAAATGGTGCAGTTCTATAATTCAGAGCTTTTGAAACAGTAAATATTAATTGAGATGGCCTGCTGTTATTTTACCACGCAAAATAGTTCTGACAATGAAAAAGAAACTGATATGCCGTGAAAGTAAGGAGTTTCTTCCAAATTCTCGTTCTCCGTAGCGTTTCCTCTCCTACTGCCAAACAAACCCAGGGAAAGGGCCAGATCTACCCGGTGGAGGAGGGGATCCCGCATGCACCCTAAAATCCCCGGTGGGGATATGGTTCCCTGGTTTTCTCTACCCTGACAACCAAACAAAGCCTTAGGGATTTTTATTAGCTTGCCTCCCAGCCTCTCACTCCCGTCCTTTTATAACGCAAGAACGGGCCAAGCTAATCTAGGTTTGATTATTACACTCTGAGACAGATTACTTAACAAAAATAACTCTACTTAGGCTAACTGAAGATGACGACCCTGTCATTGTTTACTGAAGATGTTTCTGTTGCTCTTCTCGTCAGGCAATGTTCCTGACAGGGAGTCGGGCCTCGGTCCGTGGAAGACAGGACGATTAGGCGGAGGACTTACGAGGATGTCTGGCAAGAAGGAAATCAATGAAATCTGGACGCGATCACCGGAATTGCTCAGTTGGCTACACCCGCAGCCACGGCAGGGTGCCTTTCCATGACGACCTCCCCGCCTACCCTTGGCTCAGGAGCTCATGATTTGGTTCGAGGAGCAGCTCGGCTAGGCGGCCGCTGGGTCGGCCTACTCCATGACGCGCGAGCCGCTGCAGGACGGTTGATTAGGAACTGAATTTAGCTGATCTTGAATTTTTTATTGAAGCCTCTCTCGGTCTGAATCAACCTTCAGATCCATACAGCGTGGACATGTATTGCTGCAGATTTTCTTTTCGTGAGTTCTTCAGCACTGTGTTACAATAACTTATTTAATTAGCTATTAGATAATGAAATGGTTAGTGGGAGTTCTGAAAAAATACATGTTCTAGATTGTTGACAAATGTCTATCTGGATTGCTAACTCCCGGTTAGCCGGAAACTAAGTTAAAAATCCCGATAAACTCGCCAACCGTTAGATTTACATCGTGATTCGTGCATACGCGAACTACACATGGATGCGTAATTACACATGGATGCCCAATTGCACGTGAATTACACATTAAACCAGGTTGACCGGGAATTAGCCGGGTCCAATTTCTATTCCATTATTGACATGTTGCATTTCTTTTTATTCTACAAAATTATATATCTAGCTTTGGAGATAATGGTAGTGACATTATCGTTGAAAATTTTGTTCCAAATCCAACAACGAATTATTATTATCTTCATTTGGTGGCTACAATAAAATTATAAAATATAGATCCCTCAAATGTAGACATTGAAAGTTGGAGGTTCCGTCCAAAGTAGATTTTTTAGAGGGCCACTTTAGGTGAACATTCTAAAGGAGAGAATGGGGAAAGGGCAAATCGAGCCTAGGGTTACTCGGGTAAATCAATTTCTACGTGGAAACTGCTACATTGGATCGCACGATGCTAGAATAAAAATCATTTCGTAGCAACGCACGGGCATTTATGCTAGTCTATATCTATACCTTAATAATAAAAGAGCTAAGGTTTTTGCCACAAAGTTTCGTCAACGCTTTTTTTTGGACTGTTTTGCCCTCCCACCAAAACGCATAATACAACATAATGCCATGGTACCGGTTTGTTTTCTCTACCTATTGTCTGCCCGTTCCTTCTCGGCCGTGCTGGCTCTTTCCGTCCACAAGGTTTCCGTCGTTTGTACGTTTGATTTCTACCGTTTGGTGTTTAGGTCGACCGATCGCTGTGCTACGCGGTCGCCAAGGTCGGTTTAGGTTTTCGCATCGGCTACGTTTTCTTGATTCCCTATATATATACAATCGACATAGCTAGGGCATCGCATCAGGAAGCGATCTCACTTGGCGGCGGCACCTATCCAGGTGCATCAGGAAGCGATCTCGCTTGGCGGCGGCTCCTATCCAGGACATCGCATCAAGATTCACGAAGCGATCTCGGCGGGGGGGTCAGCGATCCTGTGCTACCCGGCGGCAGGGTCACGACTCACGAGCGCCTATGGCTCCTGCCCCCTGGTTTCTTCGTCCTTCGCCCGTCACGCACGCTGCTCGTCGCGAACTAATGCCGCCGGGTGCTTCAAGGTCAGACGCACATCGGGCAGAGCTTCAACATCAGGTTACGCAACACATTAGGCAGATCTTCAACATCATGCTACGCAGCAGCCAGCAGGGGACAGACGAGCGACAACTTAGCTTGGATAGTTAGTAAGAGCTAGAGGTGGCTGACGCGCTTGCTCCGTCGGCGTGTTCGTGTGTAGGAACCAGCGGCGAGGCAGCGCAGCAGGCGGCGGTCGAGCCGCAACATGGTTTTGCATAGAGATGATACAGGGTATCAAGTGGTGGATGGCATGCCGTACTGAGGTTGTTCCTCCACGGAGACCTAGCACACCAGTCACCTCCGGTTGGCTGGACACCTGCGAGCATGCAGCAAGGCTGGGCGGGTCACACTGGACCCGGCCTCCGGAAACTGCATGCGCGGATCACGCTGGACCTGGCCATCTGCGGTGCCTCTCAGCTCGGCGGCGAGCAGAGTCAACCAACGCCGACATGCGCGCCGCGAGCTGCAGCCAATGGAGTGAACGGACCATGCCTGTGCCGGTGCTGCGCTACCGGCCGCCATGGCCCCTGTGGCGTAGTTACTCCTCGTGGCTAATAGGCATAAAAGCAGTGCCAGAGAAGAGTTCAGGGATGGCTAACTATGACTGCCTCTGCACCTACTGTGCTGCACTCCTGCTGCAGCATGTCGTTCATCTCAGGGACAAATTAATCGATTGTGCTCTGATTTGTAGTGTCCACGAAAAGAGGTGGCGCGGACGCTGGCCTTAAGATGGAGCTACAGAATCTAAAACGGAAGCAGAACTGGAAATCTGCTCCTCCTCCCTGCTCACCCCCTTTCTTTAATTCTTCAATTTCCTCACGTGGAGTCATGAGATTTGGAGATTGGGATTTGGGCACTAGCGGCTTAGAGACTTATCATGTTTGAGAGGAAAATTAGTTAATATCTGACTGTCAAAAGATTTCTCCGTGGAGCTCCGCCTGTATCAGCTGAAATTAGAATCATATGATTTGAAAAGACAACTTCAGAGCACCCACAAACAATTTGTTTTAGTGTCCCCTCAAACATGTTTAATCCTTACAAGGTTCTTCTTTTAATGTTCCCCCAAACATGTTTAATCCTTACAAGGTTTTGGCCCATGTTACTATGTCATGCATGAATCTTTGAACTTCACGGCAAAGTATGTCATTCACTTTTCTAAAAAACAATCGGAGGTTTCTGTGCGTTCAATTATGAACTTCAAGACGTAGTGACCACGCACCTGATTGTGAGCACGATGTAGACACGGTGAAGCTAGCTGATTTCTATGACACGGTTGTACCATCAATAACTTTGTTCATCTTTGAGATGTGGATTTTTTCTCCCAGTGCAGCACATGTGGGTGTTTGGGCCAATAAATTGGGATATAGTTTCAACCTAAGATGTTTAATTTTATTTTAAACCCGTTGCAACGCACGGGCACTTTTGCTAGACTAATAAAAAAGGAGCTAAGGTTTCTGCCAAAAGCTTCGTCAACAACATTATTTTGGACAATTTTGCCCTCCCACCATACAGCAAATAACCCACCACCGCCACGGGTAAGTGAAAAACGTTTCGATTCTGTTCTCGTTCCGCGCCTGTGGTAACTTGGTCCGACATTTTATTTCCAATTCTACCCCTGAATCGCTAGCGCCAATCATAAAATATTACAGGATTTGCCACCGATAAGTCAAAATAAAGATTCATTGCTGAAAAACGGTTCGATCGTCGCTGTGAAGGCTTCGTCTGTGGGGCTCCGAACTGTACGCTCATACATACATGGGCCATGTGGCTGTGTTGCTGGGCCTGATTCCAAAGCACGCGAGTGCAAATTCATTGTCACCGTCCCATCCAAAGGCTGCATGATACGATGGATATTTTGTGATCGAAATAATCCCACATCGCTAAATTCAACCGACTCCATCTGGTTTAAATAGGTTACTTTTCTGGAATCTGCAAGCCATCCCCGAGAACAAATAGCCGCAGTTTGGTCCAAAATGTGATGGTGTCAGAGAGTGAGGAAGGATGGTCTGCGGGCCGAGACAGAGACCAGAGAACAACGGAAGGAAGTCCCGGACGAATTTGGGAAAAGAGGGAGATGCATAGAAGAGCGGAAGGGGAATTCCTGGAAATCTCGGCGCGAGCGGTCTGGAGCGAGTTTGAGCGGATATGTCTGGCCCGAGCCTCCAGCTAGGTGGAAACGTCGAACGGCCCCAGGCTATGCCCGCGCTGGCGGCCGGATGCGGAGGAGACCGGCTTGGCGATGACGATTTGCCTATGTGGCCAAGCAAATCCAGGGGGCACAGTAGGAGAACGCCCGCGAGAAGAGCACAGCTTGGTTGGCGGCGTGTGACCGAGCGCCAAGACGACGGAGATCTGGCGACAGGGGATCTCACCTATGTTCCGTTCCTAGAGCTAGGGTTGGGCAGAGACAAATGCCCATTTGGGCCGGTCTGGCTGGGAGTAGCTGGGGCATTTTCTTCAGATTTTTCTTTCTTTTTTGCACTGATTTATAGAAAAACAAAAGGAAGGAAGAAAGAAAAGGGGATTTGAGGAAAAATAAAAGGACATATATTTTCGGTTTTTCTACAAAACTTTGTGACAGATTTTAAAAGTGTTTCAAATATCCAAAACAATATTATTATTTTAGTTTTATTTAAGATATGAAAAAGGGAGAGGGGTTTATAAAACACAGTATAACAAAATAGGGTCTGAAAATTTTAATAGGAATTTTAAATGCATGTAAAAAACATGCAATGCAATGATGGAATGACTTCATAATGATGCAAAAAATAAAATCACAACAAAATCTAATTAGGGTATTAACCGAATTGTTATAGTGATATACGTAAAAAATAATTGTACGAAGTAAGACCCACAAAGTAAATGTACGATAAATTAACACTTCATCATTGTGTCCCATATAACAAAATAGGGTTTGAGGATAAAGGCATACATTCATGTAAATTTTGAGTTGTAAAGATGTTTTTTTACTAAATTTTGGAGCCATTAGCAAAATATTATGCTTGTACTAATTATAAATTCACTCGAATTCTTATCTTAAAAAAATCAGAATGGGGCACACCAATATAACCAGTTTGTGGTATTACAAGTCAGTGCAAAGGTTCGGTCTAGAATCTAAGCTTATTAGATATAAATTATGTAAATATGAGAAAATGTGACGATGGTGACAAAGAGAAGAAGTGTTAACACTGATAATCCTTTTACATCGTTTTTTTATTTGTTTCACCCGGTGCAACGCATGGGCACTTTTGCTAGTCTATACCTAATAATAAAGGAGCTAAGATTTCTGCCAAAAAGTTTCGTCAACGCTTTTTTTGGACCGTTTTGCCCTCCCACCAAACCACATGATACAGACAAATGCCATGATACCGGTTTTTTAAGAGAAGCGATTCGTCAACGCCCGGCTCCTCCCGTTTCTGCTCTCGAGATCCGCCCCCGCCCACCTCCATGCACCTCTGCGCCACCACCGATTCTGGCAACGGTGCCACCGGATGCATCTCCTATACCTACTTTCGCCTTGGTGATTCGATCTGAAGTGGACACTCTGCGGCCGGCCGGCCGCATCTCCTCTGCTTACTTGCACCTTCGTGTGATTCGATTTGAAAACAGCGTCGCCGGGCCGGTCGACCTTAGCGCCGACATGGCGGACATGTAGTAGGCGGCTATGGGCTCCCAGGGAGATGACGACAAGGCCTGGTGCGAGCAGCGCCGCATCCGAAACACACGTTCCCCAAATCGAACTTACAGGTCGCACGAGCTCCGTCCTCGCCTTCGAATCATGAACCGGAACAGATCGAGGTTACGGCCGCGGAGGACGCTGATGGACTGCAATTGAACTCGGCGAGTTGAGCTATATCAGTGTTGCTGACCTCCGTTCGGGTTAATTTTGTACAGATTTGATAGAACATGAGTGGCATCTGCTGATTGGTCCCTTTACTCTGCTGAAAAAATTGCATCCCTCTCACAGATAAACTCACTTTTTCCTAGCAGCCACAACTCCTGATGCTTTTCTACATCCATTGCCAAAGAGAAGAAGTTTGCATCCATGCAGTCCTTTCACGATCTGTAGAGTTACACCGCTCCATTGGTGTCAAAGGGAACAAGATGCAGGCGCTCAAGGAGGCAAGTAGAGAGGACAAGATCGGAGGTCGTGCCGTCCGCGGCCACGAGGATAAAAATCATCCTGGTCAGGACTCAGGAGTTTCCTCCGCTGGCCCAACATCGTCCTATTCCCGTCAGTGCAGGCCAACCTCGATTCAGCTGAACCAACGGGACAGATGCGGAGAAGTATGTTCGCAGAAAAAAGGATACAGAGAAGTACATTACCACACATCTGTGCGAAAACATGCAGTGCTCTGGAGTAATTTATTTAAAGCTATGAAACTAATTGTTGTAGATTTTACCCGTTTTTACACTAAGAGATTTTACTCTTTTTGATATTCAGAATTCTCAATATTAACTCTCTTAGGATAGTTGACCGCAACGAAGAGATCTAGCTGTGCTCCGACATGCGGCAAGGGTGCAACGAGATGCTCTCGTGGGTGCAGGCCGGTGCGTCCAATTCAACGATGCAAGTGTTTTTTATGGTGAATGGAGATGCGAAGCAGGTACCCAAGCCACGCCTCATCTCATCCCGACAGGTGCCAGGTTTGCAACCTTCACTCCACCATAACATAATAATTTTGATATTGGTTCCCGCATATATCAGTTGTTTTGCATGAATCCGTGACAACAATGAACACCAAGATGCATATGCATATGGTTGCCTACCTATAAGTGTGAGGTCTACTTGCACGCTTGGTTTGTCGCATTGCACAAACAATATATTAGTGAAATGTTGACATGTTAAAACTAGCATGTAATTTAATTTATTTTTCTACATTAGAAATTATTGCAAGGCTAAACTATCTATTTGCACTAGAATGAGGATTACGATTTATCACGGAAGTCAATATTTGCACAGATTCACCTCTCTTTTTTTTCGCCCACTATCCCTTTCGATCTTCCATCATCATTAAGCTTGCGGTCTCATCATAGTTTTACGTATCTGCGGTTAGCGACCTCGATGCCTTTGTCAACACGCCACACTACACAGCGCAAGACCGTTTCTCCGATGCAACGCACGGGCACTTTTGCTAGTCTAATAATAAAAGAGCTAAGGTTTCTGCCAAAAAGTTTCGTCAACGTTTTTTTTAGACCGTTTTACCCTTCCACCAAATCACATAATACTACCTCTGCCACCGTACCGATTCGTTACTGATCCTCCCAGCGCTTCAGCGTTTGGATTTACGCCGTCGTCCTCAACTGGGACACCATCAGAACTGCGCCCGCGTGCGTACTAAACCGGATCCGCTCTTCCTCAACACCCCTCCTCTATTTATAAGCGTTCCCAATCGATCGATCAACTCCGATCGATTTCTTCATACCCGCGCCGCTACGATTAGCCCACACACGGCGCCACGCCGTTGTTCCTCAACGCCGTCCGTCACGGAGATGGCCGATGGTGAGGAGCTTCGTAGCCTCGTAGGGGGCTGGGGGCAGATCCCACTCCTCTCCCCTACTTCGCCACCGCCGTTCTCTAGGCGAGATCGAGCGCCGCCAGCATCTCTGCTAAGCGCGCTGCGCCGCCAGCATCCATCTGCCCACCGCGACCGAGCGACATCTCCTGACCATGAGTATGGCCGATGCCTTTTTCTCATCCCTGTCGTTGCAGAGCCCAGGACTACCAGATATCGGGCGAGCAACTCGCAGCGCGAGTCGCTGCAAGCTGCTCCACACCGAGGCAACGGTTGCCATGGAACAGACGAGATTGTCTCATACATCAGCTGAGTGCCTCTGTAATTTTTAGAGAGAAAACTGAGGATAAATAACCTCATGGTTTGTTGCTTCAGTTTTGGGGATGAATTTATGACAATGGAGAGTACGAAGGGGCTGACTAGACATTGTTAACTATTACAACATGGAAGTCAGGTGTCTAGCTGCCAGCTGCGCTGACTTATTATTGGGTATTCACAGACCTATACTGTTGTTCAGCTTATGCAGTTGTGCATTTTTTTTTTCGATATGGGAGCATTGCTCCGGCCTCTGCATCAATAGATGCACACAGCCATGTTTTTATTAAAACGAAGGTTCAAACAAATATCCTTATTACAACCAAGAGACATCTAAAACTGTAACAGTAACCAGCCCACCAAAGATGAAAAGAAAACAAAATCTATCCATCTTCAAACTTCGATTCTTTTAATGTGCCGCCATCCAGCAGCCTGGAAATAGCAGTCCCGTGCGACCGCCAATAGTCGGTTGCATCCAATATCCATAATATCCCGCTGGTCCTCCGGGAGAAGGTATGCCCATAGCTGTATCCAATGCGCCGCACGAAGAATAACCTGCAAAAAATTGGTTCCCTTCTGTTTATTAAACACAATATCATTTCTACTAGTCCATATCGACCAACAAAGTGCAGAAATGCCAATACGAATATGCTCTTTATCTCTCTTATTCACCCCATTTAACCAATTACCAAACATGTTAGTAATATTTGTTGGAGGAGGAATGTTATAAGCAAAAAATACCATTCTCCAAATCAGTTTTGCAAAAGGACAAGAGAGAAACAGATGATCAACCGTCTCATTGTTATCACAGAAGCAACATTTTTGACAACCTGTCCATTTTCTCTTAACTAGATTATCCTTAGTAAGTAAAACCTTATTACTAAGAAACCACATAAAAATCTTTATCTTAAGGGGTACTTTAATCTTCCAAAGATATTTTCTCAAAAATCTAGTATGTCCATTCATAAGATCAAGATACATAGATTTAACTGAAAATAAACCTGAGTCTGTTAGTTTCCAAACAAACTTATCATTATCATCTGTCAATTGTACAGACATTAGACGTTCACACAAGTTTAACCACAAATTCCACTTATGTTCATTAAGGTATCTCCTAAAACCAATATTAATAGGAGATTGACCCAAAACCGTAGATACCAACTCATTCTTTCGTTGGACAATATTGTAAAGAGACGGATATTGTTGAGCTAATGACACCTCACCAAGCCAAACATCTTCCCAAAACCTAACCATCGACCCATTTCCTATTTTAAAAGTACCCCTCGTGAAAAATTCATTTTTCACTCGCATTAACCCCTTCCAAAAAGGAGAATCTGTTGGTTTTTCTTCCACTTGAGACAAAGTCTTATTCTTAATATATTTGTTATGTAACAATTGTTGCCAAACTCCATCTTCTGTTAATAACTTGAAAAGCCATTTGCTTAACAAACATTTATTTTTCAATTCAAGGACTTCAACACCGAGGCCCCCTTGATCCTTTGGTCTACAAATGATATTCCAACGAGATAATCTATATTTCCTTTTGTTTTCATCAGATTGCCAAAAAAATCGAGATCTATAAAAATCAAGTCTCTTCCTCACTCCTTTAGGAATCTCTAGGAAAGATAACATAAACATTGGTAGACTAGTGAGAACGGAATTGATGAGGATAAGTCTATCACCATAAGATAGCATTTTACCCCGCCAACATCCTAATTTTGCAAGCAAACCGATTTTCCATCGGGTTCCATTCAGAATTACGGAGCATTCTGTGATGTATCGGAATACCTAGGTACTTGAGTGGCAGAGATCCGGAAGCACACCCAAAAATTTCTTTATATTGATGTTCCATATCCGATGCTTTGCCAAAATAAAATAATTCACTCTTATGAAAATTTATTTTCAAACCGGATAACTGCTCAAATATGCACAGAATGAGCTTCATATTAACCGCTTTTTCTAAGTCATGCTCCATAAAAATGATAGTATCATCTGCATACTGCAACACCGACACACCCCCCTCCACCAAATGAGGAATTAAACTACCCACATGACCAACTTCTTTTGCCCGTGCAATTAAAATAGCTAACATATCAGCTACAATGTTGAACAAAATAGGAGATAGCGGATCCCCTTGTCTCAGACCCTTCCTAGTTTGGAAATTATGACCGATATCATCATTAACTTTTATGCCGACACTACCCCCCTGTACAAACTGTTTAACACGGTCACACCAAATGGGATCAAATCCCTTCATCCGCAAGACTTGTTGAAGGAAAGGCCATTTCACCTTATCATATGCCTTCTCCATTATATTCTACTACTACCACTGGTCGCTTCCTTGGCATAGTGCTGATGTTAATAGGCACATGGATGCATCCTCGAACTGTAGTCTGCCATGGGAGGCCGTACATATGTAGCTCAATTTTGTTGAAGCGGATGGGGTTGAGGATGATGTCGAGCACGAGGGAGCACGAGGCTGGGCCCTTGCACTTGTACCTGGGCAAGGTTGGCATCAACTTAGACCTGCAGACCTGCCCTGCTCTTCTATCCCCTGCAGGCGGAGTACTGAAATATAATGGAGATGGGCATGGGTGTGGCCGGACTGGATCGGCTCATTATTGTTGTGGAGAAAAAAATATATCGCGGCGGCGACGATCTAATGCTGGGGAGTGGATGCTTTCAGTTAATGAATTGCAGATGACTATACTGCGTAACCTGCATCTTTTGCTCTTTCACGTGCACAAAGTACAAACCACGGTGAGTCCGGTTCCTATTTCAACTGATTTGCTAATAAAATTTAAAGATGGCGTCCACAATTATAAGTTTACAGTATTACAAGTCTGTTTAGCGAGGGGATTGCAATTTAATACTCCCTCCATCACATGAAAGTTATCTAAAATTTGTCAAAATTTAGATATATCTATAGATAAATCCAGATTTTAACAAATTTCAGACAACTTTCATTGGATGGAGGGAGTATTAGTATACCACCATCAACCATAGTGACAAAGAGGAGAAATATTAGCATATAAGATTTGTTGAAGAGTATTGTTATTTAATTATCCACAACGCACAGGCACTTTTGCTAGTCTATACCTACAATAAAAAAGTAAAAAAGGGTTCCGTCCGCTAATTTTGTTTCCGACTTTACCCGGTCTGAAATATTAATTTGTTCTGCCGCCGCCAAGTCAGAACAACACCGCGAAACGTTTTTTTCTTCTCTTTCGGACTCTAGCTAACTTTCCCCCGGGCTCCCCACTAACCTCCTCCATGGCCGCACGGTCCGCCCTCGCGCAGAGCAACTGCCGCAGCCGCTGCACCAAAGGGATGCTAGCACCCCGCCGCCACCGGTGTCCTTGCTAAGAATCAAGCGAACGAATCCTGATGCTGGAATGGAGATCCGCGACTGCGAATATGTGTAACGATGCACGCGAGATCTGGTGGACGCTCCCCAGCTCCGCTCCGAAGCTCCACGATGTACTCCTCCGCACAGGACCACGCTGGACACAGTATCTCGGTCTTGCCTAGTAACTCGCTCAAGCCTCTTCGGGTCGGCGCACCATATAGATGGGTCTACGCTCCTCCCAAGAACTCCTGCCAACGAAGACCATTAGAAGGAATTGCGGGTCACGGGCTGACATGGATCTGAAGAAGAGAATGTCGAATCGGGGAGAAATTTTGAGATAGGAGGCCGATCTGTATTGAGAGAAATGGGATTTTTCCGCCCATCGGTATGGATAGAAAGGGGTATTTTCCCGTGGATGTTGACTTGGTCGAGTTGTGTAGGTCCAGCATTTCGACGGCCGCGTGGACACACAGTGTTAGAGCGGTGCTAGAATTTGGTGCCAGAATAAAATCGTGCAGCTCTTCTATTATGTACGAGTGTCATGATTTGGTGGCATGTGCATTGGTGAGTGTGGATGAGAAAAAAGTTGCATCATTTGTTAGCCATACATCAGTTCCGAAATTAATCGAGTGAAAAGATCTTGAAGATTTAGTTATAATATAATACTTTCTCCATCTAAAATAGATATCTCATTTTTGTCTAGATACGGATGTACGTAGAAGGATTTTTAGTTATAGATATACCCACATCTGAAAAAGGTTAAGACACCTATTTTTAGACGGAGATAGTAGTAATAAGATTGGAGAGTGGATTTTGTACACACAAGTATGGGTAAGGAAGCTATCATGTCCACACGTTGTTGTTGGAGATTCGTGCAGCAAATCATAAACCTTTTTCACCATTCTAGGCAGTTGGTACAGAGTAGTCACATCGTTCATGTACTCCACCTAACAACGAACCCGGTTCATCTTGTTCCTACGAATGGAGCGCTCGGGGGTGGGGCGGCGACGAGCTTCTCGTGGTGGTGGTCGGCCTCAAGCTCGCTGCCGCCGGCTCCTCTGCCTCAAGCTCTCTACCTGGCTGCCGCCGAGCACTCTGGCACAAGCTCATAGGACGCTCGCCTGTAGCCTCCTCTCGCCCAGCCGCTCACTTGCCTCAAGGTCGGGCCCGCCCGCCGCGTGACCCCCACGACATGCGCCTCCTCTGCTGTGGCGTCGACCGGCTCCGCCGTGACCAGATTAAGAGCAGCGACGTCAGGAGCTCTCTGTCGTGTGTCGGACTCCATGTCCCGGAACGACAAGCTCCCCGTCGGCTCTCTGACTCCAGCCGTGGTCTCCGGCGTGGTCACTAGGAGAGGCCAGGTCGTCCATCTTCAGGAGTGTGCCAGTAACGACTGACGATGCCATCCCTGGCGAGCTCGAGCTCGACAGCTCAGGCGCGTGTGCCTGCCTCCAAAATGTGGAACGGTGATTTTTTTCAGTCTGTTCACGTTGAGAGAGAGAGATAGTAGTGGGGAATGGCGAAGAAAACATGTGAGCGTGCTGCAGAGTACTTCTTCAGACGATTACTCGTTGCTTATGTGGTTCACAGGCTGCTGGCTTTGGTTGCTGCTCTGAACCATGATTTCCGGCTGCGAGAACTGAAGGGAGAACCATGAACGAGACTAGTAAAAAACATTGCTTTTGAGGCTTCGTCGCAGCCGGGAAAGAGCGGGCAGTGCGCTGGGCCGACGTGAATTGATACTGGCCCTCGTGACGCAACGAAACTGCCGAACGGCGCGACGGCATTGGTGGTCATGGTCACCGCGCGCTCGCTCATCCGCGCCGTGAATGTGCAGCCGCGACCGCCGATATCAAGCCAGACGCGCACCGTGCCGTTCGTCCTCGCGGCGAGCGCCGCCTTGACGGAGTAAGCGAGCGCTCCGTGACTCTGTCGTGGCTAAGGATGGCAATGGGCAGGGTATGGGCAGGGTAGAGCAATACCATACCCATACCCGTATAGCCAATGGGTACAAACTTCTACCCATACCCGTACCCATGGGTATAAAACATTACTCATACCCATACCCGGTGGGTACCCGTACCCATTAGGTACCTGGTGGGTAGGTTAAATGGTACACAAGTCAATCACAATTTTACATTTATCGATAACAAGTTTGATTAAAAATTAATTATCTCAACTCAATGACAGGTAGTTAAGTACATAACAATTAACATAATATAAAAATCACATTCTCATATTCTATTCTAACTCATAATTCAACAAAAATAAATGTGTCACGTAAGATTTGACAATAAACGGGCAGGGTATGGGTTTACCCGCGGGTACGAGGCTATACCCGTGCCCTGCCCATGACTTAACGGGCAGGGTATGGGTACTAACCGTGGGCATAAAAGTGTACCCATACCCTGCCCATGCGGGTACGGTACCCGCGGGTACCCGTACCCGTGGGTAAAATTGCCATCCTTAGTCGTGGCGTGTTCAGAGGGCCTTCTCGCGGTGGCCGCGGATGTCAAAGCGGAAGCCAGCGACGAGCTTCTGCCCGACGGCATAGTCCACAGGCTCTTCGGCAGCGGTGCCGGAGATTGTGGCCGGTATCGTCGCCGAGGCAGCGACTCGCAGCACCGCGTTGGACAGTTACTCGTCGTCGGGGTTGTAGTCCATGTACCGCTCCAGCTCGTCCTTGAGGAGGCCACAGGCGTGGCCTAGAGCCGTCTCACATCCGCCGGCGATGTTGCCGACGGCCCAGAGCCGTCTCATTGCCGCTCTGCAATGAGTGGAGTTGCCTGATATCACCGGTTCAGAGAAGAGACTAGACTACTAGTAGTAGAGGATAGAGAAGAAACAAATAGCTATCGGCCTATGGGAGACAAGACAATGAATCCAGACGAGAAGATGGTGGCAGCGGACTCAGCACATCGCCGGGCTTGCGCTGCAGCTCCCGTGAACTCAGGACGAGGCGACGACGGGCGCGGGCGCGACCGGGGCATGGAGGTCACGGGTGCGGCCGGGGAGATGATGGGCGTGGCCGAGGCGGCGAGGACCGGACACGGCCAGGGTGGGGAGGCACGGAGTCGTGGAGCTTCTGCTCCCAGGTCGGAGCTTGCCAATGGACACCGCGGGAGAGCTCGGGAGAACGAAGAGGAAGACATGGCGAGACTAGGCTTCATGTGGTTGAGGAGAAAGATAGGGAGACACCAGAGAGAGAGGGAGAGCTCGCGGACATGTCAGACAGGGGCACGTCCTATCAGCTTTTCAGAGATTCTCTTTCCAAAAATTAAACTTGACCAAATGCAAAAATTCAACTCAAGTGTGCTACTTATCTGAATCACGAGGTAATGGCTGGCTGAGATAGCTCGTGTACCCATGTCTGCGTGTACATACTCATTTCCGAATAAGAGTGACCATTTAGCATGAACCTTGATCCAGTCTAGCAAAACAAAAACAAAACTACACCATACCTGTTCATACAAAATTGAGGGATTATTTTATCTCATCTTTTAAAATTAATTTCCTCTCCCCATTTCTCTGGGGAGCGAGTGCACAGACACCGCGGCTAGCAACACTAACATCCGCCACTAATGCCGCGTGGGACCACCGCCTTACACATGAAAGCAGGCATACTCCTCCTCTGGCTCTAGGAAATCGTCACGAGAAGAGAGCCACCTCTATCGTCGCTGGAGCACCACAGGATGATTACCATGAAGATCCAATGGTCATCGGGGAGGCAGGTGCACAAAGAGTAGCTACACAGATCACGAAATCGCTATCATGGCGACGATGCTCACACTCGTTTTTAGGTTCGTGTGGCCGATGACCGTCACTGTTGATGCAACCACGTCGAGGGAACAAGTTATATGTTTTCCTGCTTTCACCTGGTAGATCGATCTATAGCTTCCTTATGTTATGTATTAGTATGCAGACCTTTTGTGGACAACCGAGGCGACATCACCTCTAGACTCAACGATAACACATTTGAGCTGCCCTAACATTTTGAAAAATCAGAAGCCTGAAATCTATTAGACATCAACTACAATATTAAACAAAAAAACAATCCATAGCAACGCACATGTAAATAAAGGAAGTAAGGTTTCTCCCTTCTTTTTTATCTGTTTTTTTATTTATCCTCATTTTACTGGCGAAATTACAAGAGATTGACACCGCATACATTAAAACAGGTTCGTCTTGTCCGTCGCCAAACAAGTTCGCTTGCGTGTGTCATGCGGCCGAAACGTGTACTCCCTGATGAGTTGTCATTCCCACCACGTGTTAGCCCATGACATAGGCCCCATACAATCTGGGTTGGGCCAGACCAGCCATATCAAGTTATCAACGCACGGACAAAGTCACAAAAAAATACCATGCATATCACAAAGAGAAGAAGTTAGTCCCACCTCGTTTATTTACACACAGTATGACCAGTTTATATAGGTTCGCAAGTTCCAAGGATATCAGCAAGGTGCATCGGAAATCAAATAATGAGGGCGGAATAAAATTCCCCATGTGCTGATGGTTGGAAAAGGAGAGGGGATTGTGCATAAACGAGGTCTCTGTTGGGCTGCTTCTGCGTTCATGAGTGAAATATTAGTGACGCAAATGATTAGAGTTTGTTAGTTTATTTTTTAGACCAAAAAAGGTAGAGGGTACCCAAATGATCCATTGGCTCCACCTGCCGTAAGGTGGGACATACCGTCAATGTGTATGCCTTCATGGCTAAGAACAAGGCATTCGGGATTTACCTGCGTCGCCTTGACAACCAGGCCATCGAGAGGGATGACGAAGGTCAAGGGTCTCGGCAGCAAGAAGGAGAGGAAGTGACAACAACAGGAAGCGATGAGGAGGGGTAGAATTGTTGTGAAGTGTATATGTAGATTGCCTAGCCCTTTCCATCCGTTCGGACTTTTGGTTCAAGTGGCTAGTGCATGAAGCTTAACATGGTATCAGAGCCCCATGTCTCGAGTTCAAATCCTGGCTTTCACATGGTTTTCACAATTAAGCCTAAAAATTGTTGTTGCCCCCCTCTTTAGCCACCGCTGATGCCCTGTTTCGGTGTGCTCTTCTTCTTTCACGTGTTGACTTTCTCTTCTCCCGTCACACGCGAGTGGGGGTGTTGTGAAGTGTATATGTAGATTGCCTAGCCTAAAAAATGAGTAGGTGATATGAAGTGACAAAGTGCGAAGGTTTTTTATATTTCTAATTTTTTGTAGTTTACATTAGTTGTGCTTATATTTGGTCTCGCTTGATATAACGTTTTACCAGAACAGGCTCGACGAGCACACCGGAGGGAATTGCGAAACCGATATGGTATCTCCATTGAAATAACACGTTTTGCACCTAAAAAAATGTTTTTTTGCAAAATAATTAGGAACAAGCGAAAGATGACATCTAGTCCAAATTTGTCCCACTGGCATGAAACCATACACAATACGAGAAATTCCTAAAAGGCCAGCATCTACTACTTTCTGTAGATAGGGTTTGCACAAGTCCAGATTGCATTTCATGTAGCTGATTCACAAAAAAAACTCGGTTTTGGCACTCAAAAATGAAATTTCATGCAAATAAATTGAAAATTTTCTTTGCCAACATTGTTCGTCATTCAAAAG
This sequence comes from Lolium rigidum, assembly GCF_022539505.1. Classification (NCBI taxonomy): domain Eukaryota; kingdom Viridiplantae; phylum Streptophyta; class Magnoliopsida; order Poales; family Poaceae; genus Lolium; species Lolium rigidum. The sequence goes on from NC_061508.1 coordinate 46,020,945, forward strand.
TACACACACACGTGTGCACAATATAGACTCGTTTCGGCAAATTATACCACGGTTAAGTGCATGATCTAGCTAATTTTCCTCAAATTAACACTACTAGAAAAAGATCTAGCCAAGGATGACTAGCACTGGAGCACCACTACAATGATGAGCCACTGCTATATAGGAGTGGCGCACCACAACCATGTTACCAGTGGTGCATTTGGTGAGCAGTGTGCCACCACTATGTGTGGCCATGGTTTGACCACCTCCCCACACTTAGCAATGGCGCACCAAGCATAGGTGCGCCACTGTGTGGCGATAAGTGCATAGATGGGTAGGAGTTATTAGTGGCGCATCACGTGTAGGTGTGCCACTGCTACCTATGGCGCAACTATATGTGGTGCGTCACAGGTAACTCCTGCCCATGGATCATCTTTACATTTTTGAAAGAAATAAAAGAAATCTATAGAAATTTCAAAAAATAAAATTCTTCAAGATTCCCATGTATTATGTTATCTAGTTTTAATGAAAATTAACAAACATGAATTTTGATTTTTTTTTTTGCAAAATAGCGTCTTGTTTTAGTAAAACGGGATTTTTGGTTGCATACGACCTCCGATGATTTTTTTTGTATGAAAATGTATATACACAAAATTTTACATCTGATTCAACGCCCTCTAGGCGTTTAGACAATTTTTAGATTCATCAACATCGAAAAAGAAACATGGCATTTTCAGGTTTTAGATTTCAGGCAAAAAAAATTAAAAAAAAAGCAATGGCGCACCCACTCATGGTGGGCCACTGCTAACATTCCCACCTCCAAAATTCAAAATGGCCGGCCACTTACCCCCTTCTATTCCCTCCTCCCTCCTCCTCCACACATTCCATCTCCTCCTCTCCTCTCCTCCTCCTCCTCCTCTCCCTTCCTCCTTCTTTCTACTCCTCCATCCACTCCTCCTTCCTCCTATCTGGCAACCTCTGATGACCCTCCCTCCGGCCTCCATTACCTCCGGCCTTCATCCCTACATCCTATGCTCCCTCCTCTCCATGAACCGTCCTCTACTCCATCCTCCATACTCACCTCTCCTTCCCTCTCTCATCTATCCTCACCGATAACTAGGCTATGAGCATGAACATGAACATGACAAATAATTCAGACAACAAAAACAAGATAAAATAACAAGAAAAAAATCGAAAAAATGTGCTAGATCTAGATCCAAAAATTTCAAATTTTGGTTGTGGCGAACCTATTTTTATCTAGTGGCGCACCACACGCTTTTAGCAGTGGCGCACTACATGGTGCGGCACTGCTAAGCCAGATAGCAATGGTGCACCACCTAGTGTGGTGCGCCACTGCTACCAATTAGCAATGGCGTGATAGCATAGTGCACCAAGGTGCCCCACTGATTAACTTTTTATTGTAGTGTAATTACTAAAAATACACGCATTTTCATACTTACAAAATGATTTTTTATACTCCCTCCGATCTATCTAACCTCTTGCCGATTTAGTACAACTTTATACTAAACAATGACACTTATTATGATTTTGAGGGTGTACAAAAAAATGAAAATTTCATTTGGCGACATTATTGAAACGACAATATGCACTTATGCAATAATTTTAGGCTCATTATAAAAAATATACAATGAAAATGGAGAAAATGAATAAATAGAAAAAGGTCTTCATAGCCTTGTTATGGCGCCGTTTGTTGTGACCGCGGTTGCCACGTGTCCCGTTTGCCGAGTGTTTTTTACGTTTTTTTGTCGAGTTGTGTGTTTGCCGAGTGTTTTTAAAAATCTTTGCCGATTGTGATTCTTTGCTGAGTGTTTTCTTTTGTGGTCATGTTTGCCGAGTATTTTTTGTTTGACACCCAGGCAAACAGTCTGTTTGCGGATTCTGAACTAACACACTCGGCAAAAATAAATTTCCCGGTAGTGATGGTCGCAACGTTCATTTGAGTATACTTCTTGTTTTAAAAATTAACATAGACATACATAAATCTTAGGTGAGTTAGGGTTAGCAGAAGCCAAAAGCTTATTAATAAATTGTTCAGTCCTTGAACATATATATAGGGAAGCCGATTAAATGATACAATATTGATACATGATGAAATACATACCACACCAACATGCATACACGATTAGATTAACATTACAAATCACAATTGGCACAGGAAATACACGAGTTTACACACATAGGAATAGGATAGATTAATTCCGTAGGAGGTACCTAGTTGCCGATTCGATCAGTTCTTCTTCATCAACTCCAACGCCGACGTGACGAGCGAGCAAACATTGATGGTGTGTCGACTGAGCCCTACGCTTCCGGAGAAGACATTGAAGCACTCGAGCTGCGATGTGGTTCCAGCGACGCGTCTCAGTTCGCCCTCCATCCCGAGCTCGACGAACAGGGCCACATAGCGCGCGTCCGACCGCATCATGGCGACGGCGAGCTCGATGGTGTACCGGCGGACTCGAGGCACGTCCATGGACGGGCGGCTGTACTGACGCAACACCTGCACCAGCGTCCCCGCCAGGACCGTGTCCACCACGCTCGCCGTGGCGAGGCTTGCTTTGAGCTCCCTTGGCTCCATAAACTGGACCATCTGCGCCGCAAGCCCGAGGAAGATGTTGAGGACCTTCTCCTTCTCCACCATGATTGTCCTCAACACCTTGGTGGCGCCGGCCGTGACTCCTTTCAGCTTGATCTGCCACTCGTCGCCAGCATAGGAGCATAGGTTGTGCAGGATCCTGGCGGCACCGACGATGACAACAGGGTCGTTCAGCGCGGCAACGAGCCTCCCGACCCCTCCGCCAAGAGCCATTATGATCGCGCCCACAGTTGTTCTTGCTCTCCAGGGCCAGCATCGCGAGCGCCTCGCCGGCCTCCACCCGGATCGCGTCTGCATGTCGAAAATCTGCCGTCGCCACTGGAGACAAGAACATGGAAACAAGCACTCTCACCACGTCGCCCGTCCCGCCGATGACCTCCCTCGCCTCCTTGTCCATGGCAAGGCTCGTCAGTATCTCAATGCCCAGCTGGTGCAGCTCGGACTGGACCTTCTTGTCATGGTGCTGCAGCACCTCCCTGACGTTGCTCACGGTAAAGACGATGTCGGTTAGCTCCCTCCGGAGCAGCTTCCCAGTGTTCCCCGTCGTCCCCGCCAGCCTCTTCACCACGTGGAGCGACTGCTTCACCGCCTTGAGCCTCATGTCCCTCGGCGTTGTCGGGGCCAGGCGCCCATGGTCGATGCTGGAGTAGGAGATGATCTTGTCGAGGAGGCCGCGTGTGTTGCCGATCTTGTCGCAGTTATCATGGTCGTGAGCCAGCTTGTTGAGGATGGAGAGGCCGAGGATGTTGAGCTCGTCGACGTCAGCGTAGAGTAGCGAGGCGACCGACTCGATAGCACCGGGGATGCCGGTGATGCGTAGGGCGATGTGCTTCCTCTCTGTGAGCATGGACACCACTACCGCCGCCGATCTCCGGACCTCCCTCTCTGCCGAGTCCTTCCAGCTGAGCATCTCGATGAGCCTCTCGATGGTGGGCGCGGAAACGCCTATCTTACGGAGCGCGGCGTCGGCGAAGCGGTCAGACTCGGCGAGAGAGACGAGGATGCCGACGCCAAGGCTCTGCTCGTCGTGGGAGCCCGCGGTGACGAGGTCGTTGGCGTAGGAGACGAGGTCCATGTGAAGGCCGTCGAAGATGCTACCGTTGAGGCAGCATGAGTAGGAGTCATAGAAGAAGCGGAGGACGGCGACCTCGCCGCCGCAGGCGTTAGCAAGGTTGCAGTCCTCGGCGACGCGCTCGAGAAGGCGTCGGTGGCCCATCTTCCACTGCCACAGCGCCTTCTCGGCGAGGAACAGGAGTGCCTCAGCGAGCGCCAGGCCGTAGAAGATGTTCAGCGCGGCGCTCCGATTGGTGCGGGCCTCCTCACTGCCGCCATAGTGCTGGTGGAGGAGGCGGATGAGGGAGAGGGAGACGCACGCCGAGGCGGAGACGAGCTGCATCCAGGAGAAGGCGCGCACAATAGCGCAGGACATGGGCCGGTGGCGGCGCCAAGTGGCCTGGTGCTGCCACTCCAGCTCGTGGCTGCGGCCCAGGATGCGGGTGCCCTCGATTAGGAGGAGGCCCGTGATGCACCAGAAGTCGGTCCGGCCCAGCGTGATGGCGAACCCGCCGAGGAGGACGACCGTGGCCCAGACGAAGGCCAGCGTGCCGAGACGGCTCGCGGCTTTCTCCAGGACGGCGAGCTGGAGGGCCAGCACGGTGAGGCGGCGCTCCGGAGACGGCACTTCTTCGCCGGTGTCGGAGCGGGTGCGCACGTGCGGCGTGGTCTTCTGCGGCTCGAACAGCGTCGGCAGCTGGTCAGGAATCCTGACGCGGATGGTCGGGGCAGCAAAGCTAGCACGACGATCCATTGCAAAGAACCCTTTATTCTGTTGCTTCACTGTGTGCTTAGTGCTTGCTTACCGATGCCAGTGAGTGTGTGAGTCTCGGCACTGCATGCACTACGTATTTATAGGCGTTCAAATGCTATGTAGTAACAACGTACGCGACAACTTGTGGCATTCTTGAACTTGTTGATATATTGTTGATTTTTTGTGTTAATTATGACGATAGTGTCTGTTAGGAATTCCTGGATGGAGACTATTCTTAATTTTTCTTCTTACGAGAGAATGTTTCCGTTAAGGCAGGAGGTTGCCCCTAAAGTTGGATTTTTTCTATAGATAGCACCTATGGCTCATTTGGCTGGAAAGTATCCAATGGGGCTGCTACAAATAGTCTACTGAATCAATAGCGATTAGATTTGTTTCTAAATCATTGTCGTACAATTGTGCTTTTTTTTTCACTGTCAACTGAATATACTCCCTCCGATCCCTTTTAATTGACTCAAATTTAGAACAGTTAACTAAAAGGGATCGAAAGGAGTATTAAATAAATGATTTACAGACTATTCATCAAACTTAAACAGGAGGAATAAGGGTTGTACCTGCCATAGTTTTCCCCCCCCTCTGTCTTCCAGAAATAGAGTTTGAATTCCAACGGTGACGTTTGTGTGCAATGATTATCTTGCTTACTCTGTCATGCTCTAACGAACTCCAGGTTGTCAAAAGAAATCACGCAACATGAATACCATATATAAACACTCGGTCACGCCATTGTTGTGAACAAGCAAAGGTTGCTGCAATACAGATCTCTCCTCTCCAGAAAGAGCAAGTTTTCTTCGGTTTGGCCGAAATGCGCTTATTTTCCTTCAGTTCTCATGCTGTAACATCGTCTCGTCTCGTTGGCTACTTATGTTCCATCGATGATATGAACGATCACAATATCCAAGTTTTAATGATCAAGGACCTTGTAAGTTGTAACAACTCTGTGAAAACTATGAAATAGAGAGAAGTTTCTTTTTTGTTGGCAGAGGCAAGACAATGGTATGCGACTGTATGATATACACTGAAGACTTGGAACAGAATCCCAACTGTAGAGCAAGTACACAACATCATAACATAGCCATTGGGACTTCGTCACTTGGACAGTCGAATCCTCCATTCTCAGTATATGATGCCATAGTTTTCTCCTGGTCACTATTTCAAAACTAGTAATACTTCGTATAGTCTAAACCCCAAAGGGAAGTTTTGCGTTCAATGATTATTTTGCTTACTCTGTCATGCTTTAACGACCTCCAGGTTGCCAGATAAAAATCATGCGCTGTGAATGCCATTCATGGAAATTCAGCCAGGTCATTGTTGTGAGCAGACAAATTAAGGTTGCTGCAATGCTGACCTCTCTCCTCCAAGAAGAGCAGTTCTTTTTCAGTTGGCCAAACTCGGCTTATTTTTCTTTGGTTCTCATGCTACAATGATCATGTTGTCTCGGTGGCTGCTTTCTGACCCATTGATGATATGAAGGATCATAATATCCAAGTTTTAACGATCAAGGACCTTGTAACAACTTAGTGAAAATTACCAAATATTTCACCTATGTGACCAAAACTACTCTCTATGGCTATGCCATTAATTCCAACGATACTTAATTTGGAGAATTGAGATGGGGACTGAGAACCATAGTTTGCATAGGTAAGACAGTCATATGGGCTATGAATAAGCTCGTTTTATTTACATTGTTCTTTCACTATATGTGCATGTATGACACATAAAGAAGACTTGGAACATAAGCCCAACTATTGTTATAGACCGACAAGCAAATAACGAAAAACAAAAAGGAAATCACAGCGAAAATGCAAGATTTTAACGTGGAAAACCCCTCCAACATAGAGGGAGAAAAACCACGCGCGCCAGCTAGCAAAATTTTACTATATCGGGGAGTGTTTACAAACGCCGTGGATTATCTTATAATCTGATAAACCCTAACCGACGGCTTACAAGAGGTATATATAGGCGGTGATGACGGTCCGTACCTACGTAAAAAGTCTACCGGCGACAGGCTTCGCCTCGCTACGCCGTTAGCCTTTTTTATTGAATTTAGATCACAATATAACAACTTTAATGTAGGTACTCTGTGTGCATCCTCGATGTCTCAAATTACTCATGATATTGAGCTGTTGAAGAGTCCGGATGTACTTGATATCTTATTGATACTAGGAGGCATTGGCGCAGCGGCACGCCGCACCCGTGGCGTAACATATCAATAGGGATGGTAGAGTTGTGTGTAGACTGATCTCTCTACGAAGTTTGAAGCGAACATGGGCAGATAATATGGTAGGAAACAGTGGATGCAGCTGTATCAATGGCCTAATCAGGCCTTCATGTCTGCTGTAGGAGGACATATAAATATGAAAAGCTGAAAAGAATCCAAAAGGTAAACTGCATTCATTCGCATAATCAATACAAAGCATAGGTTGTATACAGTTTAACGGGCATAAGCTGAAAATTATACACAGGCTCATGATCTGTAGTTGTATCTCATGTTGGAAGCACCCCGTAACAGCAGAAAACATGCCCTATGTCAGTTACCCTGAAGTGCATCTTCTATGGTTAAACAGGTATAGCAAAAGCAGAAAATTCACAAACTGTGAGACAACGGATCAACTGGTACGGCAGGATCGAGCACAGCAAGAGCATCAGAATGAGCGGGATCAGAAACCTCAGAACTATATGCAGCAGGCGAAGACGACCCGCCCACAATGGATGAACTACCTAGGTTGACTGATATACTATCTAATTATAGCAGCTGACTATTTCAGATAATTGTTTCCAAAAAAAAACCAAATTGGAGAGTAAGCCTGGTCGAACTTTCAACAAAATACAAAAACATGAATGGATAAGCTCATGAAAGAACAAATTATAAAAACAAGATTAGCTTAGATCATCTTTGGCCAGATATTATAAAATTATCAATAGAATGCAAAGCTAAACATTATAAAAGAATATCTTCATGCCAAAGAAGAACGAATATTTTCGTTAGTCCTGGGAGTGGAGGAACCTGTGGCATGATAAATGACTCGTTGAACAATACAAAATTTCTAGCTACTTTTGAACAAATTAGGCATACCGTAAAAGAAGAACTGCGTACCACCATAACTGATCTCAGTTAGAGACTTCAAAGTTCATATCAGTAGTGGTGCCACGAAGAAATATAATGCAAAGTGTGAGCTTAGATTACATTAGTATCTTCGTTAAAGTTAGATGGCGATCTAGTTGCTCGGCAGTACAACCAAATTAGCTCGTAGCCTCTTAAAACCCCTTGATTGTCACAAACAACAAAGAAGCAATGGAATTAGTTAGACACATAATCAATAAAAATCAAGCTGACCTCTCATGTTCTAAATGTACTGCTCCTAAGAATGTTGTTTCTCGCGATTTGATCATCTGGGATACATGTTTCTCGGAGAAAATGAATGGCTGAAACTCATCCTCAAGCCTGTTTCGTGTCAACTTTCCAAAAGTATTAGCATACCCTCTGAACCTCTTGCTTCTTTAGTGCGAACAGCTCATTGATGTCACCAAATTTTTTGATTCTTGATCAGCATCTGCAGGCATGTTGCTGGCCTCTACATTGTATCTGATTAAAATCTGTACTGAATAAAGTCGCATATTAAGAAAAAAAGAAGGGATAATAATTCCTTCTAGTGTGCAAATATGCTTCTTTGGTGGTTCTTTGCCTAGATGCTACCTAGGGTCGGGAGTTTTTTTTTTTTTTTTTTTTTGAGACATGGGAGCTGACATAAATATAACTGCAAACTTGGAAAAATGAAACAACACAACGTAGTGCTTCTGCAATCTGAAACAAAATAGGCACCATGATATTAGTTATCAACTGCTCGTAAGCAAAATAGGCACCACGATATTAGCTATCAACTGTCTGTGGTAAGAGAACGATGCACCAATGGCATATTCAGTGTTAACTAAATAAATGGGATGTTGCAAATGAAACAACCACTATGTACCTATAGTATTCCCTAACCACAAAGAATGGACCGTACCATGAATGCATGTAGATCAAAACTTACCATTGTGATGTAGATTTTCTTATACATGTGACAGGGATTGTAAGTAAAATCAAGAATAAAACAACCCGGGCTGCAAAAGGAAATAGTTTTAATGGATATCACGAGAAAGGAGCAGGACTAAATTGATTTTACTTTCTTTTACTCACAATGGCAGACAAATAAAGGCATGTGTATCTAGTTGGTTATACAAAGTCTACATAATCCCATAAGCTCGATTTTAGTGGGTGGATTCTAAGATAGAAGATAGTCCCTATTTCTTAAACTTCCATTTCTTTGATTTATAGTGCTACAACTGGTGGTAACTTGTATGGGACAAAAGTCCTTAAAACAGGACAAAAACAGTACATGTGCATGGATAAATAAGCAACAAACCTACAATAGATTAACAATTTCACTATCTCTTATAACATTTAGGCATCAGTTGATAGTGTATTCTGGCACATTCCCTCATTTTCAACAAATTGCAGTGAACTGCAAATGTGGTAGGAAAAACTTTGACAATGGAAGTGGTCAAATATAACAACATGAGAGGGACCAGAATCCATGCATACTTTGAATATCAATGTGTGTTATTCTATTTTCCTTACCCATGGTATTTCTAGTAGGCATTTCGTCGAACATGTAGCATGCACTTACGAAAAAAAAAATGTCCCTGCTGGATCAGCACAAATCTTCCAGAGATAATCAATGGAGTGTCTTCCAGAGAGAATCAATGGAGTGGCATGAAATCAAACGAAAGCAGTAACGGGAGAGGGAGAGACGCATTACAGCTCATGGAGATTGTTGTTTGTGGGCATGGCACTTGCAGCAGTGCAATTTCTGTTCAGCAGCCGAGACGGTCGTAAAAAGCATAGGAAAAAAGAATCAATCAAAACGAAACTGAAGAGAAACATCGTCGTTCCAAAACAGATCGAGAGGCCATGGAAGAAGCAAAAGAGAGGAGGTTCTCCTCCCCGGCGGTAAAATTCATAGGAAGCATCCGCCCCAACCGGGAGCTCCAGCCGCGTCGTCCATGCCTCCATGGAGGGCCTCTTCATCTCCTACGGCGGCCGTTGCCTCCAGAAAACTTCAGGCCTCCATCCCACGGTGAGCCGCGCTACCCTGCACTGTGGTTGAATTCATGGGCAGCGGTGAGCTCCCCGCCACGCCGGCCATGGTGGGCCTCTTCGTCAGCCACGGCGACGGGGCGTGTGAGGCGGGTGTTGAAGAGAGCCTGGAAGGCGCGAAGCCGTGTGGTGGAAGGAGGCGTGCACATCGGCCTGCACGTGCACTTGGCGGTTGGAGAAGCCAAGACAAAGAAGAGAATATGGGTGGATTTTTTGGGAGGGGTACAAATTTGCATAGAGGCCCTTCACAACACTCGCTCTAAGAAACCTAGAATTTGAAGATAAGGCCTCTAACCTTACAAAAAACACCCTGGCACTAAAAAAGGAAAAGCAATCAGGTGCTTCGGAGTCTCCACCACCATGCTCGCCGGCAACCTCAAGGCGATGAACGCCGAAGTAGAAGAGGGGATCTGAGCTCGCTACGGCCTCTACACCAGCGAGGAACCAACAACGTCGGCCACCATGACGCCTTCGGGGACGAACCACTTGAAGACTCGAGGTAGTCGAGCTCCGACGCAGGCCTCCGACAAAGGCCTCCAAATCGGAGGTTGAAGATGAACCGCGGTGCAGTATGCACCAAACGGCGCGGAGTGGCCTCCAATGGCCCTGAATCACTTCGGCAAAAACATCCTCCGTGTATGAACTCCGCAGAGAAGCAGCTTCCGACCTGCAGAAAAGCTTGAGCAGGTTGCAATTTCCCCTTCTTGCAGCATGGAAGAACTCGAGATAGAGCTGCTCCACTTCCTCGCCACCACGGCCGGCCAAGGGGAGGGGCCAAGTCTCAAGCTCAGCATGCTGAAGAAAAACACACTTGTACCTGGGGCTCGCCTCAGCCTCCTCTGCCACCTTCCTCCATGGAAGAGCAACAAAGAAGAGGCGCGACGGCTGCTCGCCGGCGTGCGCTGCCGAACAAGAAGCAGAGCTCCAACTCCCGACCTTATTGGCGGAGATCCCCAAGCCCAGCACGCCCGCCTGCGAGAGCTCTTGCCACCAGAGCAATGCAGCGAGAGTCACCAAGCCTAGGCCGCGCCGGAGCCGGTCGAGACGTTCCGACGACCTACTCCCATACAGCACAAAGGCACAGCACAAAAGCAAAAGAACTACCACTACATCTACTCTGTACAAGAGGAGGAGCCAACCACCTAGTCCATCCCCTCGCCGGCCAGCCAGGCCGCCGGAGAGAAGGAAGGAAAGGGCGACGGAGAGGAGCTGGAAGCGACTCTCAACGGGAGAAGATAAGGTTGGAGTGGGAGGAGGAAGATGAATCTGGAGAACTAAAGCGGTGGTTGGTGGGGTCCAGTTGAAGACGTCTCTAGTTTGCACATGAAAAAATGTGGTACCGCAATGTCCGCCGGTAATTGAGGAGAAATAATTCAACCAAACAGGCAGCAGATCGCAGCAGATCGCCACCGAGTAACCGGCAACCGGAAGGAAACCTGTAAGAAAAAATAAAGTGAAAAAGCAAAAACCGATGGCAAGACTCCTCTCATCGTAAATTTGGACAGATGTCACCAGGCGGCTGAAGTATCGATGGAGAAAATAGCGTGTCTACAGTAACAAAATCTCTCACGGATCGCTAATCTGTTTAACTTTTATATAGTGTACTAGGAAGCTAAGCGCGGCGGCACGCCGCGCCCGTGGAGCGAATTTTATGCAGATAAGGAATATGTATATGTAGACTACTGGTAGGTAGTACCACCGAAAAGGTTCATATATTTGTATGAGAATATAGTTAACAATACTAACTTTTCCATATCGGATTAAGTAACTAACTGCACTATCCGTGCTCATATTGCTTTACTTGGTAAGAATTTTCAGTGATCATCTTACTCAGAGTATCCTGAGGTGCTATTCAGTCGGTCAACTACATCCTTGAAGATGGAGTTCTCAGCTTGCAATCTTTTTATTTTACCAACGGGAAAGATCACTATGTTTAATAAACAGTCATCCAACCTTTTCGTTCAGGGTACAGAAGTGATCACTTAATGGATAGTAACACATTCACACTGATAAAATAGATTATAGACATAGTAAAATGTAGAGGCCAAAGACAGAAAATAAGAGACATCAACTGTTAAACCTATTACAAACTTAAGGAACAGTCATGACAGAGAGACTGAAAATAAAGGATCATAGGCATTAAACAACCATCGTGCAACATCACTTAAACAGGATATGCTGCATCAGCAATTTCATGTGCTCGTAAAGATACTTCAATGAGTACTAAGCCTCTGCAACTGCAATTAGTGTAGACCTGAGCAGAATTGTAGAGGTAGCATCTTAATCCGTAGTGCAGCTGTTGAATTTTTGCGCACAAGATGTACACCACAAAGGTTAGAATGTTGAGCCCCGGAAGCAGCCAGAAGAAGTAATCAAGATGCCCTTCATTCAGATTGTCAGGAACCCATCTTCGATTTCTTCCCTTTATCTCTGGTTCCAAAACCTATTCTCCAAGCCTTGTACCATGAGCAGGTGCCATTAGATAAATCAACGGACTGGTTAATATTTCCGTGTAACACTATAGGCAGCTGGAATGCCGCTTTTCCATAGGAAGACAATCCTCCTCAGAAGCAACCCAAAGAACCTGGAGGTGCGTTTCACCTGCAATGTCGCCTTCCATAGAAAATAAATCGTCTTCAGAAGAAAAATCGTCAATAGCAGGTGACAGGCTCAACGTCTGGAAGACATCCCCGAGAGGAGGAGAGCAAAAGAAGCAAATAAGAAATTCTTTCGAGCAGAAGGATAATTATGACCGATGGCCTGCTGCGAGTCGGTAAATGGAGTGCAACATGTAACGAACTATTCAACTTGGACAGCAAAAGAAGTCTGTCCAATTTTAGGATAACTTAACTGAAAACATGATTCAATATTTATTTTTTCTAACAGAGACAGCAAGAACAATGTCTAATTATAAGATAATTGAACCTGAAACATGAGCTGGCTTCTATTTTTCTAATATAGACAGTAAGAACAATATGTCTAATTAACGTAAAGCATGGTGCGTTGTTTATTGGTAAATTCACGGAAAATACTCACCGATTTATAAAGTCGAATGAAAGCACTAACAAAGAAGTGTACAGACTAACATATGTGTCATGGTTTAAAAAATGGCATACAATATAAATATATAATTGATCAGACAAAGCAGATAATACAAAGTCCAGTTCACTAAAATGTGCAACGATGGAGATGTGAGCTACCAAATTGCATCTATATTAGTTGAACACTGGATAAGGGAACAGGAAATGTTTTGATTGTCCGAATGCAAATCTCAAGCTATATCTAACTTAGTGAATCTACCTGCAACCATGATATGATCTGAAGTGCATACTTTTACATAGTCCATTACCTCTTGCAAATAAAGAATCTCATATGTACATGACAAAAAGAAATAGAAAGACAACAAAATCTGAAAAAAATATGTCAGCACAAACCACCCTACGTAGCACCTGAACCTGAAGAAGAATCTAAAACTATAGGCAGCTGAGACTGCCAAAGACATTCAGTAGAACAGGCAAAACCAGGACTACCTGCAGAAAATAACACAAAATAACACAGACATGTAGTAAGCCTAACTACCAGGAACAAAGAATACATGAACTGGGCATTTAGGCCCATGAAACTTCTGTGACCAATTAACCAAGATGGAAGTGATATTAGTTGACATTAGACCACCGACCTCTCAGCTACGGCAAGAAGTAATTGCATCAAATATTCAATTAGAGCCTTCGACTAACAACTTCAGAGCTGGCGTGGGATGATGGGAATGGAAACAAAAATAAGTGTTAGTTTCCCCCTGAACGGTCTTGAGAAAATTTAGTGAAAACTTAATTTGTGTAATAGCAACGAAGTAGCAGAAAACCATAATTTACGTAATCGTAATGAAGGAGCAGCAAACAAAGATAAAACATTTTGCAAGGCAAGTTGACTTACCAAACCAACAGACGGCATACTCTGCAGCAGGTTTCAAGCTTCGTTTATGGGCTGATTTATTTTGCAAGCTAGGGACAGTTGCCCAGTCAGAAGGCAGCCATCCGATCCAGACCGTGAACTACAGCATACGGAAGGTATGTATTGCAGCTGTCGCCTGCAACTCCAGCGGCACAACTGCAGCCTGTAAGTACATCTATGATTAGGCTCCGCGCCTCAACAAATCGTATAGTTGCCACTTCCTCTGAAATAAATAAGTAAGATCCGAATGGAATCATGCACATCGAAATATTGCAAGCTGATGCTTTTGAGTGAAATGTTTCGTAAGGAGGCATGTACTTCTGCATTGTTCCTGCCAAAATTATTGAACACAAGAGAGAAAATCTAAACGTTTTGCATTGCAAACCAGAATTACATGAACAGATGAGAAAGAAATATTAAAGCAAAAAAAAAAAAGCAATGGAGAGGGGAAGAGGACCCAGAGGATGCAAGGATCAGAGAGGCTCCCGGGGTACACATCCGGGCCACGACGCCCAAATCCGACAACTGCTAGCGAAAGGGTTGGGGAAGGAGCTGGACTGAGCTCAAGCCGCCGATGCATGAGTCAAAACGGCGCAGAACTACAACGGAGTTGATAGCTAAAGAACACTGACCTGCACGCCGATTTAGTCGAGGTTGATGGCATCATGCTACCCTTAGAATCGTCGATCTGTCCATTCAGAATGTGCTCTACTTGAACCAATCGCCGCTCATCGTCGTCTTCAGACCAACCTGTACATCTGCTCGTACAGCGTCATGCACTTGACCTGCAGCTCCAAGATTAATATGTAAGAGTTGGAAAATGCTAGAATCTGGATCGGCGCAAGCAGGACGTCTCCTAGTGCTGGGGCATGAACTCGCTTGGAGGGGAATCAGCCACCGCCGGAGTGCTCACCGGAGTGCTGAGGCAAAGGCGGGGCGTCGGTGAGCAGCAACAGCACGTCGTCCGTGCAGCACCGTCTCTGCCATCGGGGGAAAGCAGCGGGGCAGCCTCCTCCTCGTCCTGGACGCCGCGGCGATGCACTGGCCGCGCGTGGACCCCTTCGGCCGTGCCTGCTCCGCCCCGACGTGGCCGCCGCCAGCCCACGCGTGGTCCGCCCCAAGGTCGCCGTCCCAAGGCCGCACCTGCTCCGCCCCAAGGGCGCCGTCTTTGGCACGCGCCCGCCCCGCCCCGCGGTCACCGCCGCTGGCTAGCGCGTGCCCAGCCCCCAAGGCCGCTGTCCCCTGCCTGCTGCTGCTCTGCTCCGCCCCGAGGGTGCCGTCCCTGGCACGCGCCCGCCCCGCTCTGCCGTCGCCGTCGCCGCTGCCGGCAAGCGGGTGCCCGGCCCCCAAGGTCACCATCCCTGCCCGTCGCTGCTCCGCCCCGAGGTCGCCGCCACCAGCGCGCATGTCGTGTATGCCGCTCCGCCTCAAGGACGTCGTCTTTGGCACGCGCCTGCCCCGTCCCACGGTGGCTGGCGGCGGCACGCGCGTGTCCCACCTCCGTCCCCTGCCTGTTGCTGCTCCACCAGGAGGTCGCCTAGGCCGCTCCGCCCCGAGGGCGCCATCCCTGGCCCGCGCCTGCCCTGCGATGGATGCTGTCGGCAGGCACGTGCCCCACCCCCAAGATCGGCGTCCCCTGGCTGCTGCTCTGCTCCAAGCTCGCCTCCGCACGCACGTCGCTGGGCATCCTTAGCTTCATCGAGGGAAAGGGCGGCGCGGTGGTGGGTTGATGGATAGGAGAGAAAAAAAATAAAAGCTATACTTGTTGCTCTTGAGCGGTGGAAGAGGGGCACGTGGAAGTGGAAACTCATCACTGAAGACCAGGCAGTGTCCGCCGCTTTGACCACACAAGACGTGGTATAACCGGTAGCCGGTTGCGCGCTTGGCTGAAAAATAATTTTAGGAAAATTGATCAGTCTATCTTACTTAAAGACGTGTCGAGAGCTGATTAGAGAAACAGAAGGAAAAATAGCTCATGAACAGTAGCAGTAGTAAGCACAGAGCGTGAATCTGATCAACTTTTATATAGGTAATAATAATATAGGGTAGTGGTCAGTGGACTGAAGTATAATTTAGCACCTTCCGGCCAAAGCTTCAGCAAACTATCTTATGCAGTGACGCGTGTACAGTGTGCTCAACATTAGCATACAAACTACAAAGGTCTCAGATCAAATCACTAGACTCGGAACAACGTCAATTGGCAGGATCAAAACCAAAAAAAAAAAATGAAATACAAAAAACCGACGAACCATGCTTTGCCACATATGCATAGAAACCAGCTCCGACTGGATTGGAGATATCTAAATTTCAAAAGAAAAATGCTTCTCACTGCGCTCCTATAGTCCTCACATAGACTAGTTCGGTAGGGTACCAACATGTGCGCCAAAATTTACCAACATAAGTTTGTCCAGTCTGAAGTCTGAACTCGTCATTGCTGAGCAAATCGGATCAATCAGAAAAAAATATGGCCAACCGATCAAACACAACACTGACAAGCTACGCTGCCAACTCGCGCCGCCAACCTTGATAGATGCTCCATTAGATAGCTCCTCCATTGCTTTACTGTCAGGCTACAAGCTCTGTACATGAAGAAATAAGCTGTCAAGACTCTGAATGGATGTAAAAGCAAAAGAAGGCAGTGTGTCACTGTTTATGTTGTCGATAAAGACAATGCAGCATCAGTGTAGCATATATATTGAAAATTTTGAAATAAGACTAGATTGGAGTAGAATTTGTTGTCTTAGAAGATGCTACAACCATTTATTTGCCGTGTATCTCCTGTTCGTCTTCTAAACCACAAGGTCATGATCATTGACTACCCCCTCAAAGTTCCCTCCATTGCAACTCTTCAGCTATATGAAAGTCTGTTCTTCTCGATTTGAATTTTTCAGGTCAGCTTCCCATTACCCAAGGGGATATATCTTGTAACTCTTGGAGAATCTTGATCCAAACAGTAAATTTCAAGGATAAAAACCAACTTTAACTATTGCATTTGCATTTGCATTTATCATTTTCTTTTCAATTATGAATAGTTGAAATCCTGATCCAATTCATCTCCACAAATGAAATACAAATAGGCTGCGGAAGAATTTTGTTTTCTACCTTCACTAATTCTAGAGTTCATCCCCCGCATCTCGGCCATGAGTCAATTGGATGCAGTGTTGCAGCATCAGGTGCAGCAGAAGTTTCAAAGAAAATTGGTTTATGTGGTATTAGTAGCTTATAGGCACAGAGGAATTCAATCGTCTCCTTGTATAATCCTTAATGTGAAAACAAAATCTATTGACAGCAGATAACTTTTATCCACTCAAATATACTGCTTGAATTAAAATTCTCCGAAATAGTTATCAAAGAAGGTCCTTTTGTAAGTGGGAAACTGAAACGAACTCTATCTAGAGTTCCAATTCAGGAACCTCGAGGATATACTCAACGATGATCATACATGTCATGATTTCGACAAAGAATAAGAGAAAGAAGAAATATTCAACTGGCCGGAAAAGCAAAGTAGAAAAGGTGTATTTTTCTGAAGTTAAGGTCCAAGTTCTGAGGCTCAAAATTGTAGTAAAGTCTAGAGCTTCTGCAGCATATTCATCAACAAGGAGAGTAGTGGCATATTGCCTCTTTAGCTAAGCTCATGATCTTGCACATAACCAGTATATCAGTTCATTGGTTACTTCATTTGGGAATGATGTAACATGTATCTAGTTAGCTTAGCAATTCAATATTACCTGCTATTCTCTATGGTAGCATGGTAACTCCTGTTTTATGACTTGATGTTTGTGTGCTTGCGTAACATATTGCAAATCGTTTATTGAATTATTAGGACATTATACTCTACAACCAACCATGTAACATCCCTCACCTTTTTCCTTATGTCAACCCAAAATAACCGAGCTCACAAATCGAAAAGTCAGTTTGTGAATCGGAGTCAGCAAATCACTGCTGGGTTCACAAACCAAAGATGTATACCCCAAAAGAACACTATTTTCAGTATGTAGCAAATAAAAAAAGAGCAAAATCTGCATCTGGTGTCTATCATTTCAACAGTTGCATTTCTAAGAAAACTTGAACCGCCAACATGACAAGCTTTATCAAAATGCAAGTCAGATTTTAACAAAAGTATCTTCTCAGAGAAATTCCACAGTTAATATTGCATCAGGTCCAGAGGCAGGGATGTCAAGTCTGGATCTAAATTTATACATTATCAGTAAACTTGATAGAAATCAGGCATGTTCACTACTGGCATTGGCATTCCACATTCCATATCGATGATGATGGTGATCACATATGTTGATCTATTATTTGTTAACTAGTAATGTTACACAGGATCACCTACATGCATTTGAAAATTGGGTCAAGGGGGTGACGAACCTTAAAATTCTGTTCCAAAAAAAAGCAACACTATTGTTGAGCCAAGGTATCTGTAGAGCCTCTTGTTCCTTTTTTGTCTTTTCAGGAAGAAACTCCGTCCAATACCTCCCCAGCGCAGTAAGACGCATAAGTCGCACCGAGGCCTGGGATACTCTTCTCATAAGGATGCACATACTTGTCCAGAAACCTTTTGTCGGTGAGCGCAACCGCAGTATAGAAGTCAAGGTCAGGATGAAGCAATCCCTTTGCATTGAGAATATTTAACAAGGAATGCCGGGGCAACAAGCGTCGCTCAAGGCTGTACATGACGAGCACAGGCCTTTGAGCAATGTAAGGTATCTCCAGCCCAACAACCCTTGTCAAGAAATCCACATTTCTGTGCAGCCTTTTCTCAGACATGGTCAGTATACCCGGCATCTTCCTCACAGCGATCAAGACATCATCCTGTGACCAACCAAGCATCTCCAGGGTTACCAATTTCTTGTCAAGTATCTCCTGGCTCTGAGCGCCGAAGGCCATGAGCGCATAGCGAAACATTCGCGAATTCCTCGGCACGCCAAGCTTATCGATGTAGGACACCGCGTTCTGGACGTGCTCGGGGAGCATGGTGAGCACCCGGCTAACGTAGGTGCCGGGGAATTGTCGAACATCTATCCCGCACTGCTGGAGGAGGGCCAGGTTGGGCTTGGCCACCTTGTCGAGGTCAGATCCGAGGAGACCACCGTTCACCTTGAGGGCCTGGACGAGCTTGTCGAAGGAGCCGAAGACCGGGAGCCAGAAGCCTAGGTTGCGGCTCAGCGAGCTGTGGCGGAAGGAGGAGCGGGCGACCGGGACGAGGCGCGCGATCTGGGACTTCTTGAGGCCGAGGTCGGTGAGCTCGACGACGCGCTTCGCCAGGTTGTTCTCCACATCGGCGCAGAGGAGCTGCGGGTCGCCGGCGACGATGGCGGCGGTGCCGGGGCGGGAGATGCCGAGGGCGGAGAGGAAGGCGAGCACGGCGTCGATCTTGGAGGGGGACTTGAGGTGGGAGAGCTTCGTGGCCGCCTTGCGTGCCTTGGGTCGGGTGAGGCCGCAAGCAGTGACGAGGTAGTCCTCGACGGCGAAAGTTTCTGGTGAGGTGGGCCTGGTGGTGGCGAGCAGGCGGTGGCGAGAGAAGTGGGAGTATAGGGAGCAAGTCTGGGGATGGGCTGTGGAGAGAAAGGGGGAAATGAGCTTCCGGAGATGGAGCATGGCGTTGCGGCGGCGGCGGCGGCGGCGGCGGCGGCAGATTGGCCTCTGACCGTTCGGGGAGAGAGCTGTGCAGCTATGCCTGTAGGGTTTTTTTTTTTTCGTCAGGGCTAGCCTGTAGCTGTAGGGTTTACACCGGTTTCCTGCTCATCAGCTCATATATACTGTACTGTATTTGAAAATTCATATACTCCTGTATAAATTTAAACGGAGAATACATATTTAAAATTCAAAATTGCGTCTTAATTAGTAGAGCTAATAGTAGTACCCTAGCTTCTGAGCTGTGTATTCTTGTGTTGCAATCGTTAAGGTTGATATATCTTTTATGTCAAAAAAAAAAAAGAGAAGAGAACGTGAGAGTCGTGTAATTCTGAATCCTATAAGATACGGTGAACACCACTTCAATTTGCACCATAAAAAAATTAAAGAAGTTGTAGTGGAGATAGACTTCTATGTGGCTGCCATGAAACGTAGTGCAAAGGAAAACCTAAATTAATGTAAATGGCAACCGTACAAATCAAAAAATCCATATAGGAAATTTAGACTCTCCAAAATTTCTTGACAACATAGAAATAGGACAGGCATGATTAAGATGTCACATCTCACATGCTTATGAATTCCTAGATGATTTCGGAACGGTGAAATTCAACATTAGATGTCTTTCATAGAATTTTGGAGGAATTCAGAGAAATATAAGAGTGAAAGTGCATTAAACTTATCGAATGAAATAAAAATAAGGTTTAAACTCATGTTGAGATACCTATGGGATTAGTGACATAGAATTGGATTACATGGGAATTTGATAACTCCAATACTATGATCTAAAGAGTGTCCACATTAAAAAAAATTAGGATTCATATCCTCCCAAATTTATACAGAAGTTCTACAATCCAAAAAAAAAATGTACTCGTACTGGCATGTGCATGTGACAATAGGGAATTCGCAAATGCTAGCAAGTTCATTTGTTGTTTCAGAAAGGATAAAGGACTGAAAAAAGGTACTGTATTTATCAGCCAGCAGATTAATTTATCTTATCAGAAAACACATAAAATTGTAAAAAAATAACAAGATATTATTGCAACATATAGACACGGTGCAGAACCAACCTGTTTTTAGATGGTTAGTAGGTTGGTTGCAAAGTTGCAACCCAGTCCACGAGGGCTCAAACAAGGTTTAACACTGCGTCTTATTAAGGCTGGAATTTCAAACAGCTCGGAAGATTTCTGGAAGCAAACTGAAAATGTGTGCTCGACCACTTCTCCAATGTTAAGACAGCAGCAATTTCGTTGTGAAAAGATCAGTCATGGAGTAACAGGCAGTCACAGACGCAGTGTGTGCAACTAGTGCCACAAGCACAAACAGTCAAGCACTGAATGTTTCAAAAAAATAATCCAATGCCTACAATTCAAAATGATAGGTTGCAAGACAAAGTGTGGCAACAAACTTTGGGGTGTGTGAACATATTACAATTTAAAACACAACATAACAAAACAAAATCTCTGACTCTGGCACCGAATTATATCACCAAAGAGGACTATCAGAAATCCAGGGGTAATTCGGTCATTAACAATGGAGCCAGGTTATCCATTTGCATAACCAATTTGGGGAAGCTGCACATTTCATGTGGAAATAATAGTGTGAAAGAAAGGTTTAATTTACAACCAAGAGGCAATGGCGATTAACAACTTAGCAGACCTGGCTTTTGAGTTTTGAAGGAAGCTGAAATCGCAGAAGTACAAAATTGTCACAAGTTCACACATAATTGGCATGTGCATTATTTAATAAAACAAAGATATCAAGCAATCGTGAAACTTCGATTCTATTGGCAAGGACATCCAAGTGCTTCGCAGTAAGTGCCACACAAGCAAATGCCTACAGTGATAACAGTTTTAGATGCACAACTATGCTTAAGATCGCAACTTGTTTTCCAAATATATTTAACAAGAGACATCCCACTCATGAGAACTACCAACTCATATATGTCCTTGTTAACCATTTATATTCAATGTATTCAAGGTGTCTTTCTAAAGAAAATATTAAAAATCCACTGACTTCTAATATCTAACATCATAACAGTTTTTTTGTAATAGAAGATATAATAGTATAAATGGCAGCAGTATGCACTATCTGAATGTATATACATTGAATACAGACATGGAATAAACTGAAACACTTAGCCAGTATCATCTTCAGCAACAACTGCAAAACTGAACAGAGAACTTCCACAACAAATGTCTTGAACATCTTAGCACTTGCTTACTGACATGCAGTGTGTCTATTTTTCTTAATATGCATTGGCAGCAGCAGACTAACAGAATTTTCTAGCCACCATCAATCATAGCAGTATACAAATCATGACAACAGTTATCAAGTAAGTCCAAATCTAAAATAGGAATTCAGGTTAGGAGTTAGGAAGCAATGATGTCAGTAGCCAAGAGGTACAGAAGATCTGAAAGTCAAAACCTGGGAGTAGTTCTTCTATTCGCCAATCTGTGAAGCTACAGATAATCAGCTAAAGCATATTGTCGAACATTTCAACAATGGAACAAGGGGGTGACTAGCCTCAAAATGTATGTTCTAATACAGCAATCTTATCAGCACACTCCAGCACAATAATGAGTAGTCTCTCGTTCCTTTGTCTTCTCAGGTATCAACTCCATTTGGTACCTTCCCAGCACAGCTAGATGCATAAGACACAGCGAGGCCTGGAATACTATCCTTGTAAGGGTGCACGAACTTGTCCAAAAACTTCTTCTCGGTCATGGCGGCTATAGTATAGAAATCTGTTTTAGCATCAAGCAAACCCCTTGCATTGAGAATTTTTAGCAAGGAATGTCGGGGCAACACCCGGCCCTCATGGCTATACATGACCAGCACTGGCCTTCGAGCAATGTAAGGTATCTCCAGCCCAGCATCAGTGATCAAGAAATTGACATTTTTCCTCAGCCTTTCCTCAGACATGGCGAGGATACCCGGCATCTTCCTGACAGCAATCAACACATCGTCCTCTGACCAACCAAGCATCTTGAGGATCCCCATTTTCTTGGCGAGTCTCTCCTTGCTCTGAGCGGCAAACGTCATGAGAGCGTAGCGAAACATTGGAGAGTTGCGCGGCACACCAAGCTTCTCGATGTTCAACAAAGCATTGTGGACGTGCACAGGATGACTAGTGAGCACCCGGATGATATATGCACTGAAATCTTCCCGAACATTTATCCCACATTGCTGAAGGAGGGCCAGGTTGGGCTTGGCCACCTTCTCGAGGTCGGTGGCGAGGAGGCCGGAGTTTGCCTTGATGACCTTGAGTATTTTCTCGAATGAACCAAAGACAGGGAGCCAGAAGCCAAGGTTGCTGGCGAGGGAGCTGGTGCGGAAGGAGACGCGGGCCAACGGGATGAGGCGGGCGATCTGTGGACGCGTGAGGCCGAGGTCGGTGAGCTCTGCGACGCGCTTCGCCAGGTTGTTCTCCACGTCAGCGCAGAGGAGCTGCGGGTCGGCGGCGACGACGCCG
This sequence comes from Lolium rigidum, assembly GCF_022539505.1. Classification (NCBI taxonomy): domain Eukaryota; kingdom Viridiplantae; phylum Streptophyta; class Magnoliopsida; order Poales; family Poaceae; genus Lolium; species Lolium rigidum. The sequence continues at coordinate 46,043,560 of NC_061508.1, forward strand.
GCGATGCCGGATCGGGAGATGCCGAGGGCGGAGAGGAAGGCGAGCACGGCGTCGATCCTGGAGGGGGACCTGAAGTGCGAGAGTTTCTTGGACGCCTTGTGCGCCTTGGGTCGGGTGAGGCCGCAGGCGGTGACGAGGTAGTCCTCGACGGGGAAAGGTTCCGGTGGGGTGGACGCGGTGGTGGCGAGCAGGCGGTAAAGAGGCAAGATGGGGGAGGTCTGGGAGAGAGCGGGGAGATGGGATGTGGAGACGAAGGGGGAAATGAGCTTCCGGAGATGGAGCATGGCGTAATGGCGTTGCGGCGGCGGCGGCGGCGGATTGGTGGCTGGGCGTTTCGGGGGAGAGCGATGCCTAGGGCACCACCAAGATGGCCAGGATTAATCACTGTAGATAGCATGTTGATGTGTTCTGTAGCAAGAAACTCTTCATGCACATCTAACCGTCGATTCTAGATCCAACATTCACAAAAGGGGGTCAAGGCACAGTATTGTTCATCAGTCAAGGCACACAACTGGTCGCTCCATCCCGAGAAAATTACATAAAGCTACCACGTTTAGGACAACGGCCACATCTTGGTATCAACACCGGTAATTTTATCATATATAAGACTAGTCACAATGCATAGTATCGTATAAAAGTATCATGCGTATGATACTACTACATGTTACTATCTCCACAATGCATGGTATCATATACTAGTATCATAGTCTCCATATATTAATTGTTTTGTAGAATCTCAATGCAAATATGTGTACAAGATTTACTTGATATTATTTTTTATAGTAGTATGTGCTATGATACGGTATCTACCTATGATACTAGTACACTCTCTATCATCCTTAATTGCACTGCCACATCAGCATTTTTCATGTATGGAATGCATGATACTACCTATGATACTGCCATTGTGGGTAGTCTAAATATCATTCATAGGGCATGTCACAAGAGATGGCGTAGAGATTGGAGTGATAGCATTTTAACCCTCCCAAGCCCACTGTCAAGTGATGACTAGGACAATGACCGTTCCCGAGCCGTTAACTCTCGAGGGGGCTAAGATAGGTTCGGTTCGACACAGACAGAACGAATCAGCTCAGTCTCTCCCACCAGCTACCTCTCGCTCTCATATGTCTTGTTCGCTTGTCGTCGTCGCATCGCTGCGCCGTCGCCATGCCCTCCTGTAATGATGGAGAGAGCAGCCAAGACAGCTTGCTCTCAGAGTTTGACAAGGGTCACGGCCTCAGTCCTCGTTCGCCGGTAGGGTTTGAGTTGTCAAATTAGGTTTATTCATAGGAGCTTCAATTCGTCCATTGTATGTCTAAATATTGCTTCCCCCGCCATGTTTTAGATCCCATAAACCATGTTAGACCTAGACTACATCATTTATGATGACAACGATTTAAGGTGCAAACATGACATGCCCATGTATAAATATGTTTGCTTCGAATGAGAAAACATAGGGAGAAAATTCTTGGGTTGTGGATGTAAGGTAGGTTAATTGCATTGTGTAGATACATTAGCTACTGCCTGGATAATTTAGCTACTTTATTTTTATATTTTTTTATCTAGAGCATTGCTTTTGCATGCTTAGTATTGATAATTATATTTGGCTAGTGCTTGACATTTGTTTTGCTTAGTATTGCTCAGTACTTATATTTACCTACTTATAATTAGCTAATGCATGAAATTTTGTATCAATGTATAGGAGGATGTGATGTGTGACAAGATTCATTGGGTAGATGGGAAGTGACCACTTCAACTTAGGCAAGCTTTGTGCAAGCTTTGGCTGCAGTATGAGAATGAGAGAGACTCAAGAATCCATGGCAATGTAGAGTACGCAACTAAGAATTACCACGTGGTTTTGACAAAGAAGGAATTAGAGAAGAAGAACATGGAGTTACATAAACAACTAAGTAATGCTTTGGAGTATGTAGTAGAGGTAACTAATAATGACCTGGAGCTTGAGACTGCAAGGAGGCATAAGGTGGAGTAGGAAGTTGGTACTTTCAAAGAAGAAAGGAAATAGCTGGAGTACTATTTTGCTACTTTGAAGGAAGAAAAGAAGAAGCTGGAGTGCTCTGTTGGTTGTTGCAACTTTGAAAGAAGAAAAGAAAAAACTAGAGTACTATGTTGCAGATCTCAAGCTTGCCCAAGTTCAAAAAAACAAGATGAAGAAGATAGTTGAGATGTGGAAAATGAGATGTTAGCATGTAATAAATTTGTAGTGTGTACCTTGTTGAACTAAGAATGATGATGTCTTGTGATGTTGAACTTGGTAGAACATCACGATTAATCAGTTGTAAGAGGTTTATATTAATTATGTTGATACAGTGGGTTAGCTCATGAAGCATAATTTACAAGGTTTGCCATCCACAAGATCACAGATTTAAAGTGGTACGATCTTTATGTTTCATGTGCTGACCAACTTGAATTCAATCTTCACTCTTAGTCTTTGTCACGCCTCGAGAATGGTCTTGGACGAGACAGAGGCTTATATAAGTG